>NW_027130439.1:1200000-1530613 GCF_026122565.2 Emydura macquarii macquarii | reverse complement strand
TATATTCCCTTCCTTAAGCTCAGCCACTCAATCCATAGCTCAGATCCATCTATCTTACTTCCCATCTCTGAGATGGGAGAACCACCCTAACCTGTCTGCAGCCTTCTCCCTTTGGTTCTGAGTGAGTCCTCCCAGCTGTCAGCTTTTTCACTAACACATCCCAACCAGCCTCTCTCAATTCACCCCCCAAAAAACCTTTTTTTTCAGGGGCACTTTTTTAACCAGGCAGGGTCTTTTGATACGAGGCTTAGCTTTGGGAAGAGTAAAACATCCTAGTGTGAACTGAGCCAGCTAGAAGAATTCTCCACCAATTGAGTGGATTTATTTATTCAATTATTTATTCAATTATTTTAACTCCCTTGAAGGTGGGTATGTGAGAGAGACTGTCTTATTTGTGTCATTGTTTTACTTTTTCTGTTCAGTTCTGCAACAACCCCTTTACAGCCTCATTTGATGTAGCTCTATATATTCAGTAAGGTAGCAATACCAAACTGAACAGGGAAACTGAGTCACACAATATGAATAAGAAATAATACTCACATTTACCACACGGTCATTTCACTTACACTGGTGCAATACCTTCGGAGTTCCTAATGAAATGCATTTAGTGAGATGGCGAAAATGAAAATGAAGGCAGAATCTGGTCGAGTGTGGTTGGACTAGGTGTAGCAGTGTTGATTATTAGGGTATCATTGACCGCTTGCCCTTCCCACAGCAGTCTTGGTTGAATTATTCTTTTCAAAGGGTACGTCTTTCTTAAGGATCACATCTCAATGATGGCACTAGAAGCTGATCCTTAAGGTGGAAAGGTCCCTGAAACACGGCTCAAAGCAAAATCACAGGCAAGTGTATATATCACACTGCTACCATACCGATTCACAAGTGCTCAAAGCACTCATTCTTTGGCTTTGACCTCAGTGCTTGCTTAAAACATATCATTATGCCAGGATAATGACTACCAGTCATGTGTTATTACCTACCTACGGGTAGTTGCACTACCCCCGGACGATCATGATACCATCCAACTTCTTTATTTAAACCACCCTGCTATAAATTGACTTCATGCCGCTTTTAGGGACTTCTCACCGGAAGCTGCCCACTCATGGAACTCGGCTACGGCTGCTAGCTAGAAGTAGGCCTGAACCAGACGTGCAAGTTTTTAGTGGAAAATGTAATGAGCCTCTGCAGGGATTAGTTTACATGTCCAGATCGATCTTGAGAAAGTCAGGTCTCCAGCAGGCATGCAGCTCACCCGAGCCAATGACCCCTAGTGATGTCCCAAATTCAAGTTAATAACAGACTTTAATCAACTCATCTTTGTTGTTGGGCAGTACAGCTTGAGTTCTCAAAGAGGCTTGACTGAGCTAGATGCCCAATGGCTCCTGGAAGGAAGCATGTGGGGTTGGGGAGGGTGGGGGAAGTTTGTGTCTAACTCCACTCAGCCCTTTGGAATATCACAGCCCACATCTCAAAAAGGGAAATTCAGTAAGCTACGGGTTTTAAAGAAACAAAACGGTAAGTGTTATAGTTATTGAACTCTGGTAAACATTTCTGCCCACTGCACGTTTTGTGGAAGAATTCTACCCAACTAGTTTGGAGGCAGATATGACTTAAGATTTTAAAATATGACTTTTTAAGATTGTAGGGAGAAGAGGATAGGCAAAGTTTGATGTACAATAGAAACTCAGTTACAATCTTAACCGCAGAGCAACTACTGTCATTGTATAATTGGCAATCTCTTTTCAGCCTTTTTTTAAATTGAAAAAAATCCAACTATCAGCATAATTTTTGTTTGAAAAAGCAGTCTAGCACTCATGAACTATACAAAAATAAAGTTGTGCATCTTTACATGCAATTCAAATTTCTATTAGATGTTATGCAATTGATTTAATATAGCCTTTAGTGAAATTTTCAATTTTTCTCAATTTGTTTTTAAAGCAACCTCTTTCAAAGGAAGTTTTTTCTAATGGATTTTGGTGTTTCAGAGAAGGAGTTTGTATCAAATTTGATTCGCTCAGAAATGACTAGCAGAGATTTGCTGAATTATCGGCAAAATACACCAAAAGAAGGTGCAGCGGAGAATTTCCATGATACAATGAAGTTTTCCCATGCTCCTTGGAGAGAACCAAGGGAGGAAATGAACAAGTTCAGGTAAAGTCTGCTTTAATGTTGGTAGGATCAAGGATTTGCTAAACTCAAAAGATTAGGAGTTCACATTCATTTTAAGAGAAGTATCCACATTTTGAATACTTTTCTGATGCTTACCTAAAGCACTGATGTCTGCAAACTTAAGCTGGAAATCTTGAGAGAATAATCTTCCTCCTGATTTCAGGTGCTTCTCTGCTTCTAGTCTTGGCAGAAACCTAGCCAAGAACAGCCTCTGTGGCAATATTTCAATACTTCGGATTCTGATATCAACTAGAAACAAAAGCCTGAGCCTGCAAACAATGATGCATGTGTTTAAATTTATGCACTTGGGTAGTTCCATTGAAGTCAGACTACTCACAGATAAAAAGTTACTTTTATGAGCAAGCATTTGCGTGATTGGGGCCTAAAACAGTACACAAAAAAACCTCACAGATAATCAGGCATTTCACAGCTGCCCCAAAACATCCCGTTTGAATTTGGCTCCACGCTAATTAAAATCGAGAAAACATGGTTTCATGTTGAGCAGAGGTGATTTTTTTTTTAAAGCTTAATAGCTTTTGCAGCTTTTTCATTATTTGGCAAGGTACTTTATGAAGCTCTGCAAGACATATTTGAAATTGTACATGATTTTATTTCAAAACTCCACCAAACCCAGAGATCATTTATGTCAGGGCAATGGATTATTCTGCTTCTAAATCCTAAAAGTCATTTTTTTTTCTCATCATTGCCCAGAGTCATCAGTAAAAAATAAATGTGATGTTGGGGAAGAGCTAGGCCTCTTACTACCAGAGATGAGCCTGGGCTACAAATCTTCAGTGTGTAATATGTTCTGTACCTCTGTTACTGTAAGACTATGCCTGTAGTCCTTGGGAGCTGTTTTCTTTGTATTATTCAATTATTCTTTAAAGAAATTAACTCACCAAATCAGACTGGTTTTTGGAAGGAAATTTTTTCATGCAGGAAAGTCAGAGAATTTAGAATAGAAATGAAGAATGGAACTAAAAACGTTTAAAAATGTTAAATGGTGAAAATGTTGATTTTGTGATTGAAGCTTGCCAGCTAGCGCTTGAATTGAAAATGTTGCTAGCAATGAGATTCCATTCTTGGTTCCAAAGTTATACAACTGGAGCAGCGCCATGCTTTTCAGGCATCAAAGAACCCTTTAAGCCATTGGTGTACCTAGCAGCTCACACAACATACCTACTGTTTCTTTTTTTATGGCTTTACAAGCTCTTCCTGTTCTATTCAGGCCTTCAAGTAAAGCATCAGAAGCAAGTAAAGGAATGGAACAAGGTAGGTGATGGAAATTCTAGGATATTATATAGCTAGAAATGTATTCAATGCTATAGTGCAGAAGTATTGCACTTCGGGGTTTTGTATGTAAGATCGTTGGAATTTTTCAGTAGTCTATTTCTACATCGGGAGGAAGAGAATTCAATGGCAGTATGAAAAATAAAGCAATGTGTCAAGTTCATTGGGAGTTAGATTTCTGAAAATCTCTACTTTTTATTATGATTACCACTGAATCAGCCTCTCTAGCTAGAGCATTCATGTACCACTTTTCCCAGTGACTGCATCTCATTAACAAAGCAGTATAAAGTATACTTACTGGCAGTTGTTGATAATCTTACTTCAACTACCACCACCACGAGATTTGACCTTTTTGTAAATGCACCCAACTTCTTCCTCTCCACAGTCAAAACCTCCTGCTATTCCGTATACATGTTCCCAAACAGTTCCTGCCAACTAGCTTTTGGCTTCCACCTGGCCTTGCACCATCAACCAGCACAGCCCCCTCTATTCAGCTTGTCTCAGATACCAAACACACATTTGCAGCTCTTTCCCAGACAGCTTCACCACCCTCAGAACACACAGTCTTCCAAGTGTCATACATTTGGATCCCAAGAAGTGCAGTAAAGGTTAACAAAGCAGGGCAAGCCAACAAGCCCCCAACACCCTCAATAGGATGCTACTTCTACATCAAAGTGGCAGTCTGGGTTGTTTACATGATCATAAGACTGTGCTAGCAGTAACCTGTATTAGCACTGTGCTTTTTACGCACACCAGGATGTAGTGGGTTTGACACAAAAAAGAGGGCCATGTTCTATTCACATTGGCTTGAAAGTACCATCATCATTCTATAGTGAGTGCAAGCACATAGCTTTATAGTACCTGTGTGAGAAGGTGGGAGAATTTATATGGGAAGGATGAGGAGGGAAACAAGGGAAGGAATTTTGTAATTTCTCAGAGACCAACAATTCTCTCTTCTCAAAGAGTCATCCAGTTGGAGATCCTCCATGCTACTCTTTTCATAACACTACCAAGAACAAGTGTTCAAAGTCAAACAAACATTGAAAAACAAAGTTTAAGTTTAGTGTTGTATACAGCTTTTTTGTTCAAAAATCTTTTCCAGAAAGGGGGAGAGACGGTCATTTGTCCACAAGAGGGGAGAGAATTAGAATCCCCGTTTCTGAAAACTTACACCAATGCAGGTCCCTCAACTCCCAGGGAACAAGCCACAGCCCTGCCTTAGCACTCCGTCAAAAGCCACACCTGCGTTACAGCAAGTTACCTACTGGCCAGAGACGTCTTACTGCCAGAGAGTAAGTCCCTCTTCAAAGCTTCTGTAACAGCACAATTGTTACCTTCAAGTATTACACTATGTACTATTACCAACAATAATTAAAAACATTCCTAAATCTGGCTCCCCCCCCCCCCCCTTTTTTAAAAAAACAAACTTGTGTTCATTTCATTTAGTCCCTGTGTATATTAACAAAAACCACAGAAACGTACATACTGGATGACTTCTCCAGAAACTTCTGGATATGCTCTTCATTCAAAATGCTATATGAATAAGGTTAAGAGGACTGTAAACAAAAGATGTTTCCTCACCCCTGCAAGACTCTTAATGCAGGCTTTTCATCTTTAAGGAAACCTAGATTTTGCAATTAGCTTGGAACATCAAGTGAAGAGAATATCCACTGATGTTATGCTTGCTAGTCTCTCTGAAATGATGCACCATATAGCCACTGAGCAGTATTCTATTACACCTTGATTACAACTAGCTGTGCGTGGAGTGTAACCCATAGAACTAATCCTTTTCTCTGCATTCTAGAGATTAGGTCACATGATACTGTGAGGGAGCATAGTAAACTGAACCAAGCAACAACTATCTAGATCAATTCCTCTCACATTAGCTGAGAAGTGTCATGTGTTTTAGCCTTGGGGGTGGGGGCAAAGTGAGGGAAAAGGGTGGATAAAAAAACCTCAACATAACCAACTAAATAAACCCCAGATCAAATTGTGGCAAGCACAGACTGTCTAAAACTGGAACTATCTATTGAAGCCTTACCTTAACCCACGCTTTTGGGTATGTTTGGATAAGATAGGTCACACCTCTGCTTTTAGTTTTGCAAAAAACAAACCTCAATCAACAAAGTTTTGCAAAATGAAATTAAAAAAGTGACCCCTACTTTTGGCCATCTCCAGTTTATAGTTCCACAGTAAGATTACTCAGCTATGCCTGAGGACATGATTCTTTATGAAGTGTGGCAATCTTGGAAAAATTTACAAGTGTTGTGCCATGCCATTCCAGGGAAATTTAAATCTCAGAACTAACAATATTTAGAATTCTCTTCTGCAAGTTGTTCTCATCTTGACCCAAAATCATTTTTATCCATTATGGTAGAATTGTGCCCATTCACACTTGTCAGAACAAAAAAAAGAGTGTATTAAGAACTAAGCAGCAACCTGAGTTCTATGTTCCTGTGTCGACATATTGTCAGCACGTCAAGGCCTGTTAGTTCACTAAAAGATCTAGACCAGTGGTTCTCAAACTTTGGTCTGCGGCCCGCTGGTTAACAAAACAATTGAGAGCTGAATGGTCACGTGACGCTATCATTCCTTGTTTGCACACGCTAAGTCATACTGAACAGGAATAATTTAAAATATTTTAAATTAATACTAATTTTCCATGAAAGTGATTGCTATTGTTGCTCCAGGAGCATTATTCTGTAGTGAATGGGAGGGCAGGTGTCTCGAATGGGACAGTTGACCCTTACAACTCACTAATATTAAGATGCAGTACATACCATGAAAAGGTTTTAGGAACCCACAACAGGGCAAGTTAAGGATGCAGGGAAAACAATTGAAATCTCTTGATGGAGTTGATATCTTATTTCATTACTTACCTTTGTATGTTTAAAGTAAATGATACAAAGTCAGTTTGAAGAACAGTAGTACAAGCCCAATCGGAGTACAAAAGTCATTACTGAACAAACAAATGATGGCAACAATGCTAATGTGTCCTTTCAACAGCATGCTTAACTTTCCTCTGAAGCTGCTTGTGGTCCTGGTAGGTTATTGAGCAAATGCATTAGAGCAGGAAGTGTGTTGGTTTACAAAAACAATTACAATCTACAACATTTTCTAAGGTTTTTTTCCATCACTGTCTGTAAATTACTGCATTTGCACAAATACACAAAGCTAGTTTCTCCCCATTCCTTCTCACTGAAGATAAGTTGCAAGATATGAACACTCACATATTTGGCATAAGTACTTCAATAAATATATTTAACAGGTCAAATAGTCCTTTAACACATAGAAGCTTTGGTGACAAGTCACTATACAACTCAATCTAATTTTTGACTGCTCTTAATAAAAAAGCTGCGTGATGAAATTTTCCTAAGCTAAAGAAAGTGTGCATATCCTCCACTTCCCCCTTTCCCTCCATGCCCTTGAGCACCTGCTTTTTTAGTTACTTGGCTTCCCTACAAAAAGACAGTATATAGCAATGATGGAGACTCCCATAAAACTATTCTTGAGAGATAGTCACAGCTCATCGGACTATAATAAAATGAAATGGCCCATCTTCAAACTATCACTGTCCCGGACACTAACAGCTGAGTCTGCAGTCTTCAGGATCCTGTCTGCTGTGATTGAAAAGGCTCAGATATTACATTAGTTTAAAAACACTCATACATTACGTCAACCATATTTAAACACTTCATGAAGTGCTCGGGTTGCAATCTAACATTCCTCAGGGTATTTATACTCCATTGCTCTTGGGAGCTATTCCCATGTTATTGCAGATTTGGCTCATTTATTAAAAGTACAATCTTTGCAATGCACAATAAACACAAATAGCTATGAGTTATATACCTTTTACTGTCCTTACTAAATAGAGAACTCTTCAAGAGCTGCACTCTTCATAAAAAGAAGTGAGCAGAGCTCTGCTGGAAGTGTAGCAAGCAGTTCAAAGTAATTTCAATAAGCAGTTAGGAGGGAAGCAGATAAAAGAGTAACAAGTAAGAAAGAATAATGTTGAAAACTATTGAGTTGACTATAAACAGAGAATTAAAGTTACACTTGATGTCAAAATGAATGTGGGAGATAGTGTCCTGTGATATATAGCACTTAAAATATCTGGAGAAGAAAAAAAAAAGAAAATTACCTTTTGCCACCCTTTGATATTGCCTCTGAGAGGCATCAGGATTGCACAACTCAATTAATGTTACTTATGATTTAACATCAACAATACACTCAGCCTTGGAAAAGAAGCAAAACAAAGATATTGCTGCGCCACAGTGCACGTACTTTAAGATCTTGACAAAGGAGAAGATTTCATGTACTGGGAGACAGAGGAAGGAGTCAAGTTACACCACTCATGTATGGACCTTGCCTTACAACAACTGCCAACTGAGCTGAAAAATTATGTCGCTTGTCTTAAAAAGTGCAAATGTAAGTTAGTGAAAAGTTTTAAGTGAGTCACATCCCCACTCCAAATGAGTCACTTTGCTTGCGACAGAAGTACATTTCATTCCATGTTGCTCTATTTGATTGATCATGAGTTTGCTGCTTGCAAAGGACTGATATTTACATTATGCAACCTCATTATTTAAAAAATGGTAATGACAAGCACTTTATAAACACAGTCAAATCACTACATTTGAAACAGCAAGACATGATGGTATGTTAGTGCAAATAAAACGAGACAACCAAAAAATTGGAGGCAGAAGCCAAATGAGATAGTGGCTAACAAACACTAAAGAGGAAAACTTAAGAAAAATTGTTTTAAACTGTGTTATATGTTAAAACAGAGACATGAAGATAATTTTCTGCAGAGGACTTCAAAATTATGTTTTTAAGTGTTCACTTTAGAGCTTATTTGGGTTAAAAAACTGAATTCTTGTTTAATATGTAACAGATCAGTGAAAAGATGAAAATATTTTCTGTTGTAAAAAACGAACAACTTCCACCATACAAAAAAATAGTTCTGATCAATACAACAATGCAGCAGAACTACTTTTCAGAGTTGTGGAATTAATTCCACATGAATAAATTGCAGCATTTAGTTTTAATGTGCTCAAGTCTGAGAAGAAAACAAGACACGTGTTAGAATTAGAGAACCTTACTGAAACGTCAGATGCTTAGATTAGATTTAATGAATACTACATGCAGCAGTATGCCTTATCTCAACTGTAAAACGCACACTTTGCACCTTTGTGTTTTACACATTTGTTTATTAACAGAGGAGACTGGTGCTGGCAAGTGATTTGCTTTGT
The DNA here is from genome assembly GCF_026122565.2 of Emydura macquarii macquarii. Taxonomy (NCBI): domain Eukaryota; kingdom Metazoa; phylum Chordata; order Testudines; family Chelidae; genus Emydura; species Emydura macquarii. Next base: position 1,521,902 of record NW_027130439.1, on the reverse strand, counting down.
TTATGCTGTACATTTCTTTGGCTCTTCAAATTAAACAAAACAATGTTTTTGTCCAAATGTTTCTTCAGGTTCAGAGACAAAATTTAACATATTTCTTTCTGGCATATCTACGCAATACACCCACCACAGTATTTCAGTTGAGCAACAAACTGTTGTCCATGACCTATGGCAGATGAATCTTCACCATAGTTTATCAGATGGCTGCCAAATGAGCTCTAGAAATTTATTTATATTTTTAAAAAAGCATTAAAATGACCATACTCAACATGTCAAATCATAATTTGTTTGTTGCTAACCCTGTAAAACTATAGGCCACACGTACATCTACACTTACTCAGTTCAACTCCCAGTCTGAAAGTGGTAACAGTGGAGGAAGGACTGAATCTGGATACAGAGCCAGTCACATCTATATCACCTGATCAAAACCAGTCCAGGTCACAAGCAACCACAAGTTGCTATCATCCTAATGCTCTTTGGCAGTCTATTGATGACTTAAGTCTTGCTCTCAGTAGACACTTCTCCACATCCCAAAAGCCCCACTACAACTGGTTCCCTTCTGGGTAGTACCTGCAGAAAGGCATGGGAGAATGGCCTCACAGGAGGCCTGCAGGGCTGTCTTTTTGGCTCTCTTCAGTACTGAAAGGGCTAGTTGAAAAATTAAGTTAGAACAGAGAGCTTCAGTTCCAGGGGCCAGAAGAGTAACTTTTTTGAAGCAGAAATACTCATAACCCTGCCAGGGAAGTAGGATACTCAATCTATAGACAGGTCTGCTGTGACAGAAAAAATTAACTGACTGGCTCAAAGGAGAGTTCATGGCTTCCAATGTTGTTTTCAGAGACTATAACATCATGTTTTGCTCAGGAAAAAACTCATTAACGGTAAGTGGTTATACACATTTTGCAACAGGCAATGCTGGAAGGGGCTTTCAGATTCATTAAACCCTTGACATTCATCGCTTTTAAGAAAGAATATAGGGTAAGATGGGTAGGAAAGAATAATATAATATCAAGGATGAATACGCAAAACAGGGATAGTTCTGAACATATTAACTATTACCTACCAACACAAGCTTCAGGAAAATAATATAAAACCGTTCTGCATGTATCAAATAAAATATTTAAAAAGGAAAATAAATATTCGCTTCCATAACAAAATAAGTTCTGCATTTGTCATTAATTTAAATTTATAAAAAGCTTAAAAAAAAATATTTTCAAGGTAAAAATAACATTCATCTTTACCACTCCTGTCCAATAATGGTGCTATGCGTAGCCATTTGAACAATAAAATGCTCAGTTCTCAGGAGGTTTCATCTAAGTCATGTCTCATTTCTATCCCTTGTGCTGCATACGCTTTTCATTCCTGCCCGCTTCCACAGTAGCCTAGTCGCTGTCCGAGTTATCATCTTCATCAGCTTCTTTTTCATGCAGCTCACATTTGGAGGAGTCGTTGGCTTCGCCCAGAGGACTGGCCCCTTTCCGCTGTGGCAAGACACTGAAAAATGCTTCCTTCCAGTCTCTCTTCTCCAGGTAACAGAGGATTATCTCAAACACTGCAACCAAGAGAGATCACCAGCTCTTCAATAGTGATGTAACTGAATTTTTGACAGGAACAGAGACTAATTCTTAGGTTTTTAAATGTGTGTGTTTTAAGTCAGCTATTGCAAGGACCTCCCTCTTCCTCCAACGCCGCAAAATAAATAAAGCCCCTCTGGATTAAACAGAAAATGCAGTGCTGCTGCAGCAGTCATAGTTCTTAAATAAGCTTTCCCTTGGCCCCCCAAAATAAGTATGCTTTGAAAATTATTTAGAACAGCCTTACAAAATCATGGAAATACACTCAACCCAAGCACAAAATGTACTTGCTTCCTTGTACTATGCTAAAGAATGGTGAAGAAAAGATAATTACCGAAACAACCCCCCGCATCCTCTCTTCCTCCCACCCACCACACTCTGACACTAGTCAAATGGGAACACGACAGTTTTGCCGTACTGATTTAGTTGTGTGTCTGTGTTTTAAAATAAAAGCACAAGTTAATGTAGATCCTAAATTTGACCTGCTTTGTTATAATATTTTGTAATTACTCCATGCGTAATATGCTTAATCTTCTTAGTGTTTTACAAGCAGTTAAATCCTCACAATGATCCTGCAAACAAATAAGTAAATATCTACATTTTACTGATGGGGAAATGGAGGAAAGTTGCTTAACGTTTCTGTCAACGCTGAAGAGGGACTCAGTGGCCAAGCCAGCAGTTCCCAGCTCACAGTCCTATATTGAGGCCACTCTCCCTATCAGCAGCCAGAACTAGAGAGAATGCTTTAGTTCAGAAATGGAGGGAAATTTAAAACAACATTTTCCAACAAAGTACTAGTCTTAGGATATTGGGTTTAACTGAAGGTAACAAAGTTACTTATCCATATAGTCATCTCTTGGCTATGCTTGATATGGCATTTTAGATATGGTATTTAGTATTTTATTTTACAATTAAGATCCCATTAGATAAGAATCTCTTTACTCCTAAGCCAAGTAAATGCAATTCAGATGTTTAAGACATTGAATTGGGCATGGAAAGCTAGAAGAAGCTAAAAATCCTCCATGAGATCTAATTATACCCCAAATCTAAATTTAACAATATTCTTGTCTATCTTCCACCACTAGGGGATGCTATTTAATAAAATTCTTGGGAGAATGACAACCCTAGGTAAAAAGTTTATATTATGGACCTATCCCTCCTCTGTCTGAGACAGTAGCAAGAGCGCCCAGCCTGTCTGGTCACCTTATCTGTTTGACACTAATACTGTACCTTTCCATTTCAAATTTTGTAGAACCAATCAGATGTTTCACTGTGCAATTGCACATAGAGAAATAAGAGCAAATATATATTTATGGTAAAAAAAGTTACATGAAAATATCCCTTACATTATATATACACATATATAATATAATATAATGGGGGATGGCCCTATTCTGCCATCCTTATTCATGTCAAGTATTTGCATGCAAGTATTTCTATTGAAACTGGGCCATATAATATTAAGGTTACAGAATGTACAAGGGATTGAGTTAAATGTTAAAGGCTCCCTACATTTTGAATTTCCCGTCTTTTGTACCTAAAATCCTCAACAAGGATGTTGCATTCACATGAGATTTTAATGAAAGTACTTTACGTATTTAGTGCTTTTCAATTATTGTTCTCAAAATGCTTTACAATGACAGATAAACATTTTAAAAAAAACATTTTACAGATAGGTACAATGAGTCAGAGAGGATAAATGACTTGCCCAAAAGCACACAGTGAATCAGCAGTAGAGGCAGGAACAGAACTGTGATCTCACTCAAAGCCTAGAAGATAGCTCCCAAAAATGATACTAGAGGTCAGTATACGACCGTTGCAGGGAAAGCTACTAAAATAGCCCCAGCCAATATTCTGCTGTTATAAATGAATAATATGTGAAACCTTGTTCTTCACCTTGTGACATAATATTTAAAGCTACAGCTGTGTGTGTGTGTGAAATGCTTCCAATACATGGGTAATACTTAAGCTTAATCATCAACTAGGGACTTGAGATTCAAAGTTAAAGCTGACTCTCTGCTAAATTTCTGATGTGCATCAACTTGCAATTCTGAGACTGGATGAATATGCCATTGCACACATCATCAACATTTGATAATATTTAAGAGAATAAATATTTTTATCAGCAAGAAAAAGGTCAGAACATAAACAATAAAAACAAACTTGGACATTTTCGATAAAATAAGACAAGACAGAATAAATTCAAATGGTGCAAAATAAAGATTCATAAAATAGTAAAACCAAATTCAAACAAGGAAGTGTTGAGCAGAAACCATGTTACATATGCTTATATTTAAATCTAACTAATCACTGAAAAATGCCAGGTGTCAAAACTGAAAGACTAAGGGCTTGGGAAAAAAAAAAGGGATTGGATACAGTGTGGCTGTATGCCTCAACCTATCAAACTCCAAAAACCAAGTAAACATATTTTAGTTTCTTGCTGAATGCCATCACATAATAATCGGAGAGAGAAAACTGAACATCGCTACTAGCAAGTTGAATAAATTGCGCAACTACCCACCATGTAACCAATGCACACCAAAACTGTGAAAGCAGGGCTAGTTTTTCATCTTTTGCATTTATCTTTTAAAGGGAATGGAAACATGAAGGTAAATCCCAACATTCTGATCCTTTGATCATTTTCAAGGAGTGCTAGGAGTTTAACTACCATGAGTAGGATTTTCAAGAGTGCCATGTTTTCCATAGAACAATTCAATGGGACTTAAGATCCTAAATCACTTAGGCACAACTGGAAAAACATCTCACTTTTATACTGTATCATACAAAAAAAAAAAAGGCAGCACCCAGCCACTCTTAAAATAAAAGACCCTAAAAGATACTGAAATAATAATTAGGTCTTCATGCTCTGATGTACTTATAAGGATTCATGGTAATTTGATATTCCTGACACATTATGCAACATTTTCGTTTTTATTTTACAAACGCATGACTTACCATGATTAACTGCCAATACTTTCCGGCTGTTCATTTTCACAAAATTTCCAAGAGGAAGTTGTGCATGTCCTATTCCTTGTTCTAGTGCTTTTTTGTAAGTAATCCCCTGCAGCCAAGACACACCCCCCAAAAAAAGTTAACTCAAAATCACGATTTCTGATCAGACTGTTCAATACAATGAGCTTTCTACCACTGTGAAAGAAAGACAAAAGGAATAAGATAACTACTGTTTTCAGGCAGGGGATTTGCAAGCAGTTTCATACTGTTGCAACTCAAGACAAAGTGCAACTAACTCTGTTTTAAGGTAGTTCTTGTGTTGAACACAGTAAGAATTAATTCAAATCACTCAGATTTATATCTTGTTTAGAAAACATTCAAACTCAAATTTACCTGCACTGTTTTTTGTTTTAAAGAAGCTACAGGGTAGTTTTGTGGTTTTTTGTTTTTTTTTTAATTCTAGTACTATTTTAATGCTTATGAAACAGTGAGAAATTGATACTACAGTGACTACGTTGTGCAGGCAAACAGAGCCCCCATTTAGCTCTCAGTCTTTGACAGTGGTTCAACCTACTTTGTAGAGAAGAATCATTTGCCAAGTCACAAAATGTATCCTCTTATTTTTTTAATGACAGATGAACAATTATTAAATAGGTCAAAGGGAAGTAGTTCGGTACACTATCCAAAGGAAAGCATTTTGGATAGTGCTCTAACCTCCCAGTAGTATTCTCACTGACATGCCAATTGCACAGAGTACAATGTCATGTCCAGGCGTGGAACTAGAACCCAGACACAAATGTGTTACTTGATTAGGCCATACTGACAAACCAAGTTATAAAAGGAAGATGTCCAAGATCCATTGTGTGTACAGTCATGACAATTCTGTGTACACAAGCAAGTGCATAACTGCATACACAGAGACCAAAGACTTCTTTCAGAAAATCCGGCCTTCAGTGGGCATAACAGAGGATCAAATCTATAGTGATCCATGCTTACATTTAAAATAAAAGATAAAATCAAAGTATATATTTAGAAAAAAAAAAATAAGCAAAAGGTCACTATGTATAACCACCTCCAGAACAACTTTTTGGTTTTTCAGAATTTTACTGCATAAAATCCACCAATATGCTAAAGAAGTATCCATTTTTGCTGATTTGCAGGTGTAATAAGTAATAACATTGAATTAGATGCTGGAAGAGCAGCTTTAAAGAACATAGTATCCATCTACCTTGTGGTGATTGTGATCCACCAGACCTCCAATCACATAGGCTTTAGTCTCATCTAGTTCATTCAGCACATCCGGTGAGTCTGATGTAAGATACACAAGGTCTTCCTTCTTCATTAGCTCATTATAATGCTCTGATGTAATATGGATATCCTTTGAAATACAAAGAAGTTCAAAGGTTACACACGCTATTGAATAATGCTTGGCCAGGCTAAGCAGCAGTAGGATAGCACTTGCAGAAGTACAAATAGAGCAGTTTGCCCATGCTGGCTGGCCATCCCATGCCACGTAGTTTTGTCCAATATCCCCATAAGCAGTGTACTGCTTGCTAGGTACCTATCCCACAGTTCCCAGCACAACTCTCTGAAGCAGTGGCTTGTGAAAAATTTAAGGTCCTCTGCAATTCCACTGGACTCTCAGAAGAAGAGGCCAAGCTCTTAGAGACTTTCCACGGGGAGTCACCAAGTCACTTTCAAGACCTTTTATCAAAAAGGAAGCTAGACCACATGCTCAGCTCTTGCTCCTTGCTTGCTGCAGCTTTTAAAAAGCAGTCACGAGGATCTGCGTGATGAACTGCTCTGTAATTTATTAATTCAGTTTGTTGACCAAGTTATTGTATGAATATATTGGTTAAGTTTAAAAGGTGCTGTAAAAAAAAAAAACAAGCAGGAAGGAAAGAATGGCTCAAGATATGCCTCTTTTCCGCAAACACTTGCGGGTTGGTAAGAGAAAATGCCAGAATTGGAAAAAGACCACGCACAGAACTATCATGGGGTTTAAAAATGATCACTCTCAAGAGAAGGAGTAGTTGTGTGGGGGAACCAGACCCGACAGACACCCACTGGGGATATCTGATGAAGTTAGGTCTACTTGGTTTGTCATCTGGGGATGGTGAGCCTCTAGGTAAGAGAGACATACATGTAGACCATATATTTTAAAACTCTTTTTTCCTCAAAGATTTGTTCCTCCTGTTAAAAAACAAATGATGCTTTTCTTTTAAGAAGGCTGTCTGGTCACTGTATACCGCTTCCTAAACAGAAGAACCACAGATGCCAGAACTCAGTTGGAACTGCCAGGTAAATATGGTTGGAACATAGTTTACTGTAGCCCAGGGCCCAGTCTAAAAGTGGGAGAATTGTGCAGGGTTAAGTAAGTAAAGGCAAGGCCCAAGGCCTGTGGGTGTGCAATCAGAGAGACCAGAAAGGGGACAGAAGTGCAGCTAGCCCTGTAATCACGATACCTTGACGTACAGAACCTTACATTCTTTGATCTTTTCATGACACCACTTGCCATTCCAAGACATATCCATCAAAACTAGTCACTCAATGACCAAGTGATCTCATCTGACTAGATGGTCACCAGTGCCCAGATGCTGACTGCAGCACACCGATATGAAAGCCTCTTCCAAGACTTGCTAGCAGCTGATGGAAAATTAAAAAAATTCTTGCCAAATATGACAATTACTGGGAAAACAGCAAACAAATGAGCTCCCTAACGTGTGCAATGCTTTTTAAAAACAAAACAAAGTGGCTGCTGGCACTTTTCAACTGGAGTACAGAAAGTAAACCAGACAAGCTACCTAGCAATGACTAGTGCTCCATGAATGGTGTTTTCACTATAGGGACTATTAAACCAATGACTTTGATGTCTTGATAAAATATAGTACACGGAAAAGATACAAGTCAAAATAACTAGCAATTTTTAAAATGAAAATTAAGATTGTATTTTCCTGGGAAATTTCTGAGTCACAGAATTGCTTAACTAGCCATCATTACCTTCCAGTTGACCCATCCTTTGTCATTTTCATTCATGTTGTTCTTCAATTGGCCTCCATGGCTGGTCAAGTAAAACTTGAAACAAAGGGAAAAAAATGTATAATATCCAAATTCAAGATGCTGATCTGTCTCCACAACATGCTTTCTCATCAGACAAGCCTTTTTTCTGAAGTGTTAAACTCACTTTCATTATATTCTAGATAAATCTAGCACTAATAACATTTTTGAATGGTCAGTTACAAGGGTTAAGGACTAAGCATTTTTTGCCTTATGTGCTGCAGAAAGAAAAGAGGACATGAAAATGGTATTTTGGAAGACACGCTAGCATCTGGCAGTCTTTATATTGATACTCATGTCTTTTCATCTATGGAGGCATTTTTACAGTGCTCACTATCGGAAAGGTAGTGTTAGTGTTCCTTTAATACAGGAATGAGAAATATGATCAAATTAAGTTATTTTTTCTTTTTACTAATACTATACCCTCTTTTGGGCAAAGACTCCCTTTTCTACATGCTCTGTATGTCCAGTGCTCAACAAATACAGAGAGTTTGTTGTAACATACCTGTACAGGATGTAATGCTTTACGGTTTTCTGCATAACATCTCTGAATTTGCTTGTGAAGCTTCTTGACATCCTGTATACAACAGAATTTGTTTTTATACAGTCCTTCAGAAAGATCATCACAAAATGCTTTACCAAGAGTCAGTCAGAAGCTAGAGAGAGAAAAAGGAAGCTTTTAACCAGCAAAATAGATTCCTGAGTGGGAGAGCATCAGACCCTTCGAGGGAAAAGGAGAATGAGCAGCTGTAAGGGAATTATGTACACACACAAATACATGCATCTTTCACAGGTCACATATTTAACCACTATTATGCAAACTGTGACTCAATTCACATTGCTCTAAGTAATTATAAGTCAACAAGTGACTGAATAATACACCATCTACAACTCAATTGTAATGCGTGTAACTATTTCCAGGAATAGAATAGACTCCTTTATCATCATGCACATTTTAACTATAAACACCTTTTCCCACCCACACAAAACGCCCCATGTTAATTATACGAATATTTTTAATTTCAAACAAATCATGGTTATAAAGTTCACCAATACAGTGTTTTTATTTTGGTTACATAAAAACAACATTTAAACTATCAAGCAAGGGACAAACAAAAAACACACAAACCACAACAGCCTCCCTCTAACCAACTGTACGATCAGACAATCCCTTAAATCTCTAGCCCCTCCACCTATAATCCTTCAGCCTCCCTAAATACCTGAGAAAACACATTAAATTTGGGCTCTGATACACCACGGAGGGAAGTGCAATCGAGAGTCAAGGAAACTTTATGGAAAATGCCCTGTCAGCAGCTCCCTCTCATGTATCTCAAAGGAGCATCTCTGCTCTCAATTGTGACAGTATGGCATAAAGAAGTACCTCGGGAACTGGGTCCCAAACCATTTAGGACTTTAAATAGATTAAGACAACCACTTTGAACTCTACCCGTAACTTACTAGACAATAGTGTCACTGAGTACTAGTGTTATATGCTCCCTGTGTTACACTCTAGCTGTCAGTGCATTCCACACTAGTTTGAATTTGAGTGTCTCAACATGCAGCCTCACACACAGTGTAATACAGTGGTCTAGTCTTGGGGCACTGCTCAGACTGCAAGTTCTTCATGGCACAGACCGTCTTTGTGGTCTGTATTTGTACAGCGCCAAGTACAATAGGGTCCTGGTTGATGGATTATGGCTCCTAAGTGTTATAGTAATATAAACAGCAAATACATAGATGAAGGTAGGAAGGCTTGCATCAAAAAGAAAAGGGCACACTCTTCTAGCCAGATGTAGGTGAAACAAATTGCCTTTTTGGCTACAGTTGCCAGAAGTATAGTTAAACTAAGACAGCACCTGGCTTACTAATGGTGGAAACACAACCTTGGAGTACGGAGGTTGCCCTTTCTAATTCTCCCTATTACATACCACTACACACCAAAATCACTGCAATCTTTTCTTTATTAACCAGAAGTCAGCCCATTCTCATCTATCCTGAGATTTCATAAAGACTCTAAATTACTTATTCTATTAGACCATTCAGCTCTGATGTGACTGAAACAGAGCTGAGTATCATCATAAAGCTGAACACGCTGTATGGTATGGGCTCTCACTAACTCTCCCAGGCGTCTCAAACATACCTGGAACAGAAAGGGAGGAGGGGGAGAAGAGGAAGGACCTCTGCAGTACCCCCAGCAGAGTGCTCTCGGAGCATGAGAGCGGCCCAAAACTTAACAGCTGATACCAGGGACAAGGTTCTATTTTCTATTCTGGGATCAAGTCAATGTACAAGAACAGTTCTCCAGAAAGATGAATGCTATTTTTGGCAAGTTTGTACAAAGGTAATCTTTTGAAATCTGACCAATTTAAGAAGCTAACATACAAGCTATTCCTCATAAACCAAGACAAACAGATTATTTCATTTGCCCATGAATTCTTCCACTCTCAGACCATGTCATATTAGTATCAGAGAATCCATTTGTTTCCAGTAGCAAAGTTTAATTTACCTTTAATACCATCAAGTTGTCAAAACTGCAGTCTATAATGAGGCGAAGTGTACTAGGAACAACATCCCTACGTATACGCTTCCTGGAGCTCCCTTCGTTGCTGGGCTCCAGCTGATGCTGACGCTCCAGTTTTCTTTTCTGGCGTTTCTCTTTTCGTTTCTGCCTAAAAAATTACAAGTTAAAAAATAAGCATTTGGTGTACAATTGGTTAGAAATTTGGTCACATACACCACTGTTAAAATTAAATACTGGATTGGAATCAGCACATAGGGAGATTCATAATTCAAATCACACCTGCGTACATCTCTTTGTTCTTCCCATTGTTTCTGCTTCATTAGCTTCTTCATTTGCCTCTTTGACATAACTCCAGCACTCTCTGCTTTGCCTGATCCTGGCTCCCCTCTCTTGACTTCATTGTCATTTGAGTTCACATTTTCTTCCACATCAGGAACCTCTGCGGGTGATGGATTTTCTGTTGGCATTTCTGATGACATTTGCTTTCTGATGGCTTTACTGACTCTTGTCTAAAGCAGCTTGAATTTGTAGAGTAGGCATTTCATAAAAAGCAAGTCTTTTTTTTCCCCCAAGGCTATTTCTGCAAGAAACGGAAGACTGAATAGTACAAAAATACCACAAGAGGTATCAGATGAATATCACTTTAAATATGAAAAAACAAACAAGAATTGTAGACAGGCTTTCTCAGTTCTAAACCTTGGTCTGTGCCTCTACAAGCAACTAATGCATAAGAGCAAGTAGTAACAAATATAACTGTAGTATTCAATACTTTTCTAAAATTTCAGCTCTCAGTGTGGTATGCCATCTGTACCTATTTAATGGCTTATTTTAAACCCTCCAGGGGACAGCCTATGCTGTGTTATGACTAGACTCATTTAAATTATGTGACCATCAGAGTCAAAATGAGTTCAAAATGATTCCCAAATGCATGTGCAGGAGAAAGAATATCAGGACAGAATTCTAAAAGCATGGCTCATATATTTGTTTTTATACAAAGTTCTTTGCTGTTTAGACAGCCTACTTACTGAAGGTTTCCCAAAGCTATCACTCTCAATGAACAGTTTTACCCTTTCATTTATTTTTAAATGTAGTTGCATATAATACTTAGTTGGAAGTCTCTCACCATTTTTTGCGGTTTTCCAATCACATTAACCTAATTTTTCTAAATGTTTTTCTCTTTCCTTGCCCTGTTGCTGTGTAAATGCTGCAGACAGAGGATTTGATCAACTGCATAGGGAAAATAGTGAAATTAACTACCAGGCACACACAGTACCCTCAAATGCACAAAGTAAAACAGAACAAATTAGAGAACATTTTTCTAAACTTTCGATTATAGTAATTTTAGAGGTTAATAATAAAAACAGAAACAGATGTGATGTTTTAGACGATACATAGCATCCCTTTAAAACCAATCTTTGTACCTCACAACTTTATGTTGTAGTGTCAACTATAAGTCAAAAAGCCTGCTCTTGGGGAAAAATGGGGCAAGCAGGGGGAGGAAGGGAATAACTCCTTATTTAGCAGAATGCTCTGGATACAAACTAACTTTATTTGCTCTAGTTATTGCCTCTCTTGTTCTTAAATGATTATTAGCAGTAAATATGCCCAATGGCCTGTGATGGGATGGGTTCTGAGTTACTACAGAGAATTCTTTCCTGGGTGTCTGGCTGGTGAGTCTTGCCCAAATACTCAGGGTTTAGCTGATAACCATATTTGAGTTCAGTAAGGAATTTTCCCCGAGGGCAGATTTGGCAGAGGCCCTGAAGGTTTTTCGCCTTCCTCTGCAGCACGGGGTACAGATCACTTGCTGGTGGATTCTTTGTACCTTGAAGTCTTTAAACCATGATTTGAGGACTTCAATAACTCAGTCATAGGTTGAGAGTCTATTACAGAAGGGGGTGGGTGAGGTTCTGTGGCCTGCATCATACAGGAGGTCAGAATAGATGATCATTATGGTCCCTTCTGACCTTAAAGTCTATGAGAACTATGACTGAAGGGTTATTTAGCATTAGTATAATTTGTACTAGTATCATTTTAGCCTTTGTTCAAATGCTGATTTGTAATTTTCTAAAGCAAGATGCTTTAGCAAAGCACAACATATTTGCAGAATCAGGGCATAGGGTTGGCAGAGAGGAAAAATATTTTTTTCTTCCCCTACAACTGCAATTGCAGAAAAACATGGAGATCAAAGTCTTTGTTTCATCAGATACCTAACATTACCTACATCTATTTCACAGGTATGGATCTTGAAATACAGACCTAAAAAATGGAGAAATCAAGCTGTATGATTCATCATTGTTCAATTGCTCCTCTGCGTTTGCTTATGCAACTGTTGTAATAACAGTATTTGATGTATTCTTTTGCAAAATAGTTGGGGAAATCTTGACTGTGAAAGACGATATTACATTTTTCCACATCTCCACAAAAAGTGATATTGTCAGTTTAAAAAATTGGCCTTAAAGGCAGTACATTTTCTTTCTAGAGCCGTACATTTGGATAACTTTTGAGGTCACAGAAAAAAGTCAGTTAACAGTACCTCCCTAACGTGTTAGAAAGCTTTAATATTCTCAAAACCTGCTACTTTAGATAAACACGTCTGTTTATAACACACAGAATGAAGTGCTGTTAAGGGATATAACAGACTTTCAGCTAGTGGGAGGCTGAATAACTGGGAGTCTAGCTGCTATTTCCCCCTTTATCTGTAGCTGCATTTATTTACCCACATCTCTCAACTATCCAGTGCAACTGGCCATTTCTGCTCTGGCGATAGCAAGCACTGGAAGAACAGTGATGCACGCCAGGAATGGGGCCCGCTGGGTGTTACAGGGGGTGTGTGTGCGGGTTTGCGGGGTGGGGGTAATTAAAAAGGGGGAGAGGGCGCCCCCAGCTGTTTCGGATTGAAGATTTAAGCGTACACACAGCTGCACACGGTGCTGGCGCAAGGAGCAGCTGAGCCCCAGGCCATGGGAGCGCGCGAGGGTAAAAAAGGCGCCACCGAGGTGAGCTCTTGCAACTCGACTGGGGGGGGGACACAGGCGCTGGCGGGAGCCTCAGGGTCCGGCTACGGAGAGCGCGCGCGCCCCGCCCCGGGGAGGCCCCTGCCTTGGCGCGCGGCCCAGGGGGCACCAGGACTCCCCAGTCCCCACCCCCCGGCCGGGTGCACCCGCACCTACCTACGCGCGGCTCCGGTCCCGGTGAGGGCGGCGCGCGACTGGAGGGGCGGCGCCGCTGGGGGGGGGCTCCCGTCCCGAGCCCGCCCCCACCGGCCGGCACTGCCGCCAAGCTTCCAAGATCCCCCCCGCCGCGAGCGGCAGCGACAGCAGCAACCCCTGCAGCCGGCTGCAGTAACCGGAAGCGCGTCACTCCGCCGTCTGACGTCACCGACTCGCGTCACAGCCTTCGGTGCTGGGATTGGGAGGGGGGGCTCGGTCGGGAGCATCCCACGCCCGGGCCGTGCTCGCTGCTGAATCAAAGGGGGCGGGGCGGACGCGTGGCCAGGCTGCCGCCCAACGGTCAGGAGGATCGGGGCAGCCAGTCCGCGCCGCCCTGCGCTGCCCCGCCCCGCCCCGCCCCGCCGAGCGATGGCCCGCCTCGCGCGCACGGGGTGCGGTGCGGTGCGGCCCCGCCCGGGCTATGCGGGGTGGTTACAGGGACAGGGACAGGGAGCGGAGTAGGTTGGCTTGTGCACGGCCCAGGGTGACTGGTTCTGCCCTGGCCTGTGTCTGCTTTGCCACAGGCGGCAGCCGGCCCACACCGGCCCAGTCCCGAGCGGAAACCAGCCGCCTCCTCCTCGCTCGCAGCGCAGCGCAGCAAGTCCGGTGTTCTAGCGGCCGCCCTCGCCCCGCGGGACGCTGCCGGGCACAGCGAGCGCCCCTGCACTTGAACCGGCTCGGGCACGGACGTGAGGCGCTTGAACTCACCTGCAGCCCAGTGGCAGGCAGGGCCCGGGGCCTGTCAGCACCAGGGGCAGCCCGAGGGAACATAGAGCGCCAGCAAGACACTGCCGTGGTGTCCTGGCTGCGGGGGGGCTCAGCTCAGCTCATCTCAGCTGTTTGTGTTCGCACAAACCACTCCCTGCCTTGGGGCTGTTCTGTTCCGGGGGTTCACGTCCTTGGGTCTCACACCGTGAGTTTTCTTGAGCACAGAGTGCTTCGGAAACCACGTTTTATGAAACTCACCCTTCTTTCCCCGCCCTTCCCGCAACACGAGTGGGGGGAGTCTAAGAATATCTTGCTATTTTTATTGGCAAACTTTTAAAAACATATTTAAAATGACAGCTGGAAACATGAGAGAGGTACTGATCATTCAGTTTATATGTATACTGGGAACATTGCATAAATGAGCGTGTTGTACAATACCACTCCTTTTCCTACTGTAGAGAAAGCCATAATCAGCTGTCCTGTAAAGCAGTGGGGACTGCTGGGTCAGGAGCTTAGTAACTGGACATGAAGCATTTCACATTTACTATATAGGTCACCTTTTTAATCTGGTAGAAAAATACCAAACCAAAGAATTTCCTTCTAATGGCTGTTGGATGGTGTAAGTGTAATACTGCCTTGGGGGAATTCATCCTGCCACAGTCTAGGCTGTAACTGTTTTGTGGATAGTTGGAGATTTTCAAATGGTAGTTTTGTCACTGACATTTCCTTCATGCTAGTCATTTGACGTGCGGTTCTGGTCTAAGAAGTACACCGGAGGTTTCATATTTATTGAATTGCACTTAGTGCTACTGAACTTGAATATATATATATATATATATACATATATATATATATATATATTTCCTAACTACAAACCCATGCTGTAAGCTGAAAGTCAGGCTCATGCATCATCACTCATCATAAATGTTGGGCAGGCTAAATTCTGCCTTGGGTTATGCCTTTGCAGCCCTTTTGTCATCACTGGGATCATAGAGGTGTTACTAAGGCCATGTCTACACTACAAAATTATGCTGATGCAAATTACATTGGCATAAAGCCACCACAATTAATATATGCTTGTATGCATGTATACTTGGCTCCTTGTGTTGGCGGTGCACCTACTCACCAGGAGTGTTTGTATTGATGCACGGTGCAGCGCAACATGGGTAGGCATCCCACTATGCAACTTGCAACCAGCCAGCACACTGTCTTTTGGGAAGTTTTGGCAATGCAATGATGGGCCCGCAATAATAATGATATGGGGTCAACGTCCCAGTTTGCAGCTGTCTCCATCCATCATGTCAGTGGTATCCCATAATTTTTGCACCTTTTTTCAAAATCCTACAACCCCACACGGCCCTCCTTGCTGTCTGCCATCTTCAGTGCCTGCTGAAGTTGTCACTGACTGGTGTGGGAAAGTGTCCTGCTGTGGAGGAAGAAAGAAGACAGCCATCGATTGAAACGTTTAGCAGAGGACTTCATAAAAGCTTCATTGAAATCTGTCACGATATTCCTCTGTACATAAACAAACTGTTCTGCGTGGTCCACTGGCTAACTCTAGAAGAGAATGAAAAGAAGATACAACCAAGAGAGTTGCTATCACTGCCTCTTCTAGCATCAGTAAATTACTGAAAAGTCAAAAGCAATGTTCTGCTGTTTTGCAGGTGCCATCCATGTAACGGAAAATTTATCTACACCCTTACCCAAGGTTCCTTTTTTGCCTCTGGTTCACCCGTGCTTGACTGGTGGGACTGCACTGGAGTCAAAAACAAATCCTGGCTTGCCATGCAGCCTGATCCCCCTAGTTGCCTGGCCCCCATCTTCCTCCTCACTGATCATGGCAGGAGCCTGGGACTTGGGGTCCTCAAAAGTATGGGCAGTGATGTGTGGGGTGGTAGTGGGGTCTCCACCAACATGGCATACAGCTTATTGTAAGAGCAGCCGGTCTGCAGCTCTGCACCGGATCAATTGTTGGCGTCCCTGGCTTGCCTGTTGCAGCACTGTGGCTTTCATGCAGTGTTGCTGCTGGTCCTGCTCCTTCTGCATCCCCAAAGCGTTCTGCTCACAGATGTCCACATTTCTACAGCTTGTTCAGAGCTGTACCTGCACAGCGTCTTGTCTCCACACATCAGGAGATCCAGTATCTCCTGTGTACATCAGGCATGAGTGTGTCTGGAGCATGTATTCAGCAGCATGATCAACTGGGTGGTTGAACTCACCAATGGAGAGCTGCTAGGTGGGCTTGCCAAGCTAGGCAATCAGGAAAAGGAATTAAAAACATTCACAGGGCTTTAAAGGTGGGAGAGGGAGCTTCTGGTTCACACGACCTCTGGGCAGTGGAGTTCACAACAGTGACTGCAGCAGTCGGTTTGGGTTATTGTGGGACAGTTGCTAGAGGACTATTAGGGTCAACATAGGTAACAGTGTCTACGCTCATGCTGTGTTGACCTTAGTACATCAACCATGGCTCAATGTCATTCAGGCATTATGTTGGCATAATGAGGCACTTACATCCATGGAAGACATATTTAAGTGTAGACACATGTATGACTAGATCGATGCAAGGCACCTTATGTTGACATAACTGTAGTGTAGACCAGGCCTAAGGCCAGAACTGGACTTTGCTATTGCAATTTAGGTCCCACTCTCTGCAAACACATATGCAAATGAGTAGTCCCACTGAAGTCAAGGGGACAACTCACAAACTAAGTGTTTGGAAGAGTTAACAATTCTGTTGAGAATGGGCAAGAAGTAATAGAATTCAGTTTACTCACCCTTAGCTGTGTTGGCTTTACAGGCTTAGGAGGAGTGAAAAGTAGGAATACTTTATTTTTATCTGTTGGTTTCAGTGACATGACTGAGTGCATACAGGGGGTAAGAAGGTGCTATATTTACAAGTCACTTTCTTCAGAGAAGAACCATGGTTTAAAAAACTGATTCCATATGCATTTCACCCCTTTTAAAAAGTGTTACAGTATTCACATTTCACATTCAATTGACATTATCACTTACTTCCTAAGACTGCAGTGCCATTGCTCAATTGGAGTTGAAGTACACTATGCAATTCTTATCTTTCCCAAACAGACAATCTGCCGGAAGAATGCTGCAATAGAACTGGAGTTTATTCTGGAGTTCAGAGTGTGTGAAATGCGACAAATACACTTTCATGAAAATAAAGATAGTGATACTTGCCCAGCTCTGTTACTGAGACATGTGAAGTCAGCAAACACATCAGTCTGTGGTACCATATTATTTTCATATATGTTAATGCTTATCTCAAGTTTAATTGGTTCCAGATATACACTGTGTTTCAGCCCTAATGTTGATTTCAGATTTACTTCTGCTATAGTAACGTCACAAAACTGTATGGTGTCTCCATGGTACGACATTTACCTTTAACTAGTACACAAATTCCTCCATATGTAGAAATTTTAATATTTGATTTCCTCAGGGTCCCATATATCCAGATTAATTTACAAAATCTGGATTTACAATTGGTTATGCTATAGTGTCTGTTTTATACCTCCAAGTGTCTATTAATATCTAGATTTACCTACTGGAATCACACAAGTTCAATTGCATGACAAGCCCAGAAAAGAAACCTTCATTTTCACTTGGTCATTAGAGGATTGCTGACCAAAGATTGCTTTCTTTTGTTTAAAAAAAAAAAAAAAAAAAAAGGCAAAAATCATTCAACCTTGTTTTTTTCTGAAGAGTGTGAATATCTTCAAATCTTTTGATTAGCATAATAGGTTTTTTTGTTTTGGTTTTTACTTTCCAACTTTCCAGGGTGGTAGCATTGTGGATCCAAACCTATGTTTCTTTAAATGGCAGTAGTGGAGCAATGCAACTGTTTGATCTAAAATCTGTCACAACACCAAGCGATGACAGCATAAACTGATGGCCCAAACAGTTGCAAATAGCTCAAAAACAGTACTAGACTAAGTATTCTGATATAGTCCAACTGAAACTTGATGATGTTCATTTAAAACGTGAGTTTGCATGAACAAAAGTACACTGAATACAAAATGTACCACAACAAACATAATAAAAAGACAAATTAAGAAAAACATAAGAGGAAAATCAAACAAACACGAGCAGTGAAAAATCAGCAACCCAATGATAATTTTATTTAATAAGAACATCTATAGAAAAGATGATGTGGCAGGGCAAGTTGCAGAACAATGAAGGAGAAACAAACTTAATTGGAGGCTCAGGTTTGTACACAGAAATCAATTTCTGGGTAAGGTTTGATTGCTGGGGTTCTTCTGGGTTATTCCACATTGAGAACAACAAAACAGAAAAGTACAAATCAGCCATATTTCCTCAAAGTTTCCTGCCCTGGATTCTGGTTGGCATAACCTCCTGCTTCTTCTCTAAAGCCTTGTCTACACTACAAAATTACCCATTATAGCAGCCTTTATCAGCAAGATATGCAGCTAAATCAATGTGCAACTACCTTTGCAATTACAATATGTTCAGTCAAACTAGTTCATTATTATGACCAACAAGTAATTTACTTAATGCAGACAGATTTTAGAATGACCCCCTTCTTTTAAGGTTTGACTGGGATAGATTAGGAAAAATTAAAATGTCACTCCATCTTTTGTGAAGAACAGCAAGAATATTTTATTGAACTCAAATGAGCAAAAGGAGCATAATTAGTTTTATTAGGTAATGATAAGTTTATTGTTTGGACTCTGGAATATAGTGACAATGGTAGTACTTTAACCCTGGAACACATGCCAGCATGGCTTAACTGAGGTGTACACTAAAGGCCTAGTCCTGCACCCACTGAATTCAATGATAAATACTTCCACTGACTTCAGGGGGTGCAGGATTCACCCCTAAAAGTCAATTCTGATGACTTTTACACTGATTTTACATTGCTGTAACTCCCTTGACCTCAGCAGATTTATTCCCGATTTATACATCATATAATTGAGATTAAAATTAAGAACTCGGTTTTTAAGTAGAACAGAAACACACAATATCTATCAATAAAGATACATAGCGTCCAGATCCTTGGCTTCTGTAAATTGCCATAGCTCCATTGACTTCAAAGGATATAAAGTGAAGTACACCAGCTGAGGATCTGGCTGCTAAAGTTTTAAGCATTTAAAAGACACTCTTCTTGACTTTGTTTCAAGGATGAACGAGATATATGAAATATATTTCTTGATTAAATTCCAAAGGTGTAAAAATATACAAAATGCTGCTAAGGCATTTCCACAGAGTAAAACAGACATAACTCTCCCTTATAGACAAAATTCCATACATCAACATTTCCAGCCCAGAATCTACATCTCCAGGCTCTCACCAACCAGAAAATTACCTGTGCAAGGTGACAGATTATTCAGTTTTCAAAGAGTACAGCAGTTTGCAAAGTTCTATGCTTTCTAAGCGATAAAGAACACAGTGGGAGTATCAACTGCCATCCAGAAATAAGTATACACACATATATTATGCAACTCTTGTAATACAACAGTATATCACATAGAAAATATAATAAAAATTAAAACTACCACAGGAAAATGTTACCAGCTGGCAGCCTGTATTAGACCAGACTGTTGCAAAGAAAGCTCCATTTAAACCTATTTCAAATTTATACCGTAAGAGACAATTTCTGCCTTCAGTTACACACATGAAATATTGTTGACTGCACTGTGTTTGCTCAGGTGTAACTAAAGGCAGAATATATCCTAAACATCAAAATAATGGATTATATTTACTACAAGAAAAAATCCCATGTAGGTGGTAGGAAACATAAGCTGAAAATCAGTTTCCTCCTATCTTCTAAGATGAGATGAATGGTTGTCTTCTTGCAGAATGTGAAGTGGGCTTGACCCTCCAAAGCCACTGGTGTACTGAGACCTTTAGGGAAATCTGTGATCTTGGGAAATCTATAGAACATTTGAGCTCTTGTAAGGAGAATCAGTCCTTTGCACTACTCTCTGGCCCCATGTTCCTCAAGGAAATGTGTTGTTATGGTCTCCATATAAGCCTCTGCCTCAGCTTCCCCACCCTGGCATTCGAGTTGAGGAGTGTGTCACACCATAGATGTGGAGGCAGCATAAGGTCATGTTGACAGGGCCATCATCTGGTATTGTTATATGCCAGGTGGTTTAAAGGGAAGCAATGGCCATCTGTCAGGCTCATTCCACTCACCCTCTCCAAAACAGAGCATTAAGTTTGCAGACTTGGAGAAGTGGAGCTTCTACAGGCTGTGGTGGAAGGCCAGGAACATATTATGGACCTGTTTTAGAAGGCATTTATAACATCACAGGGTGAAGGCCCAAACAGGATGTGGGCCCACTATTATTACAGAATAGTGGGCAATAGAAACAGTTCAATTGCCTTCTCACTATGATTTAAATACAGTTTGGGGGCAGCAATTTATTTGGGACATTCCTAGGAAGAAGGCACCACACCAAGGCCTCCAAGCTATGGACTAAGGCAAAGTGTCACAATACATTAGCAAGAAAGGATATATTGAGGGAAATGTTCTGAGAGAGGGAAGTTATTTACAGAACATAATTGGGGAAGGAGGGGAATTTCCTCTGGCTTCTTCTCTAGTGAAAAAATTCACTGATATGGGTGGGGAGGGGAAGCATGATAATTGTGCACAAGTATCTCACTATATAAACATTTAGGGACAAATCCTTCTCCCTCCTTTGCAGCTATAGCGTGCCTCAGACATAGATTTGGAGACCTGCAGAGGGGGCCATGCTCAGTGTGTGCCATGGAGCTTTGCTTTCTCAAGGCTCCTTGCACAGATGCACCCCAGTGCACAAAGGAGGTGAGGGGAGATGCAGAAAGGACACATGGTGACGGGGCCTATTTACACATCCACTAGCCATTCACCTCATTCATATGTGGGGGATGAAAGTACTGCAGAGGCTACCATTGCTCTGAGGCTATTTTAGGGGCTGTGAAATGGATCCGCTGCCACTCCATTACCTAGGGTAGGAGAGTAAAGTTTCTGTTCATCATGTCTGTAGGATTCTGACCTAGTCTACACTACATGGTTAGGTCGATGTAACCTGCCTTGTGTTGACCTAGTTGTGGAAGTGTTTTCACTTAAATTTGGTTCCCACTGACAGAAGTGCCTCTATAAGCCTCTTTAGTAACACAACCTCCCCAAGCGGTGTAGATTCACTGTCAATGGAACTAGATCAACGCCATTTCAATGTAGACACGGTGTTGCGTATGTCAACTGATACCAGCTTTCAGGAGCTGTCCCAGAATGTCCCACACTGACAATACAATCAATACAAGTGCTCCTGGTCAGGACACGCATCACCAACACAAAGAGCCAAGTGTGCACATACGCAAGCGATTTATGATTGCGTTGGCTCTAAGTCGACGTAAGTTAGGTCTACATAATTGTGTAGTGTAGACATGACCTCTGAGTTTTGGGGAGGATTTACTCTCAAGGAAGAAGGGGAAATATTTAGGGTAGTACAAAGGGATTTATAATGAAGTGTGATGGAATGAATTTGAGAAAAGAAAAATGTATGCTGAATATAAGAGGGAAACTACCTACTGGTCTGTGGGAGAGTTTCCCAAAGGAAGTGGTGGAAATCTAATTTCTTGAGATGTTTAAAACTGGCTTGAAAAAACACACAAACAATATACAGTAGGGAACAACCTCACTGGCAGGGGGACAGAGTGAACAGAATAATAGATCTTTTCAATCTCTAGCTTTTATCATTTTAATGATGACTAATATCTAGCTGAGGCTTCTAAAAACTATAATAGAATCTCTTTGATAAAATATAGAAGTAACTGATGTTTTGTCTGAGTAGGTCTGTAATAAATGTCATTTGTTTATTCAAAGGCATTTATAATTGTGGGGTACTTCTGCTGTCAACAAAGCCCTCAAAATACCTTGTACTACTACCTCTGGGCCAGATTCTGCCATCATGACCTACAGTGCATAGTACCAGACCCTGTGAAAAGAGTCCCAATGAAAAGAGTGGTAGAATCTGGACCCCTGCCATTGGGTGCTCAAACCATCTCCCATTAAAAACAGTGGGGGAAAATCTCTCATTGATTTCTTAAGGAATTGGATAGGGCCCCTCTACCAGCCTCCAGGCTGAATCAGATTAGTATTCAAAAATGAAAGCTGAGGTGAACAATAAAAGTTACCTCAGTTGTTAATGATTAACTGGAAGACCATCAATGAACTTAGTACCTGAGTGTGGAATTTGGATTCTGACCTTTATTACATCTAGATAAACACTGTGGAGATTCAGAAGCTCTCTTTGCAAACTTCACTCCAATCTGAAAAGTTCACTTCTTGGTAGCTTTAACATCTAATGTAGTCAAGAGCTCAGAAGAGTCAAACATGATTCTTCTTACTGTGCTTTTCCTCTGCATCATTTCCACATACTCCGCCTCTGTTAAAGGTAGGTCTATGCTATGTTTGGTTAATCTCTTGGTGGTAGCAGTGGGGAATGTACAATGGTATATTTTTTACTTAAGAAAGGAAGTTCTTATACTAAATGGTTCTCAGGGAGCATGATTTTTAAATGTATTTACTAAATGAAAATAAATACACAGCACAAACCCTTGTAACGTTGGTTTCAGCACAGTTTGTAGAAAAGGCAAAAGGGGCAAGTGCATGGGATAGTGGCCTTGGAGTCAGAAGACTCTAGGCTTGGCTCTGCCAGTGACCCTGGGCAAATCACTTCACCTTATTGTAAAATGGGGCTAAAGCTACTGATCCTCCTTTGTAAAGCACTTTGAGATCTACAGATTAAAAAAGGCCATCAAAGAGCAAAGTCCTATTACAATTTCCATTTTAGGTTCAGTCCTGCAAGGGGTTGCAAATGGGCAGAGCACACAAAAGCAGTTCCTTGGACTTCAAAGGCAGTGGCACTACTCACATGCTTAAAGTTAAAGCACTTGTTTAAGAGCTTTGATGGATCAGAGCGCTGAGCTCTGCAGAACTAAGCCCTATGCGCTTGTTCCAGCTCTCATTAAAATCAGTTAAAAGATTCCTATTCATTTCATTGGGAGTTGGATCAGCTGTAAGGGTGAAATTCTGGATGCCCACATAAAATGGCTTTCCGCAGGTCTCTGCACAGGAGTCAGGGGTATAAAATCCACACACAGGACTCCACTGCAGTCCCTCCGCACACTTCAGTGTCACCAGCCTATGGTAGAAGCTGTCCTTCCACAATGCCTGTGTGGGGATACTCTGCCACTGTTCGTAAACGATGGAGTAAACATACAAGACTTTTAGGCCAAATCAATCAACATTTTGGGTGAAAATGATGTAAGAGCATTCTGTGCCACAAATCTATGCACTGAGAGCAACAGTCTGAAAACTCAAATAAATGGCAATCAGTATAGTTTTATGCAGGTGGCCTAAATCCATATTAGTTCTCTCTCCAATATGGGGCCAGGTGGTGGGGCAGCCTGTGCGGTGGGCTAGTTATTACTGTCCTTTCCTGTCCCTCTTGTAAAGAATCCAGGCCATTGGTCTGTGTAAGCACAGCAAAAGTAGTTGCTCCTCCATCTCACTGCCACTTGGGCCCCATTGCTCTCCTCCACACCAGTGTATGTGGAGCCAGCCCAGAGTCCACCTCCTCAGTTTGCAATGGGTGCAGAGGCCTCCTGTGCATCTTCTCTGCTCACCTTTTCCCTCACAGGAGTAGCAAAGCACAGGGCTCATTATACAATTCCTCTACCAGTAGGTGAATTTCACTATGCTGCCATAACCATCTTCTTATATATATATATATATATATATATATATATATAACTACTCACTGACATGCTGAACTGCTAGTATTTGCTATTCTCAGCTTCTAGATAACATTATTTTAGCCAAGCTCTTCCCTGACAAAGTAATCTGGAATAAAACTATTTAGCACTTTACATCTCCAGTGTGCTGTACAAACATTAACTCATTAAATAATTATCAGAACAGCTCTGTGAAATATCATTATTTCCATTGTACAGAGGGGGAAGCTGAAACTCAGAGAGGTTAAGTGATTTGTCCAAGACTAGAGCGTGAGTCAATGGCAGAGCTTGGATTAGAATTCAGTTCTTGGCTTTCAATCCACCAGACCATGCTGCCTCTTAAAAATACTTAAGGAGTATTCTTTACATTCAAGTCAGTCAGATAATTGGGCACGATATGTTTCTAGCTTTAGTTACATTTTAAAATGTTTTCAGATAAATAGATGGCTTTCGTTTTTTAAAGGTATCCAATGTCATAAGAACTGGCAAATGTAATTTATGGTCTTAGAGCCAGCTAGTGGTTAGAGATGCATATGTTGTGCGTGCCAAATGTATTAATAAAAGGCACAGGATTTAACAGCTGTCTCTGCTCATAGAGTGTAACCTTCTGTATTATACACTATCATGATTTAATTATAGAATTGGCATGTTACCCTTCATGACAGACACTTAACACTACTAGTCAAACTATGTGTTATGCACTCCACCTTGAAAGCGACATAGTCCATGAAGGCATTTCTGAGCCCAAGTCAGGATAGCAGAATGCAGTATCTGGGTCCAGTCCTGTTCCCCTTTGAGCCAGTCAGGGTTTTGCCATTGACTGCAATGGAAACATGATCAAAGGAATAAACATCACAACATTAGGTAGGATTGACAGCCCAGATCTCCTAAAGGCAGCATAATACTAAGTGTCTGATTTTTGAGAGAGGTTTCTATTGGCAAGGTATAGAAATGCCGTGTAACGTTTTGTATTACACACTATAATGATTTAATTATTTACCTAAACAGTGTTGTTGTTTTCTTTATGATGGAAATAGCTTTACAAAATACACATACTATCTTGGGTATTGGTTTTGTCTATAACATCACCCGGCCACATAAAACACAGCTTCTAATATCTTCTCCGCCTGTTTATCTAACCATGTTACCCTACTGCCTCCTTAATCTCCCCTGGCTTGCCCTTTTCTATTGCAGTGAGTTCATGCTTCTTGTGATTGCCCCTTTCCCTACTTACCCTCCCTAGCCTCTTATCATGTCTTCCCACCACATCCCCTCTTCAGCCTTGTCACCCAGTGTGTCTGTACTCTCTTCCGTGGTGCCTCCGATGCATAGAATGCCCTTGCTGAGGTGGTGCACAGAGCCACTATTCTTCCCTCATTTAAACCCCTCCTGGACACTCATTGCTTCCATGACTACCACAAGAAACTAGCTGATGAAGTCATTTGCTGATCTGTTTATTCCATGAGTGAATCGCTCCTCTGCGGGTAGAGGGGATCCAGCGTTGGACGGGAAGGGCACGAAGGAAATATTAAATGAGAACTACTGTAGAAAAATACACATGGGCTGAATTGTGGAGGAAGGGTGGGGAAAAGGGAATGCAGTGAGCTTAAATTTAAGGAAAATTTAAAGAGAACAAACAAACATATACTGTAACTAATAAGACAATGTCCAGCATCGCCCTGATCGTTTTACTTGTATGTCTTTTCCCCCACCCTTCATCTGTCTTTGCCTTTTTAGACTGTATGCTCTCCCGGGCAAGGACAGTATCATCTTCTGTGGTTAGAAATCACGTAGCACACTTCACTGCCACAATCTCAACAAATATTAAATACTCAACAGTGTAATTTGTACGAAGTTAGAGTACACTTAAAACAAGCAACAAGACTTCAGCAAAGATGTATTTCAAGGAATTGGGGTCTGTTCCCGATAGGCGTTGACAGCCTCTTCTACATTGCTGAGCACCTGCAGCTGCCACTGAAGTTGATGGGAGCAGAGGGTGCTCAGCACTTGACAGGAAGCACTTATGGATCTTTAGCGGAGCAGGCCCTTTTTTTTTAAAGCTCTGATTTTCAAAGGAAAACCTCGTCCACAAGGGAGTGCTTACCAGCAACACCATAGCAAGAAAAGGAAACAACAGACCCAACTTTCAGCTCTAGGGTAGTAGTTCACAATATACAGAACAAAGAGGCTGCTTCAGGGCCAGATCCGGAGATGGTGCAAATCAGTATAGTTCTATTGAACTTCTATGGCACTAAGCCAGTTTACACTGATTGAAAATCTGGCTCTTTGTGGGTACAGTCTGCCTTAGAGAAGTATGTTTCACTTCCCTACCTTAACAAGCTATTGACTATCACATCTGAAAACATTTGACCAAAAAATGGGAGTGTAAAGTGCCTTGAGAGATTTTTTCTACCGCTGAACACTTGATTTCTTTAAAAGAAATCTATCCTGTCATGATGGATCTTCAACCTGTATCTAATAATCAAAGAAAGAATTTAAACTTTTACCTATCTGCCATCTGAATAAACAAATACTTTGCATTTTTTCTTGATTAGATGTATTGAAACTTTTATGTAGCCAAGTCATATCAAATGGTGCAAGACATTACACAAATTAGGAAACCCTGGCACTGTCAATTCTCCGACAGGACCCTAGAACACAGTGACTGAGTTCCAGTTTGTTTGCGAATCTGTCTGGTGGATTTTCCTTTTCTGTTTGCCAGGAGACTTACTCATCCCTCCTGTAGAAAACAATACTACCTTTGCTGGTTTAACTCCGTTGCAGAGTTTTGAATGCAGCTTCGGCAGTAAGGGTCTGATCCTGCACTCACTGAAGTCCATGCCGAAGCTCCCATTGGTGTAGGATTAGAGTCCCCTAGGAGTCAGCCCTCTTTAGTTACAAGTAGAACATCAAATCATTATAACTGAAAGCTGTCTGGAGGGCAAGGGGGAATCTCATTTTTGTCCAGTTAGTTTACTTTGTGCCTTTGGCAGTTCTTTGTATGTAGTCAGTCAAATACTTGTCCCCAACCCCATCCCCACTCTCTATGTGATGAGTGAATTAGTCAATTCCTCCTTGCAGAAGAGACGTTTATAGCCATCAGCAAGAGAGGAGAAAAACCACAGAAAATATTTAAAGGGAATTTTACATTTATTTCAGGGCATACTATTTAAAAGGTGTGCTACCAGACACTGAATTTAAAAAAAACACAACTAGTCAGTTAAAAAAATTCCAATGGATAGCATCCCTTTAACAACAAACACTTTCCTCAAGACATCGTAAGGGTCAAACAGTGCAACCTTTCCACATGCTGCAATTAAAGTGAGTGAAAATTCCATGCAGAGTGGCTGTCCTCTCAGGCCTATAGAGGGAAAGCTGGCTCCTACTTCTGAGGCTGTGGAGGGATCCTTGACAGTGGAACTGGGGTGTGATGTGTACCCCTGACATTGCCATGCAGAGGAGAAGGGAGGAGAGGACAGGGCATGGGGCACTGAGCAGGATTAGCTGATAAAAAAACCCTTGAGCCTTGCCTACACACTCCAGCGTCCACGTACATTAGCAATAGTGGAGCTGAAATGCTGGGAATAATGTGTGCAATTTCTGCCAGTGCAGAAGCACAGTAAGTGTCAATAGGAGCATATATATGGAAGCGGGTGTCCTAAATTAGATGCCTAATTTGAAAGCTGGGTCTGTGAGTCCCTTTATTTATTTATTTTTGGGGTGTGTGTCTTTTAAAATATATTGTGTGGTCAAATGTAACAATATTGAGTAACAAGTCCAAGAGATATTTTATTTGAAGAACATGGATTTACTGTTCTGAATGAGAAAGCAACAACATTGTTTTCTACTCCTCTTCATTACTTTCCTTTGTGTTATCCCTTGGATGGAGTCTCACTACAGTGACTACAGGCAAGATCCTGAAAGATGAGGAGTGATTCCTAATATAGGCTGAGTGCCTTCAACTTCCATTAATTCCCATGAGAGATCAGGGCACTCAGCACTTCTCAGGTTGCCAAACAAAGTGCTTTCTAGCAACAGAAAATTCTTTATATTCTCAGCTCACTTTGAGTTCATTGTTCTAAAAACCTAGCCAAAGGGAAGAATTTGAATCTAAGCCAAATCTTTTTATATCTCTGTGTAAAGTTACAACAAAGATTTTTATGGACATTCTAGTCTGAAAGATGAAAGACAAATCCTAATTGTTTTACTCACAAAAGATATCTAATCAAAGTCATGCAAATCAATAAAGATTGCAGGATTAGACCTTGAATCCTTTTTTAGAGAAAAGGTCTTTAGTTCTTCTAAAGCTGATTCTACATGTTTGAGAGAGAAAATGATAGATTATTTGGGCCTGTGGTGATTACTAAAATGATGCCATGTGCATTTTTTGTCTCTCTCTTTCCAAACAGGGCACAATACAGGACCAAGAATAAATAATGACAAGCTATACAAATTTGCCTATTCCAC
The DNA here is from genome assembly GCF_026122565.2 of Emydura macquarii macquarii. NCBI lineage: Eukaryota > Metazoa > Chordata > Testudines > Chelidae > Emydura > Emydura macquarii. The sequence goes on along the minus strand of NW_027130439.1, from coordinate 1,493,661 downwards.
TGAAGTGCTTATCAATAGGGTTAAAGGCTCACCAGAGGATAGTGCGGGCTACCGGATTTCATCCGGTGTGGATGTCAACCTAGTATGGAGAAACCCCAACAATGATGATGACCAGTTGATCAAAATTACAGTAAGTTTTCAAACTACAGCATATAAAAGCAGACAAATTACTTAACCCTCCCCCCTTTATTCAGTAGTCTAATTCCCATTGTGTGCTGCTTTGTGCCATGTATGGTAAATTAGAGTGTTTATCAAAATTGGAATTACTCAAACAAAGATTGTTGCACATCTACAAGTGAGAAAACTAGCAGTTGCTGAAACAAGATATGTGGGGGGCAAAGACCAGGTCCCGCAAGGTTGTGAGCACCTCCTATTGTTGTAGGAGACATCCCCAGGTGAACAAGGTAATTGAATAGGTTCTTTCCATCTCTAAGTTTTGATTCTATGACATGTCCTCCATTGTGTCTGTGTAACATATGTAATATTTTGACACCATGTAATGTTTTGTTTACTGGAGTGGTTATACTTTGCTGGGGTGATGCTCAGATTCTAAACAAAACTCCATCCAAACTAAAAATAAGCAGTTTTCCGAGATCAGTCTATACAAAAAAGCTCTGACTGCCTTATCAAACTGTCATTATGTCTGACCCTGTTATAAACAATATTAGGAATCACAGATATTCTAGGAAGTTCTGTTTAATCGACTGTATAGGCAGACAGATCTTGAAGAAATGTTTCCTGTTGGGGTACGATTCTTTTTAGAAGATGAGCATATCACCAACTAAGTCTGTCATCCTGTCGGAGTCTCACCAACTAAAATTAGTTTCTTAGATTCAGTAGCTGTCTACAGAATATAAGTTCACTATGTCGTACATTATAGGCCAGATTTTCAAAACAGCTCAGCACCCAAAACCTTCCATTTAGGCACCAACATGAGGTGACCAGATTTTCAGAAGTGCTCAGCATCCAGCAGCTCTTGCTGAGAGCAATGAGATTTGTTAGGTACTTCTGAAAATCTCACCACTTCACATAGGTGCCTACATGTGAGCTGAGCTGCTTTGAAAAACCTCTCTTCAATGGTGGGTTCTGACTCTCTCTTGAAAATCTGGACCTACTTCTGTTACATAGATACAAGGGAAGGCGAATAACAGAATGAAAAGACCTATTAGGTGATTTTGTCCATCCATTGCCCTGCCAATGCAAGACTGCACCCTACATTATTATTCTTTTTCACTTTTCTAGATAAAAGATGTTAAGATTGAAAATGTGAATGAACGGCCAGCAGCAAAAAACATATTTAAAGGGAAACACACAGAGAATATAATTGGAAAAGAATATCTGTCAGCTTTACAAAGGCCGATAGTTCTCCAGTGGAGCCGTGGAAAGGTAAGTCCCTGCCTTTTAAAGTTCATGCATATTCCTTGGGGAAACTTTGAACCAGTAATTTCTTGTTGGCATGAAAAGATTTAGTAATGTGTTGTCTTTTTAGAGTTAATAATGCATGATGGTGTCTTATTTTTGTACATAAAATATATCCATTTTGAGCTAGACTGTGACTTACCCTTATTTGGGTGCATTGTGGGGAGAACATAAGGTGCCTCCTCGACTGCTGGCTTCTTGTGTTAGGAGAGTGCTCTGTGTCTGTATATATGTAAATAGTTAATGGATAAAGTGCCAGTAGATGGCGTTCATGAATATGTAGCTTAGTTCCTAGCTAGGACCAATAAAACTCCAGCCCACAGAGCCTGCTAGGCACAGCAGAGAAAGCAGGCCACAGCATCCCAGAGGAACAGAGAGGAGGAGGTGGATTGGAAGTCATCAGTGTAAAGGGGGTACCCAAAGCTGCAAAAATGAATGATACCATCCAATGATAAGGGATAAAATCCTAGTTCTATTGAAGTCAGTGGGAGTTTTGTGACTGATTTCACTGTGGCCAGGATTTCAGCCAAGATATAGAGGGAGAAAAGCCGATATTATTTACCATGAAGGCAGACAATACTGAGTCTAGTCTGGAGCAGTGCTAATCACTCAGGTGATATATGTACTTGAGTATATCATTACTGGCTACAGCAGTGTTAGTGCAAATTATCATCATCAGATAAGTTAATTAGGTAGGATAGGCAAATCTCTGAATATTCAATGAGATAGGCTGCTGAGTGCCTAATTCACTTTTGAAAATGTGTAGGCTCTAAGTTACTTAGGCGTTTATGAAAAGTTTATCTGAGATCACCATGCAACACAGCACTCACTTCAGATTATCATGCAGAGCTCCACTGGTTACAAAATAATTACATAAAATATCCTCATATCGAAAATCTGAAATCTTCTGTTTTGTCCTGTACTATGGAATTTTCATCAAGAATCAGAAAAAAAACATGTTTTCTCTTCCACTGGCAATGGGCTGGATTGTCATTTTACAACCTGGCCCGAGAAAAGGACAGGACAGAGCTACACTGCCACAAGAACAGCTCAAAGAACCCATTGTGACTCAGTGTGTCATAATGCTCCTGTTTGTTCAGGGGAAGGAATAAATTACTTCACCCCCTTTCATGGAGCATCTTATTCTCCCCAGTGTGCCCAGCCAGCTACTCTGGCCAATGAGTGGGGAGGGTAAAGCCAAGGTTACGCCCATCCACTGGGTCACAGCAGAGCAGCACTTGCTCTCGCATCTGCAGCCAGTGACTATCTGAAAGATCTTATTGCTGTAAATAGGTTCTAGCACACACACGGGCTGTCAGTTTGACCTGCCCAGTTGCAGAGGCCATCAGGCCTGCTCAGTAAGTTTCAAACTTAGTCTTGTCATCAGTTTTACAAAATGTAAAAAGAAAGAGGATGGCACTGGTTTTCAACTGTACATCTCTCTGAATCAGGATTAAAGCATCAAAATAATACAATGTAAACACATCTGCTCTCCATACACTGCAAATATGTTGGCAGATGCGGCTCTCGTACTGAGATGTAGTTTTCCATATAGCGCTTTCTATAAACTCTTTTTCTTGCCAACTACTCTATCCCATCACAATGATAGGATCTCCTCTTCCACATGTTCCCTTCAATGTTGCAGTATTAACACAGAGATAACATATTGATTACGCTTACAGTTTCTAGAAAAAAGGACAGTGTAACAACTCCTTGAATGCAGACTGACGGTGCAAAGTCTTTTGTTACTAAAGTAAAAGCTCGGATGCAACAGTCATCCTTTCTGGTTCAAAGGTGGAAGCATGCTGGACACGTCATTTAAGTCTCTCCAACTCTGATTTAGTTATGATTCATTCTGACTTATTGTAACCTGTGGTTAAAGTACAATAGGTACTAGATGTATGTTGTGAAGGAATGGGATATGAAGGGATTACTATGGGATGTGAAGCCATGTGATGGTTTAACCTACATCTTTAAAAAGAATAATGCTTTAGGGGCCCATTTTAATCTGCATGTAAGAGTGAACCACTTGTGATCTTATATTTAGTTTTCCATTTCCCTTCTAAATTCTATCTCATTAGCACATGGGAAGGATGTCCTCTGAAATGAGGCCTTATTTAGTTATTGCCAGAGGCTTGAAACATCATCACCCCCTTCGGTTATGGGCTGGATCCTGCAGTCAGTGGGGTTTTGCTTAAGTAAGAACTACAGGATGAGGTCCAATAATGTGCACAAAGTTCAGTTTCTTGAGCTGAACTCTGGAAACCGGAAGGAAGTTTACATGGGATCACACAGTGTTTCTCTGATTTAATCAGATGTATAGATTTACTGTTTGTTTTTGTATCCACAGGTTAAAAACTTCTACTCCTATAAAAATGAACCTGCCGTAATTCAAAATCTCAAGAGAGGTCTGGCTAGCCTATTTCAGATACAGCTGCACTCTGGTGCTGCCAAGGAGGTACTGTACTACATCAGCAATATAGAGATAATCAGATCAATGGTCAGAGTCCGGTTCAGTCCTACAATGCATATATGTGGCTCCCATTGACTTCAGAAGTATTTAAAGCCCAGGACAGAATTTGACCTTTTCTTTATATTTGAACTTGTGATTGAAAATTTATTGGGGGAGCATTTGGTTACACTGTGTTTGGCTACATTCTAAGTTGCAGAAGTTCAACTTTATATGGGTTAAAAACTAATTTAGTGAAACCAGAGCTAACACTGTGTGGACACACTTAATTTTATTTAAAAGTCCTAAATTGTTTCAATTTAGTTTAATTCAGTAAAGAATCAACTTAAACTAAATAGAATTAAGAGTGTCCACACAGAGTTAGCAATGGTTTAAGTACGTCGGTTTAAATAATACGTTTAGCTAAGCTCATGAAACTTTGAACGTGGACAAGGCCAGAGTCTTGCCCAAATTCAGTCCAGCACTGGCAAGTGCAGTGCCATTATAGTCAGCTTTTTATGAACTCACATTTGATTGTTTACTTTGCTACACATGGATTTTATTCAAAATAATCTCTGCCCAGCCAAGAGGAAGAACTCATTGCATAAATTAAAAACACAATTGTACAAACAAAAGTAAAACCAGTGGACTCTTTTATCCCCCCAGACTAGAAAATAATGAATACAAAATGAAAATCAACCTCAAACAGTGCACCATCTCACATACAAGCACCCAAGAGCTGAGAAAATAGATGATCTTTGGCAGGGCTGGATTTAGAGGCAGGTGACCCAGGCAACCACCTGATATGCCAGGTTTAGGGGGTGCTGGCTTGGGATGCTGTTTTTTGTTGTTAGCAACAAAATGCAAAATAGAATGTTTGAAGCAAAATGTTTCAGGTGTTCCGTATGTGGATACATCATGCATGCAAATCATGAATCCAAGTCATGAAATGGGCTACAAATGCAATAAAAAATAAGGTATTAAAGAGTTTAACAAATGGGAGGGTACCAAAGATGCTCCTCCCCTGTGACGCCTTTGGTCTAGGGTCGCCCCTGATCTTTGGAGTGCGCTCTACAACACAACAGATGAATTCGGATAATTGCCTATGGATGTGTTGTTAAGACTCCTGTAGGTGCCTACCTAGTTTCAAAGACTGCAAGCCGGCCATCGAGCCAAGTGGGCATGTGTGTGTAGGAGAGAAAAAGAAACAAAAATAACAAATGAGAAACGGGTGACACTGAAAATACTTTTTTTTCCCTTCTCTTTTTCAAGGTGGACGTCTCTGGGAAATGCAATGTTACTTACAATGCTCGAAAAAGTCAAGTGACTAAAATTAAAGCCCTGGGAACTTGTGAAATAGAAAAGACAGCATTTACCAGCCATAATGAGGTACAATATGGTTCACTTTTGAAAAATAAGTACAAGAATCAGCATGTCAGATAGGAGGTCTCAAATTAAAATAGACAGTTGTCAACTTTTTTTATTTGATGTTTGCCCATATGGAGTGGTAGATATATGAGAACATTGGAAGTCATTTTAATGTACATTATTTGTTTTACCTTAAAATACATTCTTATTATATCCTCTAGTCCTTGCTTTCATTACTGCCTTCCTTGCATTGCAGAGCGCACGCGATAGCTGCATGTTTCACACAGGACACTTCCTAGTAAATGCTTTATCCATAAATACAATGTGCATTACCAGCAAATGAGAACACGGGGATAGATCCTCAACCTGTGTAAAATGTCATAGTTCAACTGAAGTCAGTGGAATTATGACATGTTATACCAGTTGGTGATCTGACTCAGGATATATTTTACTTGCAGTGTCAATGGAGACTTCTTTGTGATTTTGTTTCGTTAATATGTGTTTTATTCATTTTAATGTTTGTGTTTTGTTAATTCATATATGTTTCGTTCTATGTGAGTAAAGCTTCTGTATATTTGCAGTGCTAGTAATAATTGTAAACCTTTCTCCAGCTATTATGTAAGTGTTTAGTACACACTGCAGATATAGGGCCAGATCTGACACAGCCCTTTTGTGCCACTTTGGTGGTGTAGAGAGGTAGTAAATTTGGCCTAACTGCACAGCTGATTCCCCTGGCATGACATAGGAGGTATGTTGTGGATGCGGCCACAAAGTGGCTGTGCTCTAGTGATCCATGGCGAGCACAAGTGCCCCCTTTGGGTTATTACTAACTTGTGCAAATTAGAGCTATGCTGAGGATACTCGAACTAACCTGAGAAGCCAAACTAGTCCTTCGCAGCTGCAGAGATTCATAAAGTACAAAGCTGGTATACAGCCACCTTTGCCCTGCTCCTTCTTGACTCCTACACTGAGTGCAGTCTGGCTGGACCCTAAGCACTGGGCACCTAGCATTTCAAGCTTACCATAAACAAATTGTTTGTGAACAGGTCATTAGAGTCGATAGCTTCCACAATATGTTCTAGAGATGGCAGGCCAACAGTGTTGGGCCAGATCCTGCAACACTTACTCACATGAGCAAATTAGGTTCCTAGGAGTAGTCCTACTAATTTTCTTGAGAATCTTCTTTTCTGATGGTTGCCTTTTTAAAAAGAAAAAGAAAAGAAAAAAACCTTGATCTACACATTATTGGGTGTCTTTTCAGCAATATTCAATTCTCTAGCCCCCTTTTTCTCACCCCACCAACCTTCATGAGGTAGGTAAACATTGCTGCAGTTTGCCAATGAAAAATGAGACAAACATAATGTGGTAGTGACTGGGTTATGGTCACAGAAGGAGTTCATGTCAGAAATAAAATTGGAACTCTGGAAATCCTGGTTCCCAATCCTGGGCTTCGGAGTATTACACCAGGGGATAGGCCCAGTCCCACACTGCCCAACAGGGCCTTAGTTCAGGAAGAGTTTTGCCTTGTGTTTGGACTATCGGATCCAGCCCTATTTTCGTGTTTGTTATTATTTTTCAGCTTTTAGATGTCAGTACAAAAGCCACATCTGCTACAATTTATGTGCTAGAAGACAGTTTCATTACATCCGTGAGGGCAGAGGAGAATCATGTTTTGTCTCTGAATTTCCGGCAAACAACAGATGCCAAAATAGTTTCCAAGTAAGGCTGGCTAATTTGATTTTTTAAAAATATTTAACTGTTAAATCCAACTAATAATGGCAGTAGGAATCATTAATTATATGTATTTTATGTGTTTATTTAACCTTATAATTAATATATAAAAAACAATCCAGTAGTGTATATAATTAGTTTATGTAACTGTACTTTGCCGTCACTTCTGTCATTATTCCCCCTTCCTCATTATTTCCTATTGTTTGTTATACACACTTCTGGAGTCCTGTCTTAAAAAACTGCACACAGTTAAGCACGTATATTTTATTCATGAAAGCAGTGCTATTGATTGCAATGACACAGCTTGTGTGAGTAAAGTTACATGTGTCTGCACCATCATGGCCTAAGACCGTAAACTCTTCAGAAAGGATCTCTGTCTACCTATATGTTTGTAGAGTACCTAGCACAATGGGGCGCAAATGTACTATCATAATGCAAGTAATAAATAATGAAATAATAATAGTTAGAGCTGGTCAAACCAATTTGAAAAGTTCAAAGTATCCATGAAAAAGGGTTAAAAAAAAATTGCTGATTTTTTTGCTAAAGATTTTTTTCCAGTTTTTATCACATTCTTAATGGAAATATTAAATCATAACAACACTCTTGTTTCGTTGTTATTCTATTTCTGCCTCCTCTCATTTCTTAATAGAATTTTAAACAGAGATAGGCCGAAGCTGTAAGATTCAAATACAGATCTAGACTTCCAACACTTGAAAGTTCAGAGGTGTTTGGATTACGGCCTGTTATACAGATAGGGACCAACTGCGAAATTTGGAACTATGTCTGAGTCCCGACTCTAGTGTTCCCTCCACTCCCCCAAAGTTTGGAGTTATTCATATCCAGGGAATTGGTTCAGGCACATTCTTAGGGTTTGTCTACTAAGACTTAGTGCGCAGCAAACCACGATGCGAATGTGCAGCTCCCTAGCCTGCTGCACATAAAGTCACCACATGGACACTACACCAGGCACTGAAAGTTCCAAAGTGAGGGCTGATGTACTGCTATTTGGGTAGCAGGGCCAGTTAGTGCACAACAAGTTAGTGTGCTATAGATTTATATCCCATCTTGCAGTGCACTAAGTCTCCATGTAGACAAGTCCATAGCTTTATGGTATAAGCATAGCATGGTTTCAAGAAAGCAGGGCATTTGCTGTTTCAGTAGACAGAAGTTTCTTATAAAGTACATGAAATATTTCCGACTGAAAACGCAGTTTTAGATAATCTGGCAGTAAGGTATATTTATACCTACACATTTTGGAAGGCTGTTTACCATATGTTATGGATCTGGACCCTAGACAGCCTAAGGGGCATCTTAATAATTTAGACAGATAGATTTCCTCCATTTCCCTCCAGCAACAACTCACTAGTGTTAAATCCTCCTGATAGCTTAAAATGGAAAAAAGATTTACAGTGTTTTCCTGTGACTTCTCAAATGAGAAATTTATTGATTCTATGATTCACTTCAATGGGATAATACATTTCTTTCCCCATGTGTTTCATTTATTTCTTCAAAACACATTCAGACTTAACAGTTTTTTTCAATGTGTGGATATGCAGGCAGAAACTGGAACTGAAATCAACAGAAGCTGGCCCTAGAGTGATTGCTGGGAAGCAGGTTGCCAGTGTTATCAAGACTTTGGACTCTAGTTATGTAGCAGTTCCACTAGTGGCGGAACCAGTCAAGACTGAATGCAAAAACTGTCCTTCTGTAAGTAAACACACTATTAGACTTAAATTGAAGGAGGTGAGTAGAATAGGTTTGAAAAAGACATTTTTATCCAACAAATATGCCAAAGAAAGATTTCTAATATACCGTTATAAATTCCACAGGAATTCCCCAAAACTTCTGAACATTACAGTGGTGCTGTAGTGAGTCAACAATCAAAGCTGAGTTGAGTTTTGCACTTGAAGTGGAATTAACCCTTTTTGTTTTCTATGAATAATATGATGCATCCCCCTCCAAAATTACATCACATATTCTTAAGAATACAGAATGAAGTTTCTGAGAATTTACAAGTAAATTAATACATTTTTAATTATAATCACTTTAAAATAAAATGGGCTTTTTATATATAATTTTTTGAAACTCTAATCTTTCTTCCCACTCCCTCTAGCAAAACAATCTCGATTTTTGAGATTTGAGATTTGACTTAGCAAAATGTAAGGTAAAAGCTACTTTTTAAAAGTGTATTGATGTGTTAATTTTTAAGTTACTAACGCTATTGGTCAACAACATGTATTTCCTCCTGATACTGTCAACAAATATTTAACTGCTATTACGATAATTGAATGGTTTTTTGGTGAACAGATACCCTGTAATTTAGAAGTTATGATTCTAAATAGCTTTTTGATGTGGAAGGTATGACTCCAGATCAGCAAGATACTTAAGCATGTGCATAATTTTAAGCCTTCAGTGGATCTACTCATGCATTTAAAATACCTTGCTGTCCTGGCACCTATGCTAGTTATTTGGTATAATGTGTTTTTTCTAGAGTTTGTATAGCTGCATGGAAGTAAAAAAAAACCAACAACCACAAGCTGGGGAAAGCTGAAACAGAGGGGATATTGCATGAGCAGTGAAGAAGTTCTCAAGAAGGGGGGGGCACATCAATGGGGAAAAAAAGGCTGAGAAAGGGAGGTGCCTTCTTTCCCCCTGGGGTTGGGTATTGAACAGTTTCTCACTTCTTATTGTTATAGCTGTCAGCTGAGGTAAAAACATTTGGATCTAAATTTGTCATAATAGTTGTAGAGATAATTTCCAGGCCAAATTAAAAACCATGGGGTATATTTACAGAGCATGAAGAATGAAGCATGGCGTTCTCATTATAATGCGGACAATGGAGTCCCACTTTCCTACTGTATTTTACTGCAATTGCTATGCATTGACTGGGTCTATAAACAGAACACTATTCAAAACAGCAACATCATAATATTTAGCACTTCCATGTCATAATATACATTAATGCCACACAGCTTTACATTTTCAAAGGCCTTCACAAACATTACCTCTCTCACTTAGGTATGGTTAGGATTAGTTAAAGTAACCATTATTATCCCCATTTTACAAGGAGGAAACCTAGATACAGAGAAAGGAAGGTCAACATTTTTAAACTTGGAAGCTTAAAGTAAGGCATATAAATCCATATTCAGGCATTGCACATAAGTCACTTGATTTTCAGAAGTGCTGAGTATTCATTGTTTTTATTTAAACGGGTGCTTAACGTTTCTGGGAATCAAGCCATTTATTAAGATGGCTACTTCAGTCACGCACATTTGAAAACTTTGGCTTAAGTCACTTTCCCCAAGCTAAAGAGTAAATCAAAGGCCTGGTCTACACTTACCTTCAAGCTACGCAGAGCTTGTGGAACTCCCATCGACTTCGTAACTCATCTTCTATGCGACGTCTCCACTGCACTGTGCCACTTGAGGGGGTGGTTTTAGTGGGTCGACTTCCGGATCGATTGAGCGGGTCTTCACTGACTGCTCACTCGATCCAGACAGATCGATCTGAGTGAAGACGTACCCAGAGTCACTGTTGAGATTTGAAGCTGCTTCTCATGTAGTTCAACTATTAACTTGTCAACATATAAAAACAGTAGCTGCATTATAAATTTTCTTTTATCCATTTTACATGATTGCCAACAGCAACAGGTGAAGCATTTCCTGGCAATTAATGACCAGGTGAATTTGAGACCCAAGCTTCTCCTTGGGCTCTAGCATCCTCAAACTGGTCAGAAACTGCACAAGGATCATGATAGCTGAATGAATGTTCAGAGATGATTTTGAGTAATCTAGGGTAATGCAAAGGACACCTATTGTCTAGGACATACCAACTGAAGTGCATCACTCACCACAAAAATCCATCTCTCTACAACACGTATTTATTCATTTTCAGCTTACAATAGCAATATTGACCTTGATGCTGAGCATCAGTGTCCAGCTGAGATTAACAGCCCTCATCTCTGCCCCAGGCCATCAATTCCTCCCAGATTGTCATTAATCCTCAGGAAATACCGTGTCTCTATTATTGTTGCCCAATTACAGTCTGTTACAGTTCATGGAAATTACACTCTGTACCACTAAAATGACATTTCTGTTTGCAGCCGGTTCAAGAGCTATAAGCTTAATACAAACCCTATGAAAGTAGAATATTTTAGCAAAGGTTGAGCTAGTGTTGATGTGATTTCCCACTTCGGAGAACTACAATAAACACCATTGCAATGAACAGATAAGTTTTCATCAAGGAATGTCCTAGATAATACTAGATAACAAAAGTGGAGGCAGGTGATAAAACAGAGAAAAGGTCAAAATATCTGTACAGATTTCTTACCAAATGGTATCTGAAAGAAAGTAGCCCTCTCAACTTTTAAATTTCTTAACATGGAACATAGGCTTCTAAAATATTGCAGTGGGAAGTCTGGAAATGTATAAAATTGATGCCAAGAGTTTAGCTGAATTGAAAAAAGGGATTGGACATTTATATCACTAACAGGAACATCCAGAGGTACAATAGTAAGGATTAAAAAAATAAATAAATAAATAAAAGAGAGAGAGGGAGGGAGGACCATGACATTTAGATGGGACATAAATCCTCAGAATTCAGGACACAAACCAATCTCTAACCACAGAAGAGGGAAGAAACTTTCCTTTTGGACATATTATCCCATAACTGCCTACTGCTGAGTTTCTTACACCTCCCTCTGAAATATCTTGTACTTCTCACCACTGTGCACAGGATGCTGGACCTAGACAAACCATTGGTCTGATTTAGTATGGCAATTCTTGTGTTTCTGTAATGCTGGTCAAGGTGCATCACTTTTGACTGACTTTATCTTGGCTTAAATTTCACCTCTTTTTCCTTCCACAACTAAAACAGTGCAAAACGCAGCATGCTGTGCCCCATTTAACTGCAATCCACCATGGTAGAGATAGCTGTATTTCAGTGGTATAGTTTGTGGAGCACTTTGAAGATACTTAGGATGATGTGCTATATACATGTAAAATATTATTAATGATTCAGCAACTGAAGGAATGCAAACGCATCTGGTTTCCAATACTCTGTTAACTACCAATTTATAAAACAGTCACAAATTACTACCTCTCCCCACCATACACAACTGTAGAAAACAGAAATGGGAAAGTCTTATGGGGGCATCTGCAAAGGCTTCTTACAAAAGTGTCATCTTCTAAAAAAATGTCCAGTGGGGCATTTTGCATTTCTTTCAATAATGAAGTTTCAAGAAAACTAGAGCCACATCATGAGAACACTATATTTACCTGAAAGAATGGGGTTTCTTCTCTGTTCCTTTCAGATCCTGGGTAATCATGTTTTGGACCAAAATGTATCACATTTCAGATATTATGTAGTACTCAAGTGATACTGTAGACTTTAATGAGACACTCAATTTCAGTTTCACTGCAGTATGTAATTGCTGAGACCTCGAAAAGGTTAAGGAACACATGGATTGAGGTACTATAAGCATATTAAATGATATCTACCTAAGGGATCTCCAGTATATGACATTTCAACTAGTATGAACTATACTCAGCATATCTATCGTGGGACTGATTTCTGAGAATTGAAACCAGTGCATAAGGTTTGACATCAATGTGTTTAATTATTTTGCAGATTTCTGAGCACTGGCAGGCTATCAGGAAACAACTGGAACCTGAAAACCTTTCAAAAGCTGAAGCAACAAGAAGTTTTTTGTCCTTTATTCAGAACCTCAGGAAAGCTACGAAAGAGGAAATACTTCAAATTCTTAGAAGTGAAAGAAATGCAGTACTGTAAGTCACCAAGAGCAAATTTTTATGTTGTAACAAAGGGTTTACAACACACATAAATGTGGGGGTGGATGCATGGGAGGGAGTAACTCATACACATACATGTGTAGTCATATTGATAATATGCTGGATCTGTAATAGTTAACACTCTTCTATCTACAGGGAAGGGGAAGGTTTTCTATGGTAGTGTTTGCTTCTGCAGAATATGTTTTTGCAGTTTATTATTCAGCCTCTAGATGCCTCTGACAACTGTATAGCATCCCAGACAGTGTGGTCTCTGGTAAAGAACAGAGCCAAAGCTGGAACTCAAGCTGAGTGGAAAGCCCTTCATCTGCAGTCATAGCTGTTTTCTTTCTACAGACACTTTTCCTTTTTCAGATTTAGTCCTGTGGAATTTAAAACACTCAGAACACTTCTAAGCCTTTTGTCATGCTCTTCCTCTGTACTGGCATAAAACAAAATATCATCCACCATGTGTATGAATATCCCATGCAGTCCTTCAGCTATCTTGCCCTGGAAGATTTCAGGTGCACTGTTTTTGCTAAAATGTAAATGCTGAAAGCAGTACTGGCCAAAAAGAGTGATAAATTCTACCTACCTTTGTTTCTGTAAGTAGCAGTGTCTTTTCAATACTTAGCCTAGCACATTACAATACCTTGTTAATTTCCACGCCTCCTTCTACAGTCCTCAGCTGGTGGATGCTGTAACCTCTGCTCAGACCCCAGCCTCACTGGAGGCCGTGCTGGAGTTCCTGGACTTTAAGAATGGAAGCAGCTCAGTCCTACAGGAGCGATTCCTATATGCCTGTGGATTTGCTTCCCACCCCAATGAATTGCTACTGAAATCTTTAATTGTAAGTCAAAATGGCAAAAAAAAGAAAAACCCCACAAGCTGATTTATTGCCCAATGAGCCTAAACCATGCTGGGAGGATAAGGGGTGGGGGGAGAAGGGACTGAGTCCATGCTCCTCAAAACAGCTTTGAGGTGTGCACATTCTGCTGCATGTTGCAGCTCATGCAGTACCTACAGTGCATAGGATTTCAGATGTAGAACCTATATTTACTTTGTAAAACATCACCTATGCTTACAACATACAAAACCTATTACAGAACAGTATCTAAGTACATCCTGTTTTCCTAGAGACTACCAGACCAAACAACATGTCACAAATTGTTCTGGTTAGCATAGCAATTTAGAGATGAAAAGATAAGTGCTGAGTATTTCTATTACCACTTGACATCAGGATTTAAACATCAACTTCGTAAGCAACTGCTGGGCCAGATATTCTGAATGAAATTCAAAGGAAAAAATTACATTTGGTTATTACACCCGATGGCAGAACAGTATTCTGCAGAATATGAGCGCGATCCTGAGAGGCAATGAGCACTCTTATCTCCCAGGGAAGTCAACAGGAGTGGAGGGCACTCATCACATTGCAGGATTTGTGCCATTGTATTTAGATGTGAAGGCTAACGGTGTTCCCTTTAAATAACAGAACAGACTCCAAGGCCAGATTGGAAATAGTGAAATCAGAGAAACTGTTACCATCATCATTGGTGCACTCATCAAAAAGCTGTGTGACAGAGGAGGCTGCAAACTTCCAGTAAGTATTTGCTGTTTTCCACTACTGGCCAAATTCGGCACATGCACAACCCGTTGAAAGTATCAGGAGACTCGTGCAAGCATCCATGGGCAGAATTTGCCCTCATGTTTTAAACTTTGCTTACAGACATTTATCTTTCATATGATGGAGAGACTTTCTTTATAACAGGTTTTATTTTGTGCCCTTGGTGCCTGATTCTGATCTCAGTAACATCTGCGTGCAGATAACGCTACCAACTTCTGATTTACGCTGGTGTAACTAACATCAGATCTCTCTCTCTAATCCCAAATGCCTGCATGTTCCTAGCTTGACAGTAGAAATGGTACTTTTGTCTGGTTTTACAGAAGTTTTTGGTGTCCCCTGAGAACTTTGTGCAATCAGGATCTACCTAAAACAATTTAGATTATAAATTAGATTAGATTATTGGAAACAACCTAGATTATAAATTCACTGGAGCAGGAATATTGGTCCAAATGCTGGCCTGTGTCTAATCTGTGCTTGGTGCAGTTTAGGAGTGGAACTCCTAGGGTTGATTTTATGCCATTCTATGGGTCATGACAAAAAGTGTAGCAACCTGAGGAACAAGGAATCCTCAACTGGCCATATCTGCTGCATTTATGACTGCTTTGCACTGCTGAAGAGTCTCAGAACATCCAGATAGCACCCAAGGATTTACCTTTTATTTTTCTGTTAAGTGCCATGCATTCCTATAGCACCATCTGAATAAGCACGAAGGAACATTTCCCGTGTCATTTCTTTCTGTCATAAGTTCTTCAATTATTTAAATTGTGTCTGTTGGACTCAGCAGCGGACTTTGTAAGTTCCTTGAACCAACATGCACATGCTAAGTGAGAGGCGTATTTAGGGCTCATGCATCACTGCATGCCTGTAGATGTCAGGAAGTTTTCGGTATGCAATTTAAAAGTCATACCTTTGCTAAATCTGATCAATTATGTTTTAAAGCAGCCTAAGGTATTAGGACCCAATCCTGCTGCTCCTACTCATATGGGAGTTGAGCATGCTTCGTTCCTTGTGGAAAGCACTCAGCACCTTGGATGATCAAGGTTAAGTGTGGCATAAATTTTCTTTTCAGGCTGTTGTGCGAGCTCAGAAGCTGATCCTAGAAGGATTAGGCAAGGCAAAGAAAGAAGAAGAGGTGAAGATGTACCTGATGGCTGTGAAGAATGCGCTTCTGCCTGAAGCAATTCCGCTGCTGCTAAAATATGCTGAGTCAGGAGACGGGCCCATCAGTAACATTGCTGCCACTGCTCTGCAGAGATATGACATTTCTTTCATCACCAGTGAGGTGAGAAGATTTACTGCAAGGAAAAAAGTACAAGAGAGGACATTTAAAATCAAATGCTAATTAAATGGAACCCACTCTTCAAGTCCCACCCCATTTAAATTTGCACTAGATATTTTTTCTTTCAATAAATTGTCCTTTATACCCTCCCTCGGGGAAGCCAGAAAACTGTTCATGGAAGTTTTGAAGACGATCTCCACGCATTTCTCTTTTCCCACACACCAGTGTCTAGAATGCTAGAGTTAATCTATGGCTCTACAGTCACATGCAACAATTAAGGTACAGCATGTGGAGATCATTGCTCAGATCTCAGCTACATTCACAGATGTGCTCATTTTGCTGTGTGACACACAAGAGACATTGGACAGAATGGGAAACGTGAACCAGAATAAACAGAATCCTTCCTAGCCCCCCAGGTAGCAAAGGAGAATGGGTGGAAAGGAGGAGACAGAGATACCTCTGTCTTCCCTCCCAGCATCTAGGAAAGGGATAGGTCAAGAGAAATACTGAGAGATTATGGCAAATGGAACTGCAGAGAAACGTAAGATAATCATAGAGCGAGGTCCTGACATCATTGCACTATGTGCTTCTGTTGCTGTTATGCACCAACCACGGATGGCCTTGCATTGCCATGGTGAAATTTCACAATGCAAACATCTCAGTTCATCAGCAGGCCATTACTGCTTGGCTCTCCGTAACTCCCTTTGTTATGAAGTAGCTCTGCAGCCCTTCATGGTAAGATACCCTAGTAGCTGACAATTCTTAGCTTGTGGGAAATGTAAGATTATTTTTTAAGATACCTCTTCTTTTAACCGTTTAAAGAAATCTCTTTAGCCATTGATAGCATTGTATCAATTCTCATCCACTAGTGCTCTGGCCAACAATCTTGCTATCTGTGCTAATGTGCAAGGTTGCATGTGAGCTGTTGTTGAGAGCATAATGGCTGCTCCATTTGTTTGCACAATCACTGTATGACTAGTGTTTAACATGTTCCATTTTAACGTGTTTTAAGACACAGGGAGCATAAAAAGTACTATATTAAAAACATACTCGAATGCATTAGCTATGGACCTAGACTAGACAGGAGTCAGGATATGTGTTTGTATCGCTGACGTTATGAATTAGTATGATTCCAAGCTGTGCATTTTCTCTGGATATATGTGACTTATTAAGTGACTATTCTGTTTTCTTATTAGGTGAAGGAAACAATGAACAGGATTTATCACCAGAATGATAAAATTTATGAAAAAACCATCAGAACCACTGCAGCTGCCATCATCTTCAGCAGTAATCCATCCTACATGGAAGTGAAAAACCTTTTGCTTTCTATTGGAGAATTGCCACTGGAAATGAACAAGTACATGCTATCATTAGTCCAAGATATACTTCATTTTGAAATGCCTGCAAGGTACATTATGTTTAATATATGTATATACACACACACATAACGCACACATGTACAGGCAGACACAGATATAAACAAACAGCCTTTCATTTATTGCTCTCTGGGATGGCATGGGATAAAATCAAAGGGTATACAGTTAATAGCTAAGTAACATACGTAGCTTTTAAGAGATCATAAGCGGGCACATGCTCATCCCTCCATTTTTGGGTATTGACATTTTTAAAATAAATCCATATATTCCGGTAGCAGATACTGAACACCTGACAGGAGATTTTCAAAGGCACAAATGGCAGTGAGGTGCCTACCTCCTCCTGATTTTCAATTAATTAGGTGCTTTGCTGCCATTTGTGCCTTTGAAAATCTTCCCCACCTGGTCCTCATTCCTGATGTTCGATGGAGCCTACATTTTATGTTTCCAAAAAGTGAGGCTATTGGAAAAGTTGCAGCATTAAAAGAACATCATTGAAATATCTTTTCATTCTAGAGACTTAATTTTCAAATAAAACGGTTTTAATTGGTAACCTTCCTACAACCAAACTCAGATCTGTGGCCAAGACCTGTAAAAAGTATCTCAACAATTAAGCCAGGTACTTAAAAAAATTTTCATTAGTAATCTTTTTCATTTCTGTTATTGAAATATCAATTTATATAAACAGTTTAAAAATTTTACATTCAAAAGAACATTAACATTGCAAAGTTTGATGCACCAAAAGGTCAGATAATACCTGTTCTGTGGCTAGGTCCATCTAGAACCTTTCACAAACGATAAATTTGCTTAAACAGTTATTTCTTTTCTTTCTTGAAATAAATAACATTGGGTGGGATTTTCAAAAGTGCCTAAGTGACTCAATGGGCCTTGTGCTCCTAATCCTCTGAGGCGGTTCTGAAATACCATCTATTATTCCTTATCTATTTATCTTCAGGTTTTAGGAACTAATCATCAAAAGCCCAGTGAAGTCACTGACTCCCATGGACTTCAATAGGTTTTGAGTCAGGCACAGTAGTGAGAGTAGTGTGCGCGAAGTTAAATCTTCTCTTTCCCAGCAGGCCAACATTGCTAATGTTCTCATGGAAGACAGTGCAGTAACAAACTGGTCTTCTTTTTCTAATACTACAGCAAAATGATTCGTGAAGTTCTGAAGGACATGGTTGTTCATAACTATGATCGCTTCTCCAAGACTGGGTCTTCCTCTGCCTATTCTGGCTATGTGACACGTATGTAACTCCCCAAAAATAGCTTTTTAAGCCAGTTTATATTCCAGGTTACTTGACTTAGTCACAGGCATGATTAATATCTGGTGTCTTTGTCGATTTAGGTGGTCCTGATGTATCATCCACATACAGCCTTGACATCCTCTACTCCGGCTCTGGAATTTTAAGAAGAAGTAACTTGAACATCTTTCTTTTCAATAAAAAAGCTCAACTTCATGCCAGCCAGGTAACTGCCATGCATTACGTAAACACTAAGCTAGCATATGGGCCTGTTCCTGCACCTTTAAGCCAACGTATCCCCTATTGAAAACCATGGAAGTCTGTGCATTTAAAGACTATTGGGTCAGGCAGAGAATATGCCAATAACAGAAAAAACTGCTGACAATGAGGCAAATGTATTATACAAAAGAAAGGTAGTTTCTTATATAACAGATCCAAAGCTTTACTTCTAGGGAAAGACTATCTATATAAAGACTAGGTAAAGGCTAAGTGCAAATTTCACCCACAAGTAATTAAATGGCAATAGTTGCTATGAGACTACTTTACTGTCTGTTTCTCCTGCTGCTATTTATTCTCCAGGTGCTATTTTTTTTGCTTCTAAACACTGTTTCATTTTCATTTTGATCAGATGCTTGTTCACATACAATAATACATTTTATACAATAAAAAAATAAGTTAACTTTAAAGTGCAACTCTTGTGTGCTAGAAATACTGGTAGTGTTTAAAACTCCAGATCAGGGACTTTGTCATGGATAGTGTCTCACTGTTGCCTTTTAAGGTTGTGATTGAAGCTCAAGGCCTAGAATCCATAATAGCTGCATCTGCTGATGAAGGCGAGGAAAACCTGGAGTCCTTTGCTGGCATGTCGGCAATCTTGTTTGACGTTCAGCTCAGGCCTGTTACCTTTTTCCAAGGATATGGAGATTTAATGTCTAAAATGTTCTCAGCAACTGGAGAGCCCATAAATGTGGTGAAAGGACTTATCCTCCTGACAGATTACTCACAGGTACTCTAAACTTTTTCTGTCTCAAGCACACACTCTCTCTCTCCCCCCCCCTACTCTTGCTCCTCCAACCACATTACATTAATGTGACGGTCTGCTCCACTTATTTTACACTGGGGAAACTATAGGGCTTTGTTGACTGTTCCATCAAAAGGGAAATTATATATTGTATGAAACCAGAAGACAGGAAATCAGCCTGGAGAACAGAAAAAGTTAAGATAAAAGCTGCAAATACATATACTGTAAAAACCAAACCAGTCCCCCATGGAAAAACCCTCCTGATATGCAGCATATTACTGGCAGAAATAGCCTCCTCCCTAGCCAGTTATTTTATATTGTACAGTTCCTATTAAGGTGGTGGTGCCACCAATAGCCATCTGTTTTTATATCTCAGGAGTTATCCAGTGATCTGACACCCATCTTGTGCATCTTGTCAAATGCTCAGCTGAGTTACCCAGGGTTGTATGCACCATGTGATCGTCCTTAACTCCTCACTTTACAAGCTTCGTGCTAGCATTGTTCAGAATTTACTGCGAATGCAGAGAGTGCAGTTTTCAAGGACTCATAACAGAGTGACATTGAAATGATCTGTCATTGAAAGCCTAAAGGCTCTTCTTAGTAAACATTCTTCCCTCAACCAAATTGGCACCAGAGATGCTCAAAAAAAAGTTACAAGATTTTTTCTTTTTGTGTGATGAAGAAAGTATTTTTCACTGTCTTTGTATTGCCAACCTACTGAATTATATTTAGTCAAACTTTCTCAAACAATTCCTCTCTAGGTGGAAATCACCAAAGGTGAAGGATTCAGACAATTATAGCCATCAGAAAACAGGGATTTAAAATTGAAACTATTATACAACTTTATATGTAGTTGTCACTACTGTGCCATTTATAGTGCTACAGATAATCTTTTCATCTTTAAGCAACACCATATGCTCTAATCTAGCTTCAGATGTGGAACAGCCATCTATCTGAGTAGTACAAATCTAGACACTTAAGCTAGAGCAAAGAGGCAGCATTTGGATTGATTTTTCTGTTCTGCCCAAATTCAGATGTGTGGAACTGGGAAATCTAATGGTAGAAATCAGCCTACAGAAGACCAGTTTTAGCCCCAAAGTAGCATTGGGTTACTGGGCAAGCATGGTGCAAGCTGCTCCCATTGCAAAATTTCATAGAGGCACCAGTAGTGTAACTTCTTACCTCACAGAATCTCATTAATCTCCCCTACATTTTGGTGGAGGAGAATGTCAAACTGTTCAAAGACAGAATGCAATCTGACTAACATTGTACCCTTGACTTTACCAACCAAAAGTGATCTGGAGCACCAACTCTTCTGTGCCTGAGGATTGGCATTCACATTTGCAATCAAACACAGCCACTTTTAAATGGTTCTGTCAGTTCAGAGTTTCATATACGGTACACAAACTGTGAACTGAAGTTCACTGATAAAAGCTGTTGGGTTCTAAGAAGAAGATTACATGCAAGAGGTCCAGCTAACAGATAGCGTGGCAGTAATCTATTTTACAAACAAATCAGGCAGGTGGAAACACGATCAGACCTTTACATTCTCCAGCTCAGATCACAGAAGCATGGTGTTTCCAGAACTAAATATTTCCAACTATCATGCATGCACAAAGCTCCATAAATATTCTGGCAGAATCACTTGGCCAGGCACCTCAAGAACTCTGCCAGCCAGTGGATTTGGACTCCTTAACTTCAGAGAACCTAGTAAGAGAGTGCGGGGCACACCAGTGTTGGAACTGCATGCCATGCCTAACAACAGCAGGGCATATTATTTTAGGTCAGTCACTGAAATTCAGGAAGCCTTGGCAATGGAAGTTCTGTAAAAGCACAGTGAGCAGATGGGATCACTCTCTGCTTTCTCTTCTGTGTCACTGATAGCACAGTTGCTGCACAAACTAGCTGGGATCCAGGTAGCAGAGACCTCAGTTGATCCTTCCTAGCCAGGAAAACACTGGTTCCTTTTAAGCTCCATCCACACAGGGATCTGAACTGGTTTACAACACTGTTTAAAACAGCTTCAGACTGAACCTTTTTTTCCCACAATACAGCTGGTCAGTGTGTATGGGGGCTGATTGAGACTATTTTTAACAATCACGTTTAAGATTAGAAACAGCCTTAACATTGGTTTGCCACTTCCATATAAGCCCACTACACTGTGTTGGAAATATTTTCACCTGAAGCGCCTTTAAACTGATTAGAACTGTATCAGGAACAGAAGTTTAAACAGAAGTGCAGATGGAGCCTTAGTTGAATAGGAAGACTGGCATTTAAGAATCTAGTTCAGAGAGAGAAAAAGAGTCCCTCCCTACACTTGTGTTGAAGCCATTTCACCAATAGCCATGCTTAACGTAGCTTCCTGCCCCTGGTTCTTGGGACCAGGAAACTAATTCAGTTTTCCTTGGCCAGCATGGAGTGCCAACAACCCCTGTAAACTAAAGCGTTTATAACATTGTTCATCCTTCTCTACAATGCCCGGTGGTCAGCTACCTGTTAGCAAGATCCACAGTGAGTCACAGCTTGGGACAATGTGGTTTCAGCACAGACAGGAACAAATGTGCAAAGGATGTAGATAGCACAGTTGCTATCCTATTTATAGGAGGATGACTTGAAAGCTGAAAGGAGGAATTTAAAATGGGCCAACTGAATTTTTGAAAACTAATTTCAGAATAGTCTATTTTACAGGGACTTTTGAAACAGTATATTCTGATTTTTTTTTTAAATGTCCCTTAGAACCGTTATAAAGGTTTTTCTGCTTTTTTGTTCGTCTTTATATGGATCACTTTAGGTCATGGTTGTTCCACTGCTAACTGAGTAAACAAGTGAAAAATGGCATTGACAATACACAAAGTGCTGTCAAATATACAAGGTAAAAAAACCTGGAAAAATAGTTTACTTTCACTACTCCTTTCAGCTGCAGTAGTCATGATTATAGCAGAAAGCATGCTCAGACAGATGTGAATTCCATGTTGACAATGTCCCTTTAAACTCATGCTCCTGCCCACTACCCATGATGCAGTGTTTTTGTGAGAGACGGTATTCCAAAAATCCACAAACAAAAATCATCAGGGTACACAATGCAGCTATCACCATCTTTCACAACACTGTTCAAGGGTTAAGAATGAATGTGGCAAATCATAATCCCAGTCATAAAAGAAACCATTCTCCTAGAATTATTTTAAGCCTATGAAGACACATACATTAACGCTCCTGGGTGTAAGAACAATATTTCTTCTCAGCATCACACCTACCAGAACAACAGAGAAACCAAATATTTTATGAGTAGGTCAAAGCAGCCATTTGAAAACCAGACCCTATGGGAGGGTAACCAGTTCCCAAAGAAGTGCCTTTTTCAGCAATTCCATTTGCATTCCATTCCAGTAGTAAACCCAGTACAGTATGTAGTGGAGCTCTTGTAGAAATTTGGTCTACTTCAGCATTTTGAATCAGTACCAAGACATTGATCCCAACTTTTAATATCCCGTCTTCTGTTACAAAGGATGCTGTTAAGCTTTAAGTAGAAAGGCAAAGGAAAACAGCACCTCTAAAAGGTCAATGCCCATTGACTTTAATGGGATTTGCACAGATGTAACTGAGGACAGAATTCAGCCCTAGAGCAGGAAATCGATGATCAGGCCAACCTTGTTGTCAAGACTCATAAAAACATTAAACAAAAAGATACAGGTGTTCACGACATGTTCTTTGAGCTTTAAAGGCAAATTTAACTTAGCTATTGCAGCCTTTGAAGCCCTACATAATCACATCCACAGTAACTGTTACATTTAATAATGCAGCCTTCACAAATCGACCCTACACTCAAATACGTGCAATTTGACATGCATCTCCAAAAATTTGCTCCCGCTTGTGCACAAATGACTTTCAGAATGTATGCTATTATGTGCTCACGTACATGGAGTTATAGCCCAGTCTGGTTCTAATGTTTAAAAAAGAGATATGGAACGTCTCCAGATTCAGATAAGCCAAGCATTTTTAATTAGCTACAAGGCGTGAAATACTGGGCCTATTGAAATCAATGGCAAAACTTCCTTTGACTTCATTGTGGCCAGGATTTCACCCAAAGACTTTAATTAGATAAGAATAACAAGAAAACTGGACAACATGTGCTCAAGCTAGTGAGGGTATCCTTGTTTATAAACTACATCCAGCCCACTGCATTCTTAGGTTAAATGTTCAGCCCACTCCAGTAGCAACTGACTGCCCAGTGACAAGCCTATTGAACTCTGCAACACAGAATGTTTCAGACCTTAAAAGGTGAAGTAACCATATACAGTCACCACATTTCTCCAGGCTCCAGACACCATGAGAGGAAGGTTTTAAGGCCCTTCTCCCACAACCAACCTCGCTAAACACCAAACCCTGCTGACTGAGTTTGAGTGGGAGCCTAGGTCTTTCTCAAGACAGCTTCCACAGGAGACAGCAGGGCTGCTGAGCAGCGAGCAAAGAAAGGACCATAGCGCGACCCTTTGTCCAGCGGAGAAGTGGAAGGGGGCAGAATCAAGCACTCCTGCAAACAGCTGCAGTGATACAGGGAAAAACACAGGAACAGAGATACTGGCACGGGGAGGGACCCACTGGGTATAGGGAGGACAAGTATCCCCACCCCGAAGAGACATGATGACAGGAGAAAAGGAGAAAGAGAGCAGCAGATTTCACCGAGAGTAGACAACAGCTTGTGTACTTGTGCCCCACAGGCAGGGCCATACGTCTGGCCCCTTACACTGTGCTAACCCTGCTCAGTGTGGGGAATTCATCTCGCCAGGACAACTGGCGTGAAAGATGGGCTGGCCAGCAACAGGCCCCCCTTTCCTCAACAGCGAGGGGAGATAGCCGCTGCCTGCATGTAGGGGAATTAAAAGCCACTTTCCACTGAATAGAAAGTGGCTGCTCCTATTCTCATTTCTCCTGTGACTGCTCTCCAGGCAGAGTGCCCATTCCCTACGCCCCACACCTGCTATTTCCTTCAAAGCTCCATTACTGCTGGCGTTTATGGAAGGGGGTGTAGCTTGATCCTGCTTCTTCAAGCCCCAGAAGGAATGGAGGCACCTACGGTCTTTCTACCCACTGGCTTGTGAGAGCATGTCTACACTGTGTGAACGCAACACCTGCGGCTAGCCCCTGTTAGCTGACTCAAGCCTGCGAGGCTCGGACTGCAGGGCTGTAACACTGTGTAGATTTCCGGGCTGCAATTTCATAGCTCCGCAGCCAAAGCCCAAGTCAGCTGATGTAGGCCAGCCACAGGTGGTATATTGCAGTGCAGACAGACCCTCAGATGCCTGGCTGCTTCCTGCTGTTGTCACAAGGGACACCCAAGCTGCCTCACAGACGTCACTAGCAGGGGAGACAAATTCTTCCTTGGGAAGAGGAGCTCCCAGGGCCCATACAGCCACTCCGTTTTTTAAATATAAAAGCTTACTGGGCAATAACTACCTTCTACAAAGTGAGGTTCAGAGTGCTACTTTAATTAACTAATTCTATTTCAAGTAGAGAAATCATCATTTTTAGAGTCACTCAAAATTCAGAAGATCAACAAAATGATTTTTCACTGGAAAATGCAGGCCCATCAAAATGCTTTTCAAAATCACTTTTGATTTTACCATTTTGCTTTGGAGAAAAACAAACAAACAAACAAACAAACAATTTGACAATATCAAAATGGCCTGTTTTGACATGTTCAGAATAAATCGTTCAATTTTTGTTGGGAAATATTTTTAAATGTTGTATTATTTTTAAAAAGTATAAAGTGAAACAAAATGTTTAATTTTGTGGAAACCAACATTTTGATTGATCCACCCTCTCCATCTTCTCCTGAATTTACATCATTGGAGAATTTTGTGAGTTTCATTCCAATTCAAAATGAAGCCAAATTTAGGAAACCTTCGTGAAATGGAGTTACCCTCTGCACAGCTCTAATCAACAGAAGGTGAACTGAGGCAGAGAGATTACAAATCTTCTCCAAAGCCCACTGAAGTCAGCTGGAGTCTCTTTATTGACTTCAGTGGGCTCTAGATCATGCCCTAAAGGACTTGACCAAGGCCACAGAGGGAGTCGGTGTCAGAGCCATGATTAGAAGTGGGGAGTTCCTGATTCCATGGCCTGTGCTCAGGGCACTGTGCTGTACATCTCCCTCCACCAATGGTGTTCCATGGACCTCAGCAATTAGTTTGACTTTACTGATTAGTGCCAGTCATTTACATTGTAAAGTTGGGGCAGGGCGGGGTTTAGTGGCCAAAATCAACTTTTTCAAAATGAAATGTTCTTTTAAAAAAATGAATTAGTCTATCTAGTTTTAAAGCAAGCAGGGCAGTTATATAAGGCAAATCATATTACCAAGCGGCTTGAACTTTAAAAACTTGGCTGGCTGTCAAAATTCAAAAGTAACAAACTGCTGGGAGGCTGAGCTATTATCACTTCCGAAACCAACTCCATGCAATGCATTTCCAGTCCAGCTGTAAAGGTTTCAAGCAGAATGTCCAATGCTGGCAAAGAGTGCATTGATAGCAAAATATTACAGGCAATTTGTATTGGTGGCTGCCACCTGATTGTTCACATCAAATCTGTCCACTGTGGTGGTGCCATATCATGGTCCTGCCTGTTGGGCACCAGTGGGTATTTTACTGCCACTAGGGGACAAGATTCTGCACTGGGTGCTCTCAGGTGGCAGGCTCTTCCGAGAGAAACTCGGAGTAAGCCAGCATTCATTCCACTGTGGTTTTCCTGCATGCCGGTGCGGTAGCTGTGTCACACTTTGAGAGAAGGAGGCAGGATGCTCCATGTTCTGTGCCTGACCAGCTATGCTGGATGGTGTATGGGGTGGGAGGAAGGAAGGACAGGCTCATGGTCCCACCCTCATCCCACTCCTTTTCATGAGGGTGCTGGGCAAGAACAGAGGCTACTCCCTGTGAAGTTCTGTCCATCCCCTGCACAAAAATGCAAGAGGAAAGAGGGGCGCTCTATGTACTTTCTCCCCACAAAGGTGGGATCGAGTCCTCAAAGAAACAAGAAAACGAACACCATTTTTAATCTGCATTGAGCAAAATGGAGGGTTATCTGTGCTCTTTTATGCTTTCAGGTCCTTCAGTTACAGTCTGGGCTGCAGGCCAGTGCAGGTTTCCAGGGTGGTCTCTCCATTGACATTTCAGGTGGAATGGAGTTCAGTCTTTGGTACAGAGAATCCAAAACGAGTGTTAAGAATCGGTGAGATACTTCCACTCCCTGCTGTAACCTTATATTCTGATATACGAAAAATGTCAAATGAGCTGGTCTATTTTGAGAATTTTAAAACAGAAGCAACCTTGCATTTTCATTAAAAGAAGGGACAGTTATATTAAACACCTTTTAAAATTCGATTCTTATTTCAGGGAAAAAATAATGCGGCAGTAAGTATGTGGTCTGTCTGAAAATACCAGGGGAAGAAAAGATATAAAAATGAATCACCTTTAATCTGTTTAAAGGCTTTGTTTTAGGAAATCAGAATGAACTTTAGTGCTTCAAAGGCTACATTTTGCCCTCTCCTAGACTAAGACAGCTCCACCAGCCTCAATGAGATTGTATCAGTGGATGTGAGAACTGAACTTGAGCCAAATCTTCAAAGTGCTTTAAATACGCTGGGTTATTTTTTTGCAAAGTGCCTAAGTGATTTGGGAACCTACATCCATTTCCAAAAATGACTTAGGAATGTAAGCTTCATTGAAAGTCAGTGGGACTTAGGCCCTTAGGTGCCTAAATCACTTTTGAAAACGTTACCCACTAATTAACTAGCTAATCCTCACCTGTGAAATAATTACCATCACTGTAAAGTGGGAGAAACAGAGGCAGAGAGATCAAGTAATTACCCAAGGATATACAGCAAATCAGTGTCAGAATAAGGATTAAAATGCAGGAACCCCTTATTTCCAGACTCATGTCTAAAATGATCGATTATGCTGCCTCTTTAGAATTTGAGAGTGAATTTAATATTATTGGATCTCTAGCTTGAGGCAGCATTGCAGAAGTTTACTCACTCAATCCTGACCAGAAGTAGGGATGTGGTCTCTCTTGGGTGAATTACATCTTTTGCTCTCTGAATGGGAAGTGGAATTATGAGATGCTGATCTCCATAGAGGGCGGGGAAGGTGGCTGCCCGTGCAAGGTGCTGAGCATCCCTGGTAGGATGCTGAACACCCTCAAATTCTGTTGAATTCAACGGGCATTTTGGATGTGCAGGAAAAGCATGATGAAACCCCAACAGGGTGGTGGTTGAAATAATGGGGGAAATGGCCAAGGCTGTTAACGTTAACTTATGATTTCTTGGAAAAGACCTAAACACTACTTGCTTTAGGGTAGTGCATTTTGCACTAATGAAGAGAGGCATCAATGTCTGTCATCAATAATAGATTTAGGCTCTCCTTCCTGGCTTTTACCAGCTTTGAGTGGCAAGGATCCCTCTCCTGGATAGTGAGTGACGCTTACCCATCCATATAGTACAGTTCTTGATAGGAGACCAATAAAGCAATTACAAAATAGATGTCAGTGCTCTTGAAGATAACCATGAAACAGAGAGAGTACATCCTCTGAACCAAATTCAATCCCAGTGTAAGTGGGTGCAACTCTACTGGTCCCATTTACACCAGATCTGAGTTTCATTCCCCGACAACAATATTTTATAAGTTCTGCAAATATTGAACAGATTTTTCAAAAATGTCAGTGAGCAAAGACTTTGTGTTTGATTAGCCAGACACGTTCTGTAGTCATTTGCACCAGTGCAAAGTGAGTATAAAATACTACCAAATCAACATGGTAGTATTTTACATCCCTCTTTTACTCAGATAGATAGCTAAAGGAGGCCCTTTGAGGAATCAATCCTGGACGTCACAACAGCATACACACCATGCTTTTTCAGCAGGCTCCAATGGTAAAGGGTGTATGTTCCAAAAAGTGTATGTTTCACTCAGCATTAATGGTTCTTTTCTCCTTTCTGCGTGTGTGTATACAATCCCCACTGGCGTCAACTGGAGTTCTCCAGATATACTCGTGTAAGATCAAACTCCAAGAGAGCAGTCAATATTATGCTGCTCCAGTGTTAGGACTATGTGCAATTTAACCTCCTGTTTGTTTCTGATAATCTGTTAATCTGATATCTGTTAATGATAAATTCTAATATTTGAATTTACTTGTAGGGGGGCCCTGGTGGTAGTTGGTAATATCATAGTGGATTCCTTCTTTGTAAAGGCTGGTATGGAAACCAGTTTTGAAACAGAGACAACACTAGACTTCATCTCCACAGTGCAGTTTTCAGAGTATCCATTTTTAGTTTGCATGCAGATGGACAAAATTGAATCGCCATTCAGGTAAGAAATAAAAATACTATATGAGATTTCCAATTAACCATCTGGGGACTCCAGAACTTTTCCCCCTCCATATGTTTGATTGTTTTTAACCCTCCATGTTTGTGACCGAGACTAGATTTAAGCATGATACAAGGAGGTGTTGTGCAAAATCACTCCCACACGCAAACGTCTCTGCTAATGCAGTTCATCCCTGGCCTACGACATGCCAGGAATTTGGATAAACGTTCAGTAGGGACTCTGACAAGACCACTGCACTTGCTTTGATTTCTCACTTTTGTCAAATTTTCCACTCAGAAGTAAAAACCAAGTGAAATAAGCCCACTACATTACCCTAAATTGTCATCATTATAAATGGTAAAAAGACCTGAGAGTCAAACAAAGAAGCACCACCAACAGCACCTATCTGTGATCTGTTCATTAGGCCATTGACAGTGATGCAAGTGCTTAGCCATACAGGACTTGAGCCTGCAAGGCTGCCTTTATGACATACTGCTTACTGATATGCCAGAATATGTAGTGCTTTTGCTCAATCAGGCTCTGTAATAGATACTGTACTTCAATGTGTTTGGAAGTTTTTTGTTTTTTTTAACTACAGCAGTTTTCCACTTGGAAACTGAAAATAACTATACAATAGAGTAAAAGGTGTTTTCAATGGCTAAGTGGTAGCACTGCATTGCCATGTAAGAGGCCTGGGTTTGCTTCTCTGTCTTGCTCCATATTTGCCAAGAATTGAGAATGGTCTGGTGGCAGCATTCTCTGTCCCTGTGCGAAAGGCTTCCATTCCGTCCTCCTTGGCTAGAGGATAACGTGTACAGTGATGGGCCAAATAGATGGGAATTTCCTGAAGCTCTCCCAGGAATCCCATCTCTCTGAAAACATGGTACTAGTTGTACTGATAGATCTGTATGCTGATTATATATACACCCCATTAATCATATTGAAACCAATCAGTCTGGCATGCATGTGGCATGCCCTTACATAGATTCATATGTAGGGTACAGATTTTATATCAGTTTGGTTATACTAGATAACAATGTTGTGTCTTTGCAGGCAATATGTGACTAAATATGAAAGCCTGCCATCTGGCAAACGGTACACCTCTCGGAAAGGAAAAGTCAAACTGCTTGCAGGTTCTGAATACCCTCTCCATCAAGAGAACTCCAATATGTGCAGGAAGGTTTTCAGCACTCAGTCTGATGCCTCCGACAGCTGGTTTTGAAACGGGCACCTGTTCTTTCATTTTACTGAATCCATGGCTCCCTGAGTGACTTAGGCGTGTTTGTACTGTACTAGCTCAGCGCCTGATCCTGCACTGTTGAAATCAATGGGAAGTTTGCCATTGACTTCCTACAGGCCTAGGATCAAACTCTTAGTATGTGCATAGTGTTTACATATTTACATATATTTAAGACTTTTGTAAAAAGCTAAGAAAAAAACAAAAACAAGCAAACAACAGTTTGGAGGCAATCCATACACTCCTCCTGAGGAAGTATGATTTGCAATTTTTTTTTCAAAAGTAGAAAGACATTCATATTTTTCTGAAGGTGGGAGTATAGAAGCCCATGCTTCTGATTTGCAGTAAGAACAATTATGCTGTAAAAAGAACTATTATTTATACATACATTTAGAGGCAGCCATTTGTTAAAAAAAAAACAAACTCACCAGTTCTCATTCAAATACACAGCAGCATCTTCCTAAAAAGAACCATTAATTCTTGGTCGCTTACTGCTGCCTGTGTGTTTAATCAAAAGCAGGGTGTATTTTTACAATTTATTTAGAGCCTTAGTCTCATAAGTATTATCTATCTTTTTTTTAATGGAGTGCTATGGTTAGACATATTTGATTTAAAATTTAAGACAAAATTTTCAAGATCACTCAGCATTGACCTATCTTTTCTCCCACTGATGTAAACTGAGGAATGCCTATTGAATGGAAATGGAAGCAATGCTGATAATTTTTGAAGATCCCACTCTGAAACTTCATGTAACTGTGAGGCATCAGAGCAGGTACATTTCTAGAAATGAGCACTCACTGTAGCAACAGTGTGAAATATGATTAATTTTAAGGACTTGAAAATGAGTTGTGACTGCACCATCTAGCAGGTCCTGTAAGGAGAGAGAAAATTCTACTATTCCCCTCTATGGGAGATTGTTCATTTAGACTAAAAGAGCAGCCTAAATTATCATTACTCACACAAGTAGTTCCACTGAAGTCAATAGTACTTCTCAGAGCAGTAAGGATAATTCATGTGACTAGGGGCTTTTACTGGATCAGGACCAATGTTGGCTGAACAACCATACTGTATTTGTCAATCATTTTGCAGTTATTACAATTTAATAAATGAAGAAACAAATCTGTCCCAACACAGAACACACTACTTTCCCAGTCTCTTGCTCCCTCAAGTCATCCTTATTATTTATAATTCCATAGGACAAGGTGTTTAGTGTAAGCGTTGGGCTCAAAACTATCAGGCTGTTCAATGCAAACAACTAAGCTGTTCCTTTTAGAACTATCAAACGGGAACTAATGGGCTGATTACTGTATTTCCCAAATATACCATCTGATGCTATAGCACATTTCCTGCCAGGACCTAAAAATAAATGGGGCAAAATAAAATGAAAAAACAAAAACCCATCTTCCAATCTTGGTTGTTTGTTATTTTTGTGGTTTGGGTAGTTTTATTCTCTAAGAGGATGTAATCTGGGTAATCTCACCTCTTGAGTGCCTCCTGCTGCCGCATGCCTTTTCCTGCTCCTGGCACACCCTGTCCATTGTCAATCTTGCTTGGCTGGTCTCCAGTGGCTCAGCCCTCTGGCCAGATCACAATCAAAATGCACCCCTTCCAGGGTAGCAGACTACACCACAATCATTTTTCTACTCTCACCAGCGTCTTCAGCCCCAACTCTTGGCCCTTCAAATTCAGCCCTTCAATCAGGCTTCCAAATGAGCCTTATTCCTTTCACGGGAATGCCCACTATTCCTGGTTCCAATCCAGGGACCCTATAAATAGCAGCCACATACCACTCACTTCAATTACTTGCTTCTACTTCCCTGGGCCTCTTCCCATCTGGCCCCTTTATCTTCACCCCTCACCTCAAGGTTAAAGTTCTCAGGTCCTTTGTCTCCCAGCCTAAGCAAATGCAGCCAGAACCAAATTCTGGTTATTCTTCAAGCTCTTTTGGCCAGAGACAAACACCCTTCCCCACCCTTCTGGTCCCAGGCAGGAACTGACAGCCCTGCAGCTCCTTTTATCTCAGCCTGGGGGCTCTGATTGGTTGCTCTTCTATGAGGCTTCTCTAGGCAGGCCTGGAGGACCCACCTTCACTGCTCCTTTCCTGGCATGGGATGTAGTAGGACCATGGGGCCTCCTGCAGGAGTCCACGAAGGGCAGGTGCATCCCATCACAGGATAAATGCTGCTCTTTTGTCCATAGCCAAGTAGTCTTTCCCTGCAGTGGAACTGGTGAGGTTCCATGATGCAAAGGAGGAGCAGGATTGGAGGAGGAAGGGCAAATAAGAAACGTACACTCCATACATGGAGCTCAACTCTCCATCTAAGAGATAATCCAACCAAAATCCTCTTTCACCCTCCACAGAAGCCATTTGGACTTCTTACACAGCCACAGACTCTGCTATACACTACATGCTACAAGATCCACTACACTATATTCTGGGGGTGGGGAATCGTCCCTCTCCAGTGGCTGCAGCATGCTGAAAACCTCTCTTCACTCCTTACAGGCAAAGAAATTATAATGCTTATATTTTGATGTCACAGCTATTGTCATAGTGATAATGTCACACTGTAAAGACAGAGATAAAAACCAGTTACTTACCTTCTGTAACTGTTCTTTGAGATGTGTTGCTCATGTCCATTCCAAGCAGGTGTGCGCACGCCGCATGCACAGTCGTCGGAAGGTTTTCCTCCAGCGGTACCTGGCAGGTCGGTTTAGGCGCCTCCAGGAATGGCGCCTCCATGGTGCCGTGTATAGGGGCCCGCTGACCCGCCACCTCTCCAGTTCCTTCTTGCCGATTGGCTCTGACAAGAGGGGTAGGCAGGTGGGTCTTGGAATGGACATGAACGACACATCTCAAAGAGCAACAGTTACAGAAGCTAAGTAACCATTTTTTCTTCTTTAAGTGCTTCCTCATGTCGATTCCAAGCAGGTGACTTACAAGCAGACCAACGGAGGAGGGGTTGGAGCTCACGAGATTGCCGACTGGAGCACTGCTCTACCAAATGCCACATCGTCCCTGGCATACTGGGTAATGGCATAATGTGAAGTAAATGTGTGTATAAAAGACCATGTTGCAGCTCTACAGATCCCATGTGGGAATATGAGCCAGGAACGCTGCTGACGAGGCCAGAGCCCTTGTGGAATGCGCTGCTAGAGCCGGGCCTGGCACCTCTTATACAAGAGGTAATCCAGGACGAAATCCTCTGAGAGGATACTGGGAGTCCTCTCATCCTATCTGCTACAGCGATGAAAAGCTGATTCGATTTACGAAAAGGTTTGTTCGCTCTATACAGAATGCCAATGCCCGTTTGACATCCAAGGAGTGGAGACTACACTTCCTGCTGCTGGCATGCGGCTTTGGAAAGAACACTGGCAAGAAAATCTCCTGACTAGTGTGAAATTGAGAGACCACCTGGGTCAGGAAAGCCGGGTACAGGTGCAGCTGCACCTTGTCCTTATAGAATACTGTATACGGGGGCTCTGAGTTCAGACACTCTCCTTGCCGAGGTAATAGCGACAAGGAAGGCTACTTTCCACATGAAGTACAATAAGGAACATGAAGCTAAGGGCTTGAATGGGGGCCAATCAATTTATTGAGCACCAGGTTAAGATCCTATGCTGGAACTGGACGACCTACTGGAGGGTAAAATCTTTCTAGGCCCTTGAGGAAACAGGACACCATAGGGTTGGCAAATATTGAACAGCCTCCTTCTCCTGGGTGGAAAGCGGAAATAGCTGCCAAGTGCACCTTCACGGATGCAACCACCAAACCCAACTGCTTCAAGTGCAGTAGGTAATCCAGCGTAAAGTGGCAGCAGAGCCTGCGTTGAAGGAGTGCCCTTTTGTAGCGACCATACTGAGAACCTCTTCTAAGTATGACGCTCTGGTGGATGGCTTTCTACCACCAAGGAGAACCTCCTGCACTTGCTCCGAACGCTCTGCCTCCCTTAGGTTCAACCACACAGCTTCCACACTGTAAAATGAAGCAACTCTAGGCTGGGGTGATGCAGCTGACCGTGGGTCTGCGTGATCAGGTCTGAAACCAATGGCAGGGCAATCGGGGTGTCTACAGATATCTACAGCGTTGTGTACCAGTGTTGCCTGGGCCACGCTGGGACTATAAGTGTAACCGAGGCTCTGTCTCTCCTGATTTTCAGGAGGACTTTGTGAACAAGAGGGAAGGGTGGGAATGCATAGAGCAGGTGGTGAACCCAAGGAAGGAGAAATGCATCTGCCATGGAACCCAGGCTGTGCCCCCAGTAGGAGCAAAACTGGTGACACTTCCTGTTGGACCGCATCGCAAAGAGGTCTACTTGGAGAAACACCCACCTCTGGAAAACGTTTCTGATGATATCCGCGTGGAGAGTTTACTCGTGGGTGTTGAAGGAGTGGCTTGAGAGGGTCCGCCAGCTCGTTCTGGGAGGCAGGCAGGTAGGACACTTCCAGGTGGATGGAGCAGGAGATGCAGAAGTCCCAGAGTTTGATGGCTTCCTGGCACAGAGGAGAGGACCGTGCTCCCCCATCTGTTCATATAAAACATTGCTGTGGTGTTGTCTGTCAACAATGATACCTCCTTCCCTGCCAGGTGAGACTGGAACACCTGGAAGGCCAACCTGACCGCCCGCAGTTCCCTGACATTTATGTGGAGTGACAGTTCCTCTGGGGACCAAAGGCCTTGAGTCGTCAGTTTGCCGAGATGCACTCCCCACCCCAAGGCTGAAGCGTCTGTAACCAGCACCAACGATGGCTGTGGCCTGGCAAATAGGACCCCTTCATACACGTCGGGCTGAGCCACCACTGAAAGGACTCTACAACCTGTGGTGCGAGAGAGACCACTCTGTCCAGACTGTCCCTGTGGGGGCAAGTAAACTGACATCAGCTACAACTGGAGAGGTCTGGACCCTGTACGTGCAGGAGGCCATGTGGCCTAGAAGCGTTAGGCAACTTCGAGCTCTCATGGTAGGGAAGTAGGCAGCAGAACTCTGGCTTGTATTGAGTCCAGAACTGCCCCTATGAATTCTATTCTTTGCGTGGGCAATAATGTTGATTTGCTCACATTCAGCTGCATACCCAAATTGAGGAAGGTTGCCCATATTAGGATGACTTGGGCGTCTACCTGCTCCCTGGAGTGGCCTATGACTAGCCAATCGCCCAGATTTGGGTATACTTGGACACCGTGCTTCCTCAGGAATGCCGCAACCACAGCCATGCATTTGGTAAAAATTCTCAGCGCTGCCAGTAGGCCGAACAGGAGGACAGCGAATTGGTAGTGATTGTGTCCTACTATGAACCTGAGAAACCTCCTGTGGGAGGGTATTATTGAGATATGGAAGTAAGCATCTTTTAGATCAAGGGCGGCATACCAGTCCCCCAGATCCATAGAGGGAATGATCGAGGCTAGGGAGACC
Source organism: Emydura macquarii macquarii (assembly GCF_026122565.2). Classification (NCBI taxonomy): domain Eukaryota; kingdom Metazoa; phylum Chordata; order Testudines; family Chelidae; genus Emydura; species Emydura macquarii. The sequence continues at coordinate 1,458,375 of NW_027130439.1, read as the reverse complement.
TTGCGGAATTTCAGCTTTTTTATGAACTTGTTGAGATTCCACAGATCAAGGATAAGCCTCAGCTCCCCTTTTGCCTTTGGGATTAGGAAATATCTGGAGTAGAACCCTTTCCTCTTAGCTCCTGAGGGACCTCTTCTACCGCTCCAGTGTGAAGCAGCTCTTGCACCACTCCTATGAGAAGTTGCACATAAGGGGGGTCCCTGAAAGGAACGGGGGTGGGAAGGAGGGGCAGAACAAAACTGCGCAACATCCATCTGTCCGATGTTATTCAGGCCCAAGCACGGTAAATGTGGGATAATTGGTTGCAGAAAGGAGGGACAGGATCCAATAACTGTCCTGGAGTGTCGCCCTCAGGTGCACCCTCGAAAATTTTGTTTTGGCCCTGGCGGCTGTTTTCCTGAGTCTTTGCCAGGGTTGGGCGGCTAGGGCATTCTATACCTGTGATTCCTACCCCTTCTCCTGGAGAAGTCCTGCCGAGGATGCGGTGGACAAAACCTCTGGCTGGACTGGGGCTTGAAGTGCTTCCTCTGTGGAAGGCGTATGCAGACCCAAGGATTTCAAGGTCACCCTAGAGTCCTTGAGGCTGTGGAGCTTAGAGTCTGTTTGCTCCGAGAATAGCCCCACTTCTTCAAAGGGGAGGTCCTGGATGGTGGACTGGACCTCAGGAGGCAGGCCTGACACCTGCAGCCAGGAATGTCTTCTCATGGCCAGGCCCGAAGCGATAGTTCTTGCTTCATAATCAGCTGCATCTAATGCAGCCCGTAGCAATGTCCTGGCTACCACTTTTCCCTCCTCCACCATGGCTCCAAACTCTGCCTCGGACTTGTCCAGAAGGTGGTCTGTATGTCCCACGAGTTGAAGTTGTATCTGCTGAGAATCTGGCTGGTACTTCGCAGCTGCAGGCCCCCAGTGGAGTAGACCTTCCTCCCATATAGGTCCTGTGTCTTAGGCTCCTTCACTTTAGGTGTCGGACCCTGCTCCTCCTGCCTTTCCTTTTCGTTCACCGCAGACACAATGAGAAAACCAGGCTGAGGGTGAGTGAAAAGGTACTCAGACGGAGCAAAATATTTCCTCTCTATCCCTTTTGCGGTAGGTGGGAAAGAGGCTGGTGTTTGCCACAATGTCTTTGTGTTGTGGACTGGACCATCTTAATCAGAGGCAGGGCTACCCTTGAGGGACCTTCCAGAGCCAGAATGTCCACCACTGGGTCTACAGACTCACGGACCTCCTCTGCCTGTAGACCCAAGTTTAGCGCCACCCTTATTAACAGCTCCTGGTGGGCCCTATTGTCCATAGGGATAGTGGTGGTCGACGTCCCCACTAGTGCTTTGTCAGGGGAGGAAGAAGACAAGGCCCTGGGTCCCAACTCAGCCTTGAGGATGTCCTGGCCCGAAGGGTTCTCCCTACCCGGGACCTCTCTCCGGGTGTTGGGGCCCACCTTGGTGCCAGGATCTTCCTCTTCGGCACCATGCGCTACACCAACCTCCCCCAACAGCACCACTTCCCTGCGTCAACTGGCCTCGGTGCTGCACAGCATGGTTCTGTCCTCCAAGGTGCCAGGTGTCTGGCTCTCCTAGGCGATCGAATAGGGGCCCCTAGGCTGAGACTCTCGGGCTTGGTGGTATGCCCATGGGGTCCAGAAGGGACATTGCTAGGGCACCTGCCACTGCATAGGCCAAGGTCCAGCAGGGGGTCCTTGCTTCCTATCCTCCTTGTGGTACCGTCTCTCCGACCTGCACCTTCTTGAGGTACCATAATCTACTTCTCAGTCTGATGATCCAGACTCTGATCGCAGACATCAGGGTGGTGCCGAGGTAGCTGCGGCCCTTGAGCAGCTCCATGGTCCAGATGATCTGCGCTGAGGCGAGGGTGACCGGAACCAAGGCGAGGGCAGTTGGCATCCAGGAGACAGCTCCTGGTGCCAAAATGCAGATGACCGGTGCTACGGGGAGGGTGATTGGTGCTAAGGCGTTGGCAACCAGTGCCGAGTGATCAGCGACTGGTGCCGTATCATTGGTGGCTTGCCTCTAGACAACGCTGCGACTAGTGGTGCCAGAGGTCTTGGGTCTGGCACCTTCTCTCCCGAGATGGGGGACAGCAGTGCCGTCATGGCAATCAGGTCCCGCGCCGCCTCAAATGTATGTGATGTGGAGGGGAGGTCCAGCTCTTCACCGGGGCGCCCACATACCCCAGGCTCGCGTGTGCTCTCTGTGGAGCCGCTGTCAACAGTTCCGGGGACTTCTGCACCGAATGCATCTGCGGGCACAATGGACTAGCATCCTCGTCCATAGGCCGCACCGTAGGTGAGCACCCTCTGTCCGCCCTGTGCTTTTTATGGGGCACTGGCGAAGTGGAGCGGTGCCGAACTGGCTTTGGCACCGGTGAGTGTCGGTGCCAAGACTCCCTCTGCACAGAGGTCTTCTTCAGCACCGGATCTCTAGCGGACGCCAGGGCACTGCGCACCAACACGCCCAGTGCTGGGTCTGGGGGTTGCAGCCGAAGAGCTGCCTCCATGAGCATTTGCTTTAGGCGCACACTCCTCTCCTTACAGCTCCTCAGGTGAAAGCTTTTACAGATCCTGCAACGGTCTGTCCGGTGCGACTCTTCTAAACACTTTAAGCAAGAGTTGTGCAGGTCGCCTTTCAGTATAGACTTGTGGCAGGATCCGCAGGGCTTGAAGCTTTGGGCCCGAGGCATACCCCGAAGCCTGGGGGAAGGGAGTCCCAGAAACGGGGGAACCACTTACCGCTACTTAACACTTATCTATAGCTATATAACTACAAACAACAGTGACATAACTATCTAACTATTTACAGGAACCACTAAGAACAACACGGGGAATGCTTGCAGAAGTAAGAAGACTAAAGCTCAAATGACCGTCAAGGGCGGTAAGAAGGAACTGGAAAGGCGCTACTCCAGGGGGCGCCTAACCAACCCGACAGGTACCACTGGGGGAAAACTTGCTTGTAATCAACCTGAGCAAGCACTCGAAGAAGAACTTCCCTTCATGATTCAAACAGAAAGATGAGCTAGTCTGTGAACGGGAACAATCATCAACACCAGCAGGAGAAATCCTGAAGAATCAATTACGATTGGTATGAATGTTTTTTTCCCAGTAGGCGAATGTCAACTGGAAGTTGCCTTGAATGAACTCAGTTTTAACTGATGCAAATCACGCTCCTGTGCTACATGCTGCATATCTGATGATCATTTTTTTAAAGTTGTAAGTAAAAGTCAAGTTAGGGGAAAAATCACCCTCCCCCCCCCAGGTATTTGTAATAAAAGTTGTGATCAGCTTCCATTATAAAGCCCTGTTTTAGTTCCATTACATCTTTGGCTTGGAAAATTGAGTTGATCTAAAAATTGACACTGTTACTCTGAAGGCCGAGGAGGAGGATTCCGGAAAGTTTAAAAAAAATTGTCAAACTATTTTACATTATAAGTTTGTGGCCGTGCTGGAAACTGAGCCCTTATCTCTACAGTGGCAGACCTATCCGTAATCCACTAGATCACAGTACCTTATACAAATTGCTTCAACCAGCTGTGTAATCGGGATAATAAGATGTATTCACTCACCTTTGTAAAGTGGTTAGAGATACAGAGATGAAAGGTACTATGCATGGACTGTGGCCAGTAGAGTATGTCAGCAAAGCTGGGGAAACACAAACCCGTGCTGTACCATGAGACCCCCTCAAAGGCCCCCAGTCACACCAATTCCCTCTTTCTCTACTGAAACTCCCTACCAATACGGTTCTGAACAACTTCTCCCCAAACAGTCTCTCTCTCCCACATCAAACCCCCACTCCCAAATCTCCTCCCCCCATGTCCAAGGCTGTCTCCCAGCACAGATTCACTTCTCAAGGCTTTCCTTGAATCAATGCCCTCCTCCCAGCAATTCTCCCTTCAAGGTCTCTTCTGAAGCTGTGTCCCACCCACAGTTCCCCTCTCCTAAGATATCCCTTTTAAGCCTGGATCCTTCTCCTAAGATCTCCACTGAGTTTGTCTCTGCCCACAATTCCCCCCCAAGGGCTCCCCTCAAATCTAGGTCCCCCAACTCAAAACATCCCGAGGCTATATCCTTTCCCCAGCTACTGTGTCCCACCCAGCTCCCCTCCCCAAATATCGCCTTGGGATCAGATCCCTGCCCCAAAACACCCCCAGCTATAAGAGCTAGGTATTAATTATGAATATTGTGCCTCCACAAGATCCTCTCCCTAGTACTATGTACTCTCCAATGTCCCCCCTCGGCTACAGTTCCAGTTCCCTCACCACACCAGAACCTCCTTCAGAAGGGAAGAGCTGCTGCTAAGGTTTAGTGTCTTCTCTAGAGCCAGCAGGAACTGAACGACCCCTGACGGCAAGAGCCGTAGCTGCCTGCTTGCCCAGCTGATAAGGTGGAGTGCGAGTTCTGAGCTACACTAAACAACATCCTCCTCTTCCTCTCTCTCTTCTCTCCAACTAAAGCTGAAAATTGGTTGTAAGAAATATCGTGTCATTTCCTCCCAAGCTCAAAGTTGAGGTGGAAATGTCCCTTGTCATTCCCTTAAAATTACACCCATGACTATGATTTGGTACAGGGGTTCTCAGCCTGGGTAACACAACCCTTCCTGCCCTTCACATGTTGCCAAGGGGGAGGAGGATCCCAGGTAGATCAGATGAGGGACTCAACAAGCTTCAAAACGTAAAATGGAGTCTCAGTATGGAAAAGGCTGAGGACCTAGCGCAGCAGGCATTAGTAGCAGTACCAAGGGAGGTAACTCTGACACTTAGTTTGCTCTAAGTTTTAGTGCTTTTAACCAGGAATCTGAGTTTAGTTTGGCTGTGCGGTGTGTTTATAGCTAGCTTAGCTACACAGTGAACCAGCATATCTTGACAGGCATGCATTGAATGAGACAGGGTTCTGCAAGAGCTATTATTAGCATGGCCAGTGCTGCTCACTCCTTGAACTTAATTATCTGGTGAATCATCCATCCCCATTTACTTGAAATTTACAACACTGGGTCTCTTTGTGTCCTACCAAAAAAAAAAAAAAGATATTAAAAACCCCTGATAAATTCCCAAACATAAAGTTTCAGCTCAGGGACCTGTTTAGGTTGCTAAATGAATATAACAAAGTTACCCATCAAGTCATTTACAAAACCCAAGCAATTAAATGAATACTACATATATATATATTCATGATGCAGCTTAATCAGCCTCAAATGCAAATCCACACAGGACATATATCATTTTCCCATAAGTCAGTGACATTATTATTATTAGACACGTTTCCAGTTAAATCATCTCTCCAGCATTTTCTCAAGAAACAATCATTATAAATGTTAATTGCCAAAAAACTGTCCTGTCAATTGATAAATATCTTAACCAATATAGTTCCCCAATTTACAGTATTCCCCTAATAAAGTGGCTCTCAACCTTTCCTGACTACTGTACCCTTTTCATAATCTGATTTGTCTTGAGTACCCCAAGTTTCACCTCAGTTAAAAACTACTTGCTCACAAAATCAGATATAAAAATACATTAGTGTCACAGAACACTATTACTGAAAAATTGCTTACTTTCTCATTTTTACCATATAATTATAAAATAAATCAATTGGAATATAGATATTGTACTTACATTTCAGTGTATAGTATATAGAGCAGTATAAACAAGTCATCTGTATGAAATTTTAGTTTGTACTGACTTCACTAGTGCTTATGTAGCCTGTTGTAAAACTAAACAAATATCTAGATGAGTTGATGTACCCCCTGGAAGACCTCTGAGTACCCCCAGGGGTACGCGTACCCGTGGTCGAGAACCACTGTCCTAAAGGAAAATATTTAGATATCAATATCAAGATAAAAATATATTAAAACCCCAATAATCTAGGGGGGCAGAGTTAAGGCTGTTGTGTTGTGATGAGAAATGCTTTTCTTTTAGAAGAATAATGCATTTATTATGTGGGCAGTGTAAGTTTTAGGATGTGTACTCATGTCCCTGGTTTTAAATGCTTTGGTTTTGTAAATGATGTGTCAGGTAACTACACTGCTGTATTAGCAACCTTAGTTGTTTTTAGATAACTTTTTTTATTTCTATGTCTGATTATTACCATTTATTATTCGTCAGCGGTGTTGGAGCTGTGGTGGTGTTCCCAGGTCTGAAGAAGAGCTCCGTGTAAGCTCAAAACTTGTCTCTCACCAACAGAAGTAGGTCCAATAAAAGCTATTACCTCACCCACTCTCTCTGTTTATTATTTGTATTTGTAACACCTACTGATCAAAAATGAGATCAGAAAACTCTTGTGCTATGCATTTACATATATATATATATATATATATATATATATATATATATATATATATATATGAAGAGACAGTCCCTATTCTGAAGATCTTAAATCTAAGTAGACAAGACAAAGGGTGGCAGAAGGGAAGGATTATTATCCCCATTTTACAGATGGAGATCAGAGAGATTAAGACCCCACTGTATTGTGATCAGCACAGCAGCCAACACCATCTACTTAGAGCACCACTGACTTCTCAATGCAGGATGTCTGTGACACAGCAGAGATCTGAATAGTTGTTCCATGTCCCAGACCAAGATCTAAACTACCAGACCACCCTCTCTCTCAAATTTATAATATATAACTGTTAAGAACTTTTCCCGCGCCCAAAGTTGGGGCCTACACGTGCCTGTAAGATTGGGCCCTTTGTATGGAAATGTAGCATAACACATGCCCTCTTTTAAAAAAAACAAAACAGGAACACTAAAATAAAATGTTTTACAATTGTGCAGGATCACCTAATTATTGCCACACAATGGGAGGAGCTAAGGACCCCAAAATACAATAATGTGAAGTTCTTCTATCCTTCGTCAGAAGAATGTGCACACATTTATTTACCATGAGTAGGTCAGTCCCATGATTATTTGAAAAAAACAAACCAACAACAACTACTCATCTGGCATTAGCATAGATTGAGAAAGTCTATGTAGCTGCATTATTGAAAATATTTCTTTTGAGATGGGACAACTGTCCCACTAGGTCAAGTTTTAGATTTCAACAACTTTGACCGTTTGAATTAAATGTCAGCAAAAGAAAGCCTCTGAGGCCAGTGTTACTCCAGAAGTGATAAATGTCCTAATGGATACTACATGGTATCATTCCAGTACACTTGTTTCTGAAGATATTTTACCCTAACAGCTGGACATAATGGGAATTCCTAAAGGGTTTTAGCCCAACAGCTGGGTAACAGAAGGTAATGGCTTACTTACATTGAAACCATAGTTACAGAAACAACAAAACTGACAATCTTCTAAAAATAAGGTGAAAGTAATACACTGCCTAAGCCTGTATTTGAAATAAAAACATACTTAGTTACAATCAAAGCAAACATTTTCTACACTTATGAAATAATTTGGGGCTAATAGATTTTTTCATGTATTTATTTTTATAAAGCCTTTGAAATAGTTACAAATAATCATTTTTTCAAATGACAAATTGTGGAAGTTAAATAATACATTTTTTCCTTTATGCAGAATTGTATGCATGCAGTATCAATTCCTGTTAAGGAAAGTGGGACCACTATAAACGCAGCTAAGTCAGGGGGGAAAAAACAAAAAAGACTCCACAAGCCATGATTAAATAATAGTTTAAAAAAATTTATCTCCCTAAAATTCTATCTAGTCTATTTTTTAAAAGCTTTTTGCACCAGGCCTAATAGTACCTTCATGTACACATGGTGAAATATAAAAAACAATTAGTTTGACAGGCACAAAACTCTGTTTCTACATTGCATTAAATGGGTATTTGAAAGATGAAATGCTTAAAAAAAAATCAAGTGATCTGCTATTTTTTTCAGTATATGTCACATCAAGATATCATATATATATAAACAAATTATATATATATATATATTTTAAAATTGTTTTTCAAGGAATGTTCTTTATTGAGGCAATACGGTAATTCTGCATTTAAGACACTGACTCGTGACCAGATTCTCCACTATATAAATTAGCATAGCTCCAGTGATCGGATTTCACTGGGCCAGATCTTCAAGCGGTATAAAATTGCATAACTCTACTACTGATGTCAATAAACTATGCCAATTTACTCTAGCCAAGTGTTTGGCCCAGGAGTAGAAATCCTAGAATTTCCCTGGCATTGTTGGGTGGAAACGTCATGCAGTGCAAGCTTATTTGAAACAAGAGGGAGTGCAAGTGATGGGGTCAGGAGTCAAGACTTGTGGGGTCTATTCCTGGCTCTGCCATAGATTCACTATGTGGCTTACATAAATGTAACAAGTGTCCCTTCATTTTCAAGACTGTGAACTAATTATAGCTGGCCACCTTGAAATCTGAGACATTTAGGGTCTGATTTTCAGTGGTGCTGACCAATCACAGCTCCCACTGAAACTAGTTGTAGTTGTAGGTGATCAACACCTCTGAAAAGAAAAACATCAAAGAGTAGTGGAATTTAAAAAGAGATCTAATTAGCCCAGTAAGGGCCAATTAATATAATTTTTTTTGCATCCACGCAACCTGAGAAGCATTAGTTTTCAGAGGGGAGATGAATTCAGTGAGGCTGAACAGATGTAAATGATGGCAGAATTTAAACTTCAGTCTCTCAAAAGTCTAAACGTTATAATCACTGTATATACAGTGCCAAAATGATGCAGAGCGCAATACAGATGTCCCTCTCACAAAGAGCTGACAGTATAAATACCCAATTCTGTCCTCACTGGCATGAGTTTAAAAACAGGAGTTACACAGTGTAAATCAATGGAATTACGTAGGTGTAAAAATAGTGTGAGCACAGAATACCCTTCAGTTAAAAGGTTCCCAATCTGGGGATCAGCAAGAGGCCCTGATAGTGTTAGAACCATCCCCATTTCCTTTATGGTTAGATAGGAGCAGGATCACAAAACTTTTTTCCTGTGAGATTATATAGATATAGAGAGATTATATATATAAGTGAATTTAATTAGTGTTGGTGAAAGATCTGAATTAACATACCTGTAGCAATGCGAAAAACTATTAAAAACACTTAGCAAAAGTTTCCAAGGAATACATTTCTACCTACAAAGTCAATTGTAACTTGCTGTAACCATCTAATAAGAGTTCATATCTGTTTTGTAAGGATTGCAGCAGAGGAGAAACTATCTGTGGTCTTTAAATAATTCTTCAACACACGCTTTTCAGGATCCATAAACACTTATTATTACATGTATATTGCAAGATCTGTGTATCTTAGAAGACAGGATATGCACAGATTGTAAAATAAGCAACAATGCTGATTTAGGCCCCAGTTCAGCTAGGTATTTAAGCATATACCAAACTTTAAGCACATGGAGTTGTCCCATTGATCTGAATAAAAACAGGGATTTGCCCATGCATAACATATTGTAGGATCAGGGCCTAATTTGGTACTTAGGTGATAGATGCCTTAGAAATACTAGAGCTAGGTGGATTAGACAGAGATAGATTAGGCCTTGCCAGACAAATTATTTTCTTATTTATGATAATCCAATTTTTTGGCGGTTATAAAATATATTGCTTCCAAAAACATACAATACTGTTTTGCTTACTCTATGCCTGAATTGTTTGCTCGGAACAGACATTAGGCAGTTGTCTCCTATTTCTATTTTCATTTTACCCTTTGGACAGATAGGTACAACACACGCCTATGTTTTCAGTCACTCAATCTCTCTCTCACCCCATCTTCATTTGTTAAGAGATTATTCAGAGATTTCAGGATTTCCTCTAATAGTCCTTTAAAAATCACAGATAAGTTTCATCGGAGCCTGCACGTCCAATCATTCCCAAAGAGCACATCTTCCAGCCAACTGAGATTGTACAGCATGGAATCTTAAACCTATAGAATGTGATGGAACAAAAGTTGAAGAATTTCTCTAAACACCCCTGAATTGCCTGCAGGAAATTGCTTCAGCCGGCAAGTTCAGCAGAAGCAATTTCTGGCAAAGCTAAAAAGAGATTATATGAAGTTTTGGAAGCAATATATTTTATAACTCTTTTAAAATGAAGTCTCTACAAAGGAAAGGTCAGAAATATGGTTTAAAAGTTTTAAATTTAGAATTATTTTGAGATGCGGTACAGAGTAGAGTACTAAAGCATTGTACAGTTTTCATTGAAATTGCTCTAATGTCTCCAGTAATTTTCTTCTGGAGAAATCTCGGGATTTCTTCTCCCATCTAAACATCCCTGAATAGTCTGTGCCTTTGTACAGCTGCACACTTGCTCCTTCTTAGCAGAGTCCGTGGCTCCATTCTCTCTTGGTTCTTCTTCTATAGATCAGGCCATTCTGTCTGTCTCCCCTCTGGTGACTCTTCTTGTAACCCATGTCAGAATCCCACAGGACTTTGGCCCGGAACCACAAGGGGACTTAGGCATTACAACACTGAAAGTCATGATGTTTAGGGTGCCTGTACAATGACTGGTGAGAGACAGGCACCTGGGAATGGGATCCACAAAGCCAGTATGCTAGGTGGGGAGCCACCTAAGATAGCCAATGGGAGATCCTGATGAAAGGGGTGTGAGTTAAGAACTCTCATGGAGATAGCTCCCTAAATCCAGGCTACAGGAAGGCACTTTCTCTGCTTAGCGATCCATGAATGGGAACCCTTCTCCTGGAGTCATGCAGCTTAGGTGCCTAAGCTGTTCTTGTGGGAATGAGTTAGGCACAGACCTTACTCCACACACAAAAGGCTGGAGGAGGTGGTGATGCCCACCATGTAACTACTAGCCCAGTGATTAGAGCGATTATCTGGCATCTAAAACTAGGTTCAGCCCCCCTCGCCTGAAAGGGAAAAAGAATTTGAATATGGGTCTCACACCTAGGGAGGTGCTCAAACCACTGAGCTATGGGTTATTCTTATGTGGGGCATCCTTAGTCTCTCCTGTTAAAGCTGTTTCACTGCAGATAAATAATGAAAGAGTGATCTGAACAGGGGGACTAGACCTAGGGTCTCCCACTCCCTAAGTGGGAGCCCTAACCACTGAGTCAGTCTCTCTTTTTCTAGTCCAATGACTGCTCCCCTCTGGATAAATATTTAAATCATCATTGGGCCAGAGAGCGAGAGGGAGAATGCCTATCAGATCAGGCAGTGCACGCAAGATTATGGGTGAGCACCTGTCTTCTGTCAAGTCAGGGATTGCTCTGGGGCATAGGCAGGACACAGGTATTCAGAGGCTTAGAGCAAGGCAGCAGTGCATGTGCCCAGAGACAGAAACTTAGGGGCCTACAGGGTTTGTCAGGAGTTTAGTGGATCACAGCGGAGCTTAAAACTGGGACTAGGGTTTAGATAAGTTTTTTGCTCCCTCCCCCCCCTATATTATTACCCTGGGCCACCTTGTACATGGCTCACATGGCTTCAAGCAGTCATTTCTGTACCAAGGATTCACAAATCTCTCTCTCCTGACCTTCCCCCTTCAATCCAGCCACTTATCTGTTTTTCTGCAGTATCCTGTGGGATATCTAGTGCAAGCTGGCTAATACTGACCTATTTTTTCTTCCCAGGTCCTCTCTCCTTCCCTTCTCCATTACTTTTCTATTCTATAGAGGTCCTTATACCACATTCATCACCATAGCATCTGAGCACCAGTGCATTAAGTGACAAGACTAACAAACCTGTCGCATCTGGCTTCTTCTTGCTCTCCAAAGGGAGAATTGTGTGTATAATGGAGTATTTTGGTGATGGTGGGAGATTCTTGTTTCCTACTGACAAAACCATTCTCCCCATCACCCAGGGTGACAACTCTGCTTTTTCCTCCCTACACATCCATGTTGTCACCCAATTTCATTGATTATTTCTCCACATTTCAAAAATCTGACATTTCCTTTCTGTCCCTCTGGATAAAATGTTTGTCCACACCTTGATTATCTACTAGACTTGAAAAAGAAATCTCCTCCCCTCCCCCCCCATAGCCCTGATTCTCATCTCCCTACCCTCCACTCTCTCCAAGGTGCTTTTAACAGTTCCAGTCCTGCCACCTCCCTCTTTTGGCTCTCCTCTGGCCCAAAAAGGAGGCAAGGACCCACAGACTTGCAGTCACCCATGGTTTGTTTACAGTGTGCATCTGAAGTACCCACCACTGCACAGTGCTCTGGCTGGGTCAGTCCTTGCAGAGGCTGCTCAGGGTCAGGGAGACAGGCAATCCCTCTGTCCCTCCTCTGACTCCTTTCCCAAACCCTCCAGCTTGGCTTATAAGCCATCTAGGGCTTCACAGACAGCTGCTGCTCATGGGCTAATTACTCCCCTGGGAAGCTGCTCAAGCTGTGCCTCTGCCCAGCTGCCTCCCCTCAGGCAATCAACCCCAACCCAGCTACCTGCTCTGCTGCCCTTCTGCTAGCTATGCTAATGTGACAGGGGACTGACAAGGGGGTTCACCCCCCCAGCACCCTGTCACAGGGCTGTATTAAAATAATCATCTGTGGCTGCTTTTTAGACATCATCCCTTTTTTAATTCCTCCACTGGCTTCATCTAATTTTCCATATTCAATTCAAGCTTCTCTTCTTCAACACTCTGCATGACTCCATTTGCTTATAGCTCTGATTTCTTTTTCATCTTAACTCCCCTCTCAGTGCTTTCTTCCCTCAATAGCTCTGGCTTCACCACGCCCCTCAAATCCTTCTCCCATTTTCATCTTCATACCTTCTTCCATCCTGCCCTGTATGCTTGGAACTCCTTCCCATTGCTGGTGGGATTCTCTCTTGCAACAAGTGCAATTTAATGACGATTAGTGGTCTAGGTGGCTTGTTGATTAAAATATTAGCCTTTCACATTTTGGGTTCTTTGGATTTTGAGTCTTAAACTGCATTTCTATTCAAGTATGGGACATTATGTGAGTATATCTTGACGTTAGTAAAGCTTTTGATACTGTCCCGCATGACCTTCTCTTAGACAAACTAGGAAAATACAACCTAGATGGAGCTACTAGAAGATGGGTGCAAAACTGGTTGGAAAACCGTTCCCAAAGAGTAGTTATCAATGGTTCACAGTCAAGCTGAAAGGGCATAACAAGTGGGGCTCCGCAGGGATCAGTTCTGGGTCTGGTTCTGTTCAATATTTTCATCAATGATTTAGATAATGGCATAAAGAGTACGCTTATTAAGTTTGTGGATAATACCAAGCTGGGAGGGGTTACAAGTGCTTTGGAGGATAGGATTATAATTCAGAATGATCTGGACAAACTGGAGAATTGGTCTGAGGTAAACAGGATGAAATTCATAAGGACAATTGCAAAGTACTCCACTTAGGAAGGAACAATCAGTTGCACACATACAAAATGGGAAATGACTGCCTAGGAAGGAGTACTGCAGACAGGGATCTGGGGGTCATAGTGGACCACAAGCTAAATATGAGTGAAATGCTGTTGCAAAAAAAGCAAACATGATTCTGGGATGTATTAGCAGGAGTGTTGTAAGAAAGACACAAGTAGTAATTCTTCCGCTCTACTCCGCGCTGACTAGGCCTCAACTGGAGTATTGTGTCCAGTTCTGGGTGCCACATTTCAGGAAAGATGTGGACAAATTGGAGAAAGTCCAGAGAAGAGCAACAAAAATGATTAAATGTCTAGAAAACATGACCTATGAGGCAAGACTGAAGGAACTGGGTTTGTTTAGCCTGGAGAAGAGAAGACTGAGAGGGGACATGATAACAGCTTTCAAGTACATAAAAGGTTGTTACAAGGAGGAGGGAGAAAAATTGTTCTTCTTAACCTCTGAGGACAAGAAGCAATGGGCTTAAACTGCAGCAAGGGAAGTTTAGGTTGGACATTAAGAAAATCTTCCTAACTGTTAGGGTGGTTAATCACTGGAATAAATTACCTAAAGAGGTTGTGGAATCTGCATCATTGGAGATTTTTAAGAGCAGGTTAGACAAACACCTGTCAGGGATGGGCTAGATATTACTTAGTCCTGCCATGAGTGCAGGGGACTGGACTAGATGACCTCTCAAGGTCCCTTCCAGCCTTATGATTATAGTGTGTTGTTTGTTAAATGTTAATCATGTGCTGAATGCTTCTGTAAGAGGCACAAAGGACTATATGGTCTCTGCCCTGAACAGTTTAAAATCTAAGATGACAGCAAAGCTGAGGTAAATGGCTCTGTCTTTGACTGAACCATTTTTTCTTGTTCAATGTGGGAGGTGACAACACTTTTTAGGTTAGTATTAGTGAGCTTTGTGGAAGGAGTAAGTTTTAGGTCATTTGAATCAAGCAGGGGGGTAGCAGTGTTGTCATCTTCCATGATTTTACTGTGTCTTGTAATATTTGGTGTTTGACAAATGCCCAGATCTTGGAAACAACTGAGTAGGTGAGAATATCAGCTTTCATTAAAACAATAGTTTCTAGCCCACATGGTTGAAAGAAAAGCTTGAAAAATATGACCTATGTGCATCCTAAAAACTCAAAACAAAAAGGAAAATTAAAAGAAACTTTTTTATTTTAAAGTATCATGATTTTTAAACTAATCTAATTTTTTTTTTGGTTCCTGACTTGTGATTTTTTAAACATTTTGGGTTGGCAATACTGGAAAACAGGCTTTCTTTGGGATATAATGAACACAAGGGAATAGCAGAAGATTTTGCCCACCGATAATTCAAGCAATACCACTATATTCCAGCAAACCAATATGGCTTGTGATCATGGCCCGACATTAGACAACTGCAACAACAAAGAGAGCGTCTGGAAAAGAATTATGAACTTCACTAATCTGTGTATTCACAGAGGATATGTTGTGGAGAGGTAAATTGACATGGCTTTTGTGATATCCATAATCATGTCAAATTTAATCAAGAACAATTTAAGGGATTAGGGGCGGGGTTGGGGAGGTTTTTTAATCACTTGCTTTTCAACTGTAGTATGGTTAATCTGAAACGACTTGAGAAAGCAACCTTCTAAAACTCCATTGCTAACTTTCTAATAACTGTTTAAATTTACCATATGCTTCTGTGTGACCTGCATAAAGCCAGGTGGCCATCATCTTGTCTCTTGCTCTCTCAATTCAAAACATACTTCATTTATCAGGTAAGGAAAGACATTTGTGGGGGAGGCGGGGATTTTTTTTTTCAAATGGGCTGCTTTTCCTTTGGTAGAAATAGGCACAATTTTTGTCCCTTACTCTCCCCCATTCTACTTCTGTACATGCCTGCCATCTGTTCAATCACACACTCATTCAGACCCAATTTATTTGATATGTGTAAAAACAGGTTTGGGCCTGATTTCTTTTCCAGCTAGTTTAACTCTGTAGATGTCAATGAAGTTACACAGGTATAAAACAGGTGGGAGAAGACCATCAGGCCCATCCGTTTTTAAAAAGTTCAAGACAGGAAGCATGGGTACTTCACAAGCTCCCATAAAGGCAAATGTTTAAAGAAGAGTAGCATAGCTCCATGACAAAGGGTGATGTAGCATGCTAAACATGAACATGCACAAAGCCCCAAAATTTGCAAGGTGCCCAGTGCCCTGAATGTCCATTAAAACCAACATACTCCTCACAGGACGGGGTCCATAGAGCATATCATACATTCTAGCATCTTTAAAGGAGGACTTTGATCATTTTGGGTGTGTCTACAGTGCAATTAGACCCCTGTGGCTAGCCTATGCTAGCTGACTTGGGCTAAGGGGTATGGGATAAAGGGGTTTAATTGTGGTGTAGAAATTTGGGCTTGGCCTGCAGCCTGAGCTCTGGGATCCTCCCAGCTCTCTGGATCCCAGAGCCTGGACTCCAGCCCAAGCCAGAATGTCTACACCGCAATTAA
This sequence comes from Emydura macquarii macquarii, assembly GCF_026122565.2. Taxonomy (NCBI): domain Eukaryota; kingdom Metazoa; phylum Chordata; order Testudines; family Chelidae; genus Emydura; species Emydura macquarii. Next base: position 1,442,616 of record NW_027130439.1, on the reverse strand, counting down.
ATAACTTCTTAGCCTGAGCCCCACGTGGGCAAACCACAGATTTTTAATTGCAGTGTAGACACAGCTTTAAAGCTCAATCTCCTGCCCCAGAAAGTTAATGGGAAAATGCCCACTGACTTCAGTGGGAGCTGAATCAGGCTCCTGATGATGTACAGCATGAGTCTCAGATGTCCTGAGATGCCCAGGAGAAAATAGAGCCTTTTCACTGCTCATTTAGGGCCTGATCCGGTATATATTTAAGTCAATGGCAAAGTTCCCACTGACATTAATGGTACAGGATAAGGACCTTATTGGGTTGGCTCTGTGGAAACCTAGGCAGAGATTTTCTTATGCGGTCAGTCAGTGTTTTTCCTACTCTATTATAATAGAGCAGTTTATCTTAAGACCTGATCAGCCACAATGGCAGTAAATTGGAGTTTTGCTATTGACTTCAACAGGGACCAGGGATGTGCCCCTTCTTAGTCTCCTGATTACATATATACATAAAAGCCACAGTATTTTCTACTTGATTTATATCCTAAACATCAAAAACCAAGAAAATGCCTCAAAAGACCAAATTCTGCCCTGACTTATATCACTTACATCCGTTCTAAAGTCAGTGAGGCTAGATAGAAAATCACTGGCCCCAAATATTACTGTTCCCACCAAATATCCTTTCCATACAAAAACATTTTTTCAATGCAGAAGGAATCTCAGACTGGGAAGAAATGGCATCTTGCAGAATCGGGTCCATAGGGAAAGCTGGATCCTTTGCTATAAAGCAGATTTTCTCCTATATATCCTGCAAATCACTTCATAAGAGAATGATCCTTTCAATAGAGCCCACCTCCCCGATACCCCCAATAATTATATGACTCTCAAAATACCCGAGTCTGTGGTTGACATGGGAAGTAGACAGCTGGTGGCCCACGAACCACAATATGAGAACTAATACAGTGAAGTCACACCCTAATTCAAATGACTGAAGAGTTCGGACAGGAAAATCATGTTCTGAATTTGCTTTTGAATGTGTGGGTGTACATTTTGAGCTTGCTACACAGTATAAACTTTCCTTCTGTTATTTGGTATTTTACATGTTAAATAACATCATTGCATTTTTATGGACAAAAACAAGGTCAAACAGTTTATGCTTGTTTGCAATGTGTCTTTTACTGAAAAATACATTTCATTTGTCGTAACATTCAAAAAACCATGATGCAAATGCTTGTCAATGAGTTACAAACTTTGGTATTCAAAGGTTTCAAACAGTCCCTTCTCACATGATTTGCATCTAATTAAATTTTATCCTTGTGCAACACACAGTTAGTGCAATTCTCAGAGCAATTTTGCTGTATTTTTTGTCCTTAAATCCCAAGCTCACAGCATTCTGTAATGTAATCAACTTCAGACTTCAGCTAGGAACTTGCCATAATGTTGTCTAGGTTGAAAGCAATTTAAAGAGTCAAATTCTCTCCATTTATATATCTTCTCTTTTTCCACTGGCAATAATCCATTATCATTACAAAACCTTCACAAAACTCTGCCGGTATCATTTACAATGTAACCCACAGTGCTCTAATCAAACATACCACTCACATTCTCTTTGACAATCATTGACTTTACTTCATATTTGCGCTGTTAAAATATCTTAATACTGATGCTCCACCCACACCCCACAAAAAAAAATAAAAAATAAAAAAGGATCATCTTCAACAGCAAGCAGGTTTTAAAGTACTGTATGCATTCTCAGGTAGCCGCAAGCTTGCGGTAATCTCTAAGAAAAAGGAATGACACTTTGGCCATCACCAATAGATAGTAAATTCATTTTTGAATGCAGACAGGAATAAATACACAACCCATAAATATACTTTTAAAATCATTCACTAAAGTGAATAATATGCATCAATAATTCTAAAAAAGTGAAACTCACCCCCCGCTGCAGATTAACACAAGATCTATGTATCTTGAGTCCCATTTAAGCCTTCCAGCAGGACTTGATTCAAAATCCACTGACATCTACAGGAGTCTTCATTTTGACTTCAGAGGGCTTTAGATCAGGCCCATAGGGCTTACATGGAACTTGAGTGGTGCATGGGTTCTGTGCTGACTCTCTACAAAGGGGTGAATTTCACCCATAAGGTACTATGACCACAATATGAAACATATAATACTAGCAGCTTGTGAACCCTGGCACAGAGGGCTTGATTCTAATCCAAGATATGTGGTTACCCATGACCACATTAGCTTGACAAATTCACCATGGGGTATGCATGCATAAACACCATATTACAGATTTTTCTAGCTTTGCAGCAATGTATGCCTGCATATTTCATGTTAGACTCAAGCCAGAGGCATTATTTGTATACACATCATGTTAAGGATCTGGGGCTCCATCTTGCAGGATGCTGAGTGTTCTGGCCTCGACTGGGCAAAGCACTGAAGCACATGCTTAACTTCAAACATGTTAGTGGTTTCACTGAAGTCAATGGAACTGCTCAAGTGCTTAAAGATAAGACACACACTCAAGTGCTTTGCTGGATCGGAGCCAAAGTGTTCAACACTTCACATAACTGACCCCTTTATGCAAACATGAAGTCTATTTAGTACTAACAGACAAAATTAAGCAAACACTGTTTCAATCCTAATGTCAAACATTCTACTGAAGAGATTTCCCCTGAGAAAACAGATAATTGTTGATTGTTATTGCTTTCATTTTTATAGGCAGTTTAACAAAAACAATTACTACAAATATTTTTTCCAACAATACATGTTGAAATACAGGGCACCTTTTTTTCTTTCAAGTACACTGGGCAAAACTGTAAACCCTGAGAGTGTGTGTGTGCAAACCTGTATCTTGTAAACTGTAATGTGAAACTTCGCTATGAGCACCGTTATAGGAAAAGGTATGATGGCACTAATATTTTTAAATGCAGATGCTAGTATTATAGTGGATGTACCCAGTATTTATGTGACTATGTCAATCTACTTTGGTATCTATACTGTCCTGCAGTCTGAAGTACTGTCTTTTTCATATAACACAGAAATCCTATTTGTAACATATATAGACTTTTATCATTATCATTCATGAAAACAGCAAAGAGGCATTCATTTTCTTTAAGAGGCACTTGAACAGGAAAGCAAAACCTTTATAAAATGTAAAGCTTATAAATCTAGGCAAAATTATTGAGGAAGACAGGGATGAACTTTACATATTCTAATTGTGCACTTCAGTGTTCTTTAAGTGTTAAAAAGTTATTTCTTTCACCTGATTTCCACAATGATGCAGGTAAATGAGAACAGCATAAGTTAAATCACTCACTATCTGTATGCTTGCAGTGCATTTCATCCTGAGGATAATTTCAATTTGTGCCTGCAAACAAATAAATTCTGGTGAAATAAAACCTCACGTGTACTTAAAGACAATTGTTGCTGATCTTATATATTTTATACCCTACCAACAGAAACAAAACAACTAAATTAAATCTTAGGATTTTCCTTAAATGTGACAAACACTGAAATAGAAAAATGTATTAAAATAAAACATGTAAGCAGGGGTTTTTGTTTGTCTTTAACTCTGAGAAAGGTCATTTTAAAAATGTTTATATTAGTCTCCAAATGTTTACATAAAGAAGTTTAGGTTCTTATTCACTCAATATTCCCGTTGACTTCACTGGCAATTTTGCTGGAGTAAAGAATGCAAGGCATGACCCAAAGTGATTTGGACACAACCATCTAATCCTGTACTGCCTTTATTATATCACTAGTAATGATCACAATGGGGATTTTAGGGCTCAAACTAGGTGAAAGCAGCATATGTGCCTTCTAGTCCATAAAAGCACTGTGAACCTCCTGGGTTCTATGCTTCCTAAATTTAATTCTTCTTCTGTGGAAATGTACTCTCTTCAACAGCTGCAGAACATCTCAATAGACATTAACTATACCACACTCTTCTCCAGAGTAGGGTCTCTGACTTTCATTTCATATAAGGAAATAAGGGGATTTCACTGAGGATGCTTCAGGAATACTACATAGACCAGTAAATCCCAAACACCTGCACACATACCAGTCCTAGTAATTCAGATTCTCTATTCCTACCTTAATGATAAGTCACTGTGCTGTGCTTTGAGTGTTATCGCAGCCTATCCATGACACTTGTGTTTGGAACAACTCAAGCTCTGTGGAGTGTTAGAGCACACAGCTGAATGACAGTCAAAGGCCAGGTCTATACTTAAAAGTTATGTCGGGATAGCTGTGTCAGTCAGGGGTGTGAAAAAAACCCACACCCCTGAGCCAGCAAAACCCCCATAGGAGACACAGCTATGTTGACAGGAGAAGGCTTCTGACAACTCAGCTAATGTCATTCAGGGAGGTGGTGTTCCTACACCAATCGAAAAACTCTCTCTGTCTCTACACCAGGGGACTATGTCAACATAACTATGCCAACATTGGGCAAGTCTACACTACAGAGCCTAAGTCTCTGCCCAGTAAATTGCTAGTTTCCCCAAGAACCAGGGAGATCACTTCCCCATGCATTTTAAAAGGAGTGAATTCTCCAGGGAATTAACTTGGAGAAGAAGTTTTGCATTTGAGCTCGTCCTAGGCTTAAAGATCCATTCTTAAAGTCAGCCAGAGCGAATTGCTCATGTCACCAGGGGCCTAATCATCTCCTTAACTTGAAAGAAATCACTCCTAGGAGAATCCCTGAGCAAGTTCAATGGAATCCTCAACCACATTTTCAGGAGTCCAATTTCCATATACTGTATGGCAGGGATGCAATTTTCATTCTATGGACCAGCTTGTAAGAGAGAGATCTTCTCATTGCATCTTTCCTCCCAATCCCCCATTGTTAAATTTAAAAACATCATGCTCTAGAGACCGTTTGTGATCCATGGACTGTAGCGCAAGAACCATTGCTGTATAGCAATTAGGCCATGCAGAGTCATAGCTCTTGTTGGCTGGTTTCACAAATGAACCTGTGAACTACAGAAAAGAATGAAGAGCCCAGCAATTAAACAAAATATGTTCAGAACACCAGTCACTTTTAAAGCTTAAAACATGTACTACGGTGGCTCAGTCACCAAACCATAAATTAAGGTTACATTATATATCAGTAGGCCATTAGAGGAAAAGACTCCAAAGCCTGAGAAGTGCAGCTACTTTGACCTACAGCTGGAATAATTTCAATTCACTGAAGGGCCACAGGTGGTTGGGATGGAGGAGGGTTACACAAAGCAAGAATCAGGCATTCTGGGAGGCAAGTTTATCTGCATGAGCTTTCCAGCTTTCTGTCAGCTCCACAATTTTTGGCAACTGAGCTGTTAGATTTTATTTTATTAGGGCTTCAATGGGAGGCAGACCTTTCTTCTAAGATAGGTCAATGTTTTACAGAGCCAAAAGTCACAGCCTTCCCAAGCTTGCATAGTCAGAAAGCTCCAGATATTTTCTTCTGCAGAAAGTCATAAATAAAAAAGATGGGTATTAAATACATTTAAATATATTATATTATTAACAGGTTTCCTCCACTGATCAAATTCAACCGTAGTATGTTTAAATACGGAAAACATTTTATATAAAAATGGGTCAAATGATTTTAAATGAATTTAGGGAAAAATCACACATTCCTTACTTATAGCCTGATCCTATTACCATTGAAGTCAATAGCAGTTTAGCTGCTGACTTCAAAGGGAGCAAGATTGGGTTATTTGTCCTTACTTTGGGAAAAACCCTTTGAAATTAATGGGAGTTTTACTCACGAAAGGACTGTGTAAAGAATGCAAGATCTGACTTTTTGAATTTAGACATCCTGTCAAAATTCTTTTAAATGGTTACATTTTTAAGTATTCAAAACTGAATATCTTTTCTTTACTACACTGAAGAACTCAAACACATCTCATCCGAGGGCTTGTCTATACAAACACTAAAAGTTCCTTATTGCGCTTTGATCTACTCCTACTTCAAAATAGGTTAGATCAAAGAGCAGCACAAAGTTGCTGTTGACTAAAAGTTCCAGTCTCCACATGAACACTTTGTGTGGGATGGGCTAGCACAAGGTAGATTTCTCAGCTTGACACAAACTAAAGGTTCACATAGAAATGCCCTCAGAAAGAAAAGTTTGCTTTTTCTTACACTTGGGGAGTCTCAAGTCTTTCCGATATTTTAAAGTTACACTTTAGTTCTTACTAAACACTTAGTAAAGCAAGAGTCTACTTCATATCATTCATATAAGGACAGATTTTTAGAACTATAACCAATTTAACTAACTAGCCATGAATATTTTAGAACTGGACCTGATACAAAAGAGATTTCTAAAAATAAAATAGATAAAGATAACAATTACCTTTAAAAGGAGACAATTTAGCAACACAAAAGAGCAATTTTGTTTTGTTGTAAAGTTCCTGTTCGTATTCTAAATAAATTGAAAGTTTATTTGCTCTTAAAATAGGTTTTGGGGCTCCTCAGCCACACATTTTCTAAAGAAATCATCATTTTCCCATGATTTATGAACATTTTAGGACTTAAATGTACCAAAACTCTGGAATCTAAGAATATTATTGACCAGCAACTGAAACCAGTGTGTATGTAGTTCAACATGGCAGAGCTAAGGTTGTCCCCTACAAAATGTGTGTGTTCTGGTTTAAATTTCTATCATATCCCCTTAACAGAACAGCACTTTACTAAAAAACCAAAGTATTATTTTTCTTGCACATACAAATCAAGACCAGGTACAGATTAGCAGTTGTTTACAATTAAAGAGGAAGACTGTCTGTAAAATGAGGACAAACCCATAAGAGAAACTGTGTATCTGGATAAACTCTATATACACACCACCTTTTTCCTACTTTTAAAAAATGGTATCAATGGCATGTTATGCCCTTGAGAGAGTTTTAAATTAAATACTATAGGCCTGGTCTTGCATTCCCTGCTTTCCCATTGATTTGAATGGGAACTTTGGGAGGGCAATCAATGCACAAGCAGGTCATTAATTAAAATCAACTGTAATTTAGATCTGCCATCAGGTTAATCATTGGTATAACTCCATCAGCTTCAGCTGAGTTATAACAGGCCCATACATGTCCTGTTCTGACTAGCCATATATTGTATCTTTTTCCCCCCTTCAGAAAGAAATAATTTCTTAAGCAAACACACATATTGTTCATTTGGGCCTCAGATAACTATGTCATATAACAGACACAAAGGAAAACAACAATGAATACATAACATTACAAAGTTCCTTTGGTGTGTGGATCACTGACATTAAATAAATGTTGAACAACATTAAAATGTTTTAACAAAAGACTGCAGTCTTAAAGAAAAATAAATGCTATCCTCTCCTTTAAATTGGGGTCTAAAAAGATTACAACCAATTTCTGGCTACCTAGTATTTAAACACTGCCATGAGTAAGGCATCTTATGATGTCAAACACAGTACAAAAGAGCAAATAGAAAATGACAGCAGTCAAAACAAGTTTCCTGATATTTTCACAACCATGTTTGAAACCATGCCAAAAATACACACTAACGATAAACTAAACACTACGTATCACTATCATTGATATTCAAAAAGGTGCATACCTATAATGTTATAAACTAAGGGCCTGATCCTGCTCCCACTGAAGTCTATGAAAAGATTCCCATTGACTTCAATGGGAGAAGATTTAAGGCCTCTGTTTTGTAAATTATATGGCTGCATTAGGTATTCTTTCTGAGTACCTGTAAGAAGATATATTTTGATCCAAACTTAAATTGTGTCATATTTACACACTTGTTTTTACAAACAGTGGAGTAGTACTAACACCCCTCAGTAATTTAATTTTTTTTTAAAAAAAAAAAGGTAAAAGAAATGGAAGTATGTGAACAATTTTAGTATTTTCACTTAGCCATAAGCGTAGAGGCCATGTATAAAGTTTGCTTGACTTCAGTATAAAAAGGAACAATTTTACAGAAAATAATGCAATAATTCAGCCTGCTCTGCATAATTAAATGTATATATATGCCAAAAGTGGGGGTATTTAGGAGAAAGCAAGAAACTTACACACTTGTTTTGTATGAAGCAAAAAATGAGAAAACTGTGGAAGCAGTTTTAAGGATGAATGCTTAGTGTTACCAAGTTTCAGATTAAAAGGAGGATAATTCTTCTTCCTTGTACCTGTAAAAATACACCAATGAAAGAAATTAAGTTCTTAAAATATTGTACAGATTTACATTTGAAATTCTTACATTAATTACTATTTTAAGCATTCTATATTATTACAGAACAATAAATAACATTTCAATATTACAATAATGTTACTGCCAATTTCTTAATCTGTTGCTGATATCAAATAATAGTGTCTAGAAGATTCAGTGCTTTGCTGAATTGTGGTCTCACGGCTTTGCTATATCAGGGCTAGATCATGCACCTTAGATGATTAAATTCTAAATGCAGAATTTTTAAATGTAGGTTGACTTCTTAGGCTTAATAAAGTGTATCATCATGTGCTAGAACAGTTCATAATTAAAGACTGATTTTTAAAAATGTGACCATTTCATTTGGTAATTAAAAGTGCTCACTTAGATGGAAAAAAACATTTAAGATGAGTGTTTGTGTTTGCACAATTAGAATATCAGAATTGCTGAGCTTTGATTTAGAGCATTTCTCACCATAAGAATACACGTCATCTACTCTTATAACAATAAGTTGCTCCAATCTGGGCATGTGAATAAATATAATAGGAACACACATTTTAAACTTTTCAAAACAATTATTTGTAATACAACTCACTTATAGCCTGAACAGTTATAAGCCAGGTTTCAACTCACAGCAAATATATATAACCAAGTTATAACCCTCCCAGAATAGAAAATGTAAATGTTTACATGGCCTAAAAACACATTTCCAGTCTTTCATTACAGTTTTTATTTTTCTTTCAATCTAAGGGTCTAATCCAGCAACGAACTCCATGCAAGCAGCCAGAACCCCATGAGCTCATGCAGGCGCATGGCGTCCACCCCTAACAAGTTCATTGCAGGACCGGGGCTTCTTTTGTTCATGATAATCTCACAGGAACAAAATGGCTTTCCTTCCAACATAATTCTTTTCTATGTGGCAAACATGCTCTCCCACTCACCATGTATTTCAAAGGAGATGAATATAGATTCAAAGGAGATAACTATTTGTATATGCACCAGCATAACTGATGCCAGGGAAACAGGCAGCTAACTGCTGCTGTAGCAATACAGGAACCATAACAACTAAGAACTATTTTACCAGCAAGCTCACAAGAACGGTTGTCCATTTTCAGGGGGAGAAATAGCAGGCTATTTCTCAGGGATAAAACAGTGTATTCCTTAACATATGCTGTATGCTAAGAATCTAAAAAACATCCAGCAAGGTTGTACTTTAAACCAGATAGACGACTAAGGGCCCAATATTGCAAGCAAACACTTGCCACCAAGTCTACTCATATTGAAGTTAATAGAACTACTCACAGTAGTTAGAACAACAACAGGAACAAATGTTTACAAGATCAGGCCCTAACATAAGACAATCACCACCAATCGCAACATATAAAGAAACAAGATGAAGTGAGTTAGGTCACACTGGCCTGAGATCGATCAGTCCTAGGCACAGTGATACAATTAGCAAAGGAGGATCTGAGGAAGGAAAATGATAAGCTAGCAGGGAGAGGGAGAGATGGGATACAAGATGAAGAGAAAGAGCTAGGGGAAAAAGAGGAAAATAGGGAATGGAAAAGGGGAAGGGAAGGAATCAAGAACACTCATACATTAGGTTAGTACATTATGTTATTTCTTTGTGAGAAGAGAAAATAAAAAGAAAATGTGGTTTCAAACTCTTGAAAATCCATGGCTAGCCCATGAGATATGGCAGTTATTTCAATCTACTTTAGACTATGCAAAGAAGTTCTACACTCATGCACTTTACAGATGGAACTGGATGCAGAGTGAAATTAATTAGCAATGAGCACTCCTAGTTAGCAGGTTTCAGGTGCAGACCTATTTAGCGCACTGCTACTATGTCTGCTGTCCTGGGGGGGAGGGGGGGCGGCAAAAACTGAACAATAAACAAAATAGTCACACATAAAACAGAAAGGAAAGTAAGAGATAGAGAGTAGAAAAAAATGAAAAAAGAGAAAGAGGCAGAAATGGAGGAAGTTATATATAAAGATGCAGGGAAAGATACACAAAGAAAGGAGGATGGCAGGAGAGACAATGAAAAAACAGGGAGGTGGAAAATGAGGCAACATTTACACTACTGCACTTAACAGCTGCACCGCTGTAGAGCTTAGGGTGGAGACACCAGTCTAAGCTGACAGGAGAGAGCTCTCCCACGGTCATAGCACTAGCTACATGGCACTTCGGTAGGTATAATTTACGTCACTCAGGGGTGTGGATTATTCACACATTCACATCTGTCCTGTAGATAAGGTCAAGGTCAACACAGAGAAAGGAGAACAGGGCAATAGTTTGTGGTTGCAATGTTGTCTCAATTTTTACGCTGAAAATAATGTAGGTGATCAAAGACGAACTGAAGTCTGTGGTATGTAACTAAGTAATAAAACTATTTGTTTAACGTTTTTTTTTTTTGTTTTATTTTTCTCAGGGGTTGAGAAAAATGTATTTCATGCTGTATCATCTGTCTGATGTTTACCTCAGTTTCACATCCTTAAATATAGATACATTTCTTCCCATTTTAGAAGAATAATCAACTAGATGAAATTTTAGGCCTAACCAGTTTAACAGCATTCTTTTGATTATAGAGAATTTGAGTTACAGTGAGTTGCTGTAAACTGCTGAATTATTTTATGTACCAAACGTAGTGCCATACATCATCTGACCAAAATATTAGTAAAACAAAATGTATCTTTCATTTTGGACTCACAGGAATAAATGTTCATTGTGATGCAAAAGGGAAATGGAGGCAATATTTGCATCATTAAGGGATATATGGACTGCTGTGCTCAAAGTATATCCTTCAGTCAGAAACATTTGCTTAGATAACTGAAAAAAATGGTAGAATAACCCATTAAAAGTTAGACAAAAACAGCATGAGAAAAAGGTGAATGTCGCTTCCCAGAGTGATAAAGTGTTTGAAAAATGTATTCTTTTCTTTTGTACAGTTGTTACAATTACAATAGCATACTCCTAATACAGTATATATTAAAATGAACTATTTCTTAAAAAGAACTAAGATATCCACACTGTAATCTAAGGAATATGTTACTCTCCACAATCCACATGAGATCTTTTCTAAACTGTATGAGGGGAAACAAGGGAAAGCAAAAGATGTGTACAATTTTCCCATGTGTCCAGATGAAAAATTCTGTCTAGGATTAGCTAGATTAGAATTGGATAACTCAATCTAAACAATGGATTGTGAATCTACCCAACTGATGTGTGGCCACCTCTCCATGAATCCAGTAATGAACAATGAAAATAATTCAATTAAATGTAGAATAAAATAATGATTTACAAACTATGTTGGTAAGGAACAAACAAACAATGTAGATAACAAACAAGGTAAGGAATGCTGAATGTATAAGGCACCTAACTGAAGGAAGGTTTTAGTCAACTGGAGGTTAATTATAGAGTTCTTGTAATTTTTTGTATTCCCATTGATTATGACACCAAAAAGACAACACAAAATATGGAAAAGAAAAAATTACAAACAAGTGTGGGACTAAACAAAGCAGACAGTAAATGAGGGCTAAATCTAAAACGTTGAAGATTTGTTACTAAGATTGACAAGAGCACTGTGCACAGCTGCCACACATATTCTTCCTAAAGTAAAGATTCCCAACTGTTCTTCTGTTACTTTCTAGAGCCAACCACCACCAATCCCAAAGTCTATTTCTTAATATTTACATTAACTTTGTAATGTAGTGTGAACTACTACTAAGTGTAATGCTTATTAATGAAATTAGTCCAATGTAGTCAATGGGACTGTTCCCCATAATAAACTCTAGTCTGTGGTGTGTACTACTTACTAAACAAGCCAGCCCATCCAGGGAAGATAAATAAAGATCCTTACAAACAGCATTTTTTCTCACTTGTGTGTGTGTACCCTAGATAGTGCCCAGTGACAGGCATTTAAAAAAAATTTTTGGGGACATTAGCACAATTCCTAAGAAGAGTTTGAATGTTTACCCAGCTTTGAGATTATTTTATTATACCTACTTACACTTAATTTTGACACCAATTGCTCTTACCACATGGATTTTTAAAAGCACAAACCAACTCACCAGCAGCCCCTTTGGTTTGTCATCATCGGTGCTCCACCACGAACCTCATGGTGGTACCATCAAAGGAGGGGGGGGCAATTATCCTTGGCCCCATCTGCTGCGACGTGATGCTGATGACCGGCTTCCCCTCCGCCCCTCTGAGCTGGGCAGCGGCGGCTGCTGACTGGGATTTACCCGTGGCGATATAATAAGGACTTTCCACAAAAACTGCCTCTCCTCCCCCGAGTGCCGCTGCCCCGGGGCTGCTGGTCTCGGCGGGGGCGCTGATGTCGCTGCCCGGGTGGGAGAGCTGGGTCTGCAGGGCATTAGCTGGCAGCATAGCGGTAGGCAGGAAGCCAGGGTAGATCATGTAGGTGGCCCCATAAGCCCCCGGGCTGAGCGCTAAGGGGGAGATGGGGAGCGGCATCGGGGCCACCGGCGGCTGCTGGGGCATGGGCACCTCCACGTACTGGCCGGTCTCGGGGTCAAAGAGCCTCCTCTTGAGGGGCTGCTGCACGGGCGCGTCCACCAGGTAGTACTGGCCGGTGCTCAGGTCCAGCAGCACCTTGCGCTGCGTCTGCGGGAAGGGCTCGGCGGCCGAGGGCGGCGAGAAGCAGAGGAGCGGCGGGGGCTGCGCGCCGTGCAGGGCGGCGATGGGCAGCGGCTGGTGGTAGATGGTGGCTGACGGCAGCTCCGGGGCGGCCGCGTGGAGCTCGGCGGCCGCAGGCGGGGCGGCGGGGCCCGGCGGCGGCGGCTTGGGGCTGGGGCTGCCCTGGCTCTTGGCGGCGCTGAAGGGCTGCAGGGCGGTGGCGGCCGCGGCGGCCGAGAGCGGGGCTGGGCGGCCGCCTCCTCCTCCTCCTCCTCCCGCGGCCGGCGGCTCCTTGAGCGGCAGGGCCAGGTAGTTCCCGCAGTCGGGCCCGGCCGCCGCCGGCCTCGCCCCCTTCTCGGCCTCGCCCGCCCCCTTCCCTTCGCCGGCGGCCGGGGAGAGCTTCAGGGAGCGCGGCCCCGGCCCGGCCTGGCCCTTGAGGCCGCGGAGCGGGGAGGCGTCGGCGGGGAGCTTGGCCGGGGCAGCCGCCGCCTTGGGCGCCGAGCTGACGGTGAAGACGCTGCGCGGCAGCGGCGGGCCCGGGGCTCTGTCGGCGGCCGTCTCCGCGGGCCCGGGCAGGGGGCGGGGCCGTTCCCGCGCCCGGCTCTCGAACGCCGCCGCCTTGGCCGAGACCTTGTCCGGGTTCGGGCCGGAGGCGGGGCGGGGCTGGCGCTCGGGGGCGGGCGGCGCCCCGCTCCTCTCGTCGCCGGCGGCCGCTTGGCTGCCGCGCTCCTCGCTGGCGATGAGGGAGAGCACGTGGCTGTCGGTGATGGGCCGCGGGTCGCTCTTGCGCTTCCACTCGTGCTTGCTGAAGCTGTACAGCTCCTCCATGCTGCGCACCGCCGCCGTCAGCTTCTCCAGCGCGTTGCGGCTGGGGGGCGGCGCCTTGGCCTCCTCCCGCGGCTCCTCGTCCGCTCCCGGCGCCGCTCCCTTGACTTTCTCAGCCGCCGCGGGCACGGGGGGCGGCGGCGGCTGCTGCTGGGGCGGCGGCTGCTGCTGCTGCTGCTGCCTCCAGGGGGCGGAGGCTTTGGACACGATCTGCAGCACGGCGGGCAAGCGAGGGTCGCTCTTGTTGGGGGCGATGGTGGCCACCGGCAGCCGCCCCGACGTCCTGTGCACCAGGATCGTCCCCTCGGGCGTGGAAGGCAGCGCTTTGCCCGCTGGGAGTTTGGCCCCCGTCTCGGCGGCCTGGCCCGACCTCCGGTCCTCCCTGCTGTTGCTGACCGCCTGGCAGGTGATCACCATGGGGGACAGCGCCCGGGGGATCCCTGCCAGGACCAGCTGCCTGGGCCTCTGCTCCGCGCCGCCTTGGTCGGAGAGCGCGCTGCTGCGGTCGCTGTTGTTATCGGCCGAGTCGTGGCCGTAGGAGCTTTTGATCAGTTTCCGGACGTCTCTGACCTGGTGCAGGGGGCCTGGCACTTTAGCCTTGTTCTCGCGGATATCGCGCACCAAGAACTGCGGGACCTTGTCCAGGCCCTCGCCTTTGAACGCCTTCTGCGGCTGGCCCCTGGTCTCCTCCCGCTCCGCCGCCTTGAAAAAGCTGGGCGCGTGCGCGGCGATCTTGGGGGTGAGCAGCTTGGCGATGCTGAAGGGGGGCTCCTTGGCGGGCTGCACGCTGCCCAGGCTGATCTTGATCTCGGGGGCTTTGGGCTGGAGGGGGGTGTGGAGCCGAGCCGCACAGGTGGCTGTGGAGTACTTTGTCACCCGCTTGCCAGGCGGCGCTTCTCTGGCGGTGTGCTGAATGCTGGGGACGAACAGGCGGGACATTTTAGTGGCCTTGCTGGCGGAGATCTCGCCTAGGTCGGCCCTCCCGTCGTATCTGGCAGAGGCCTTCAGTTTCCCTAGGGGAGCCCGTTCTTCTTTCTTCTTCTCGGCGGCCTCTTTCTCTTTCCAGGATCGGAAGGCGCTGTGCTGGCTGCGGAGGAAGGTCGCCTTGATGGCCTCCGCCGCACTCTTCTTAATTTCGCACGCATCCTCCAAGCGCGTTTCCGAAAGGGGTCGGTCCAGGCGCGGGGTGGACGCCTTGGAGGTGGGCGACTTGCTGTCAAAAAACTCCCCCAGGTCCTCCGCTGTCACGATCGTGTAGTCGGAGCTGCCTTCGGAGTACCTGGAGCTCTGCCGCTGCAGGCCCCCGTCTTTCAGCTTCTCCCTGGCGGAGCCCTCCTGCTCCTTGCAAGGCAGGGAAGCGGCCAGACCGGTGTAGGAAGTGTCGGTGATTTCCCCCCGCTCCATTTTGAACTCGTGCTCCCGCTGCATTTTCTTCGAGATGACGTTTTTGAGGAGGCTGGAGGCGAATTTCGACTTATTATGGGGGCCCTCCGGGACGTCTGCCGCGGCCAGCCCGCTCTGTTTGCCAGCCTCATGGCCCCGCTCCCTGGGCGGTGTGTCTGCAGCCTCATCTGCGCAACCGGAGCCGGACCCAGCGGCAGCATTTTCGGATCGTCTGGGGACCGCAGCGTGAATATTGCTGCTAAAATTCAACGTCTCCAGCAAAGTTACCACCCGGGAGCCCGACTGGACCCGCTTTTCGAAGTGAGCTGGCGTCTCCACGTGGGTTATCTCCCCATCGAGCTTGCTGACCACGAACTCGAGGGCTTTAGTCTGCGATTTATT
The DNA here is from genome assembly GCF_026122565.2 of Emydura macquarii macquarii. Lineage (NCBI taxonomy): Eukaryota > Metazoa > Chordata > Testudines > Chelidae > Emydura > Emydura macquarii. The sequence continues at coordinate 1,427,220 of NW_027130439.1, read as the reverse complement.
GGAGCGGATGTAGAACTGGTCGCTGGATGTCTTTGTGCCGGCGCTTCTGTGCCAGCCGCTGGACTCGGCGCTGCTCTTGAACAGGTTCTGCTCCGGTTTTTGCCCAAGACTGCCGCACTTCAGGTCTAAATAAGTGGACCATCGGTTGATCCCGAGAGCCTGATCCGATAGGGAGGCGGAGGACTCCCTGGAGCTGAAGTTCAGGGTGTCCAAGTAGGGGTAAGCTAAGCTCCGGAAAGCTCGGGCCGTCAGGTTTCGGACTTCTTTATCCGCATCGTCCAACTCGCTGACCGCGCTGGAGGCACCGCTCGAGTAGCCCCCCACTTCCTTTGCCCTTATGGCTCCACACCTGGTTTGCAAGCGCGCCGGGACGGCGATAAATTTTTTTGCCTGGTCATGGATCGCGTCTTGTTTTAAACTTGAACCGCGTTCGGGAGCTGTGGAGACACGGAGGCTCATGTCGCCTTCATGCTTGGCAGCCTCAATACTGTTTTGCTTTGCGGGCGGGTTGCTAAGCTCATTTATAGCCCTGGAAGCGGCTTTGATTGATAGGAGAAGCTGGCCGGCGGGATTGTCGCCCCTGGGGCTGGGGTTCTGCTGGGGCTGGCTCTCTTCCGAGCTGGCGCGTTTGCCCCGGCCGGGGGGATCGCTTTCCGAATTAATGCTGACTCTCTCCCTGCTGCTGGGAGCGTCCGTGCTGCCCGGCTGGTGCTGGGCGTCGCTGGCCGCCGTGCTGAGAGAGCAGCTATTGTCCTCCTCCGTCTGCGTCTCCCCCAGCGTCTCGTTGCTCCCGAAGGAGGCGTAGTCCACGAAGGAATAGATCACGTTGTCGTCTTCGAAGTCCCACCTGGAGGCCAGCCCCAAGTCGAAGTCCATGTCGTGGTCCACTTCGCTGAGCTGGATCTCGTGCGTGCTGATGTAGTGCGCCTCGTCCGGCGGCCGAGGGCTGGGCTCGCTGCAGTAGGCGGCGGCGGCAGCGCCCCGGCCCCCCGCCCGGGGCTCAGCCGAGCCGATGGCTTTGCAGTCCGCCGCATCGTCGTCCTCGTCGCTCTCGTAGCCGAAGGAAGACGAGGAGGTTTTGCCCTCGGTGGCGGTGTCGTCCATTCTGGGGGAAGGGCCGCCTGCCCGCGGCACCGGGGAGGGAGCGGAGGAGGAGGAGGATTCGGGGCAGCCGCCCGTGTCCGGCGCGGCGCTGCTGCTTTCACGGGAGCCGGCGCTGCAGCCCCTCGCTTCGTTAGCCTCCCTGCCTGGGCAGCCAGGGCCGGCCTGCGCCTTAGCTTTACCCTCCCCGGCGGCCGGCTTGCCCGACTCATCCTTGGCCGAGCCGCTCCCGGCGCTGAGCCCACACGCTCCGTTTTTAGGTCCGAGCAAGGCCGCTGGACCTCCGCTCCCTGCCCAAGTCAGCCTGAGGGGCTGGGGGCTGGCTTTCCTCCCTACGGCGCGATCACCCCTCTCCGTGCAGCTCGAGTCCTTGGAGGGGGTAGCTAATGGCTCGCGGGGGTGGCGCTTCGTCCTGCTGCCCTTGGCTCCGGCTCCCCCTTTTTGGCCCGGGCTTTGTTGCTCTCCAGGCGCTTTGGAGAGGACTTCCATGCCTGTCCCGGCCGCAGGGGGCAGAGGGCGAAGGGAAGAGGCGGCGATTTGGACCCGGGACCGCAAAGCCGGCGGACACGCACGTGTCTCCTCCAGCCGGGTGGCGCCCAGCTCCGCTCCTCTCCGTTCAGTGGCAGCGGTGGACCCAGGAGAGTGTCCCGGCCGGGGTGGGGTGGAGGTGGCTGTTGCCGCCCCTGCCCGTGTCTCGTTCCGGAGCCCCCGAGTACAGTTGTGGGTTTGGCCCGGAGAGCTGTCAGTCTGAATGCCATTGGTAACAGAAGTAGCCGCGACGGCAGCCTCTGCAAGCCCGACCCCCAGCCAGCCAGAAATGAAGAGAAAGCATATGGAAATTCTTATATTGCTCCTTGGCCTGCAGGGAGGGGATGGTTTGCCTCACTCCACAAGCATTATGAAGTGGCCGCTAGCCAGCCCCCTTTGTTTGGTGGGCACGTGGAAGGCTGGAAAAGCTCGGGGGGGAGCAGACGAAGAACCACAAGGTCTGTTACCAAGGGAGTCTTTTTCTAAAGCCCACCTTTCACTGACTATTTGCGGGGGTGTTGCCATGACACTGAGCTAAGGCTGCGCAGAAGATAGGCGCATCGCTTCCCTTGGAGGGGAAACTGAAGAAAACCGATCATGTTCGATTAACTTTCCAACATGCGGTCTTCATCTCATGGGGTTCATATGTATTGAACGCCTGCCCACTTATTCATTGGGAAGGTATCCAAAGCTGTTCTTCCAAGAGCTTGAGTCTTCATCAAGCCAGGTAGCAATATTCATGAGAAATCACTTCCCTCACGAGTATTTAAGCACCCGTGTTTGCTGATATCTGAGCAGTCCTTAGACTCCTTCCGTTCTGTAAGCAATCTGATGAAATGTGAAAACGTTATTTTTACAGACCTAACTTGAGGGGATGCTCTGAAGAACATCAGGACAACGCTTCAGTTGCTATGTGATAGTCAAACTTCACCGCTTTAAAGACGCAGGACTTCTAAAATCAATTAACATCCTATTGAACACCGATCAGTTCCGTTAGATGATTTAGTCAAATTATATTTCAGACACATTACAGCACATGAGAGGCAAACGATAAGGCATAACAAATAATTTTACCATGCATCTCTCTTTTGTAGGTTTCAGCGATAGATAAGCGACCCTTTTTATAAGCCAGGGAAGTAAAACAAGTCTCGTTCTACTGGATCCTCATAGATGTATTTTGATTGATTCGGAAAGGTGGGGTTATCATCAAAGATGTCAGCTGAACAGATGCATACTGATCCATGTTCTCTTAGCCACTTTGATCGGAGTAAAGGCTCTGCGATGCGTTTTTGTGAGAACAGTGTCGCTCGCCAGGTCAAAACTATTAACTATACATAGACTATGCGTCATTTATGCCGAGTGAATAAAGTACTATTTAAAACGTTCCCATTTGTGAATAACGAAAATAAACACGATCAGCCATCACTGAGAGCAATGACACCCCCACCATCAAAAAAATGTTGTTGCTCATCTTTCTAGTTTCAGATATTTAGAGCAGGGGGCGAGTATATGTCTCAGTGGAAGAAATCTGAAGGGGGATACATACATAGCTATTTGGAATGCAAAAAGGCACAGAAAACATGCAAATTTACCTACAATTATTTGTGCTCTCCTGCTGCATTTAGTTTACAACAGCTAGAAAAGATTGCTTAAGTAGAAGACTAACTTCATTCTTTTGGCTGGGCAATGTCTGAACAGATTTTCTCGAATCTGTTAACTCTCTATATCCCACACTCTTACAGAAACTTTGGTATGTAGCAAAATGATCCTTCGAGCCCATAAATCCACTGGTATTGGAAAAACTGTAACAGGTAGGCATTATTAAAATTAAAAAATTACAGATGTTCAGCTCTGTCTGTCTTCAGTGTCTGATGGCACTGCCAAATAGATTACCAAATAGATCATTTTGCCTGGTCTTCCTTATAGAAAATGGAAATGTAATTAATGGTAGGATGCTTAATATAGGACGCATAAGGGTAAGATATAACTAGGGAATTAAGCCAATTTTTAAAAGGAAGTGGAATAAAAATATTAGCCTCTGGGACGAGGCAGATAAATGAATGGAACAAACTGACCTGCTATAGGTCCCTTCAACGGCAATCCATTCCCCCTAGAGATCATTTTGAGGCAGTTGAGAACCCTGCACTGCAGGATTTATATGCAAAACTCCCATTAATATCAGTAGGAGATCCAGGCACAAAATGGAACAGTTTGTGGCTGAGTAGGTTTTACAATTGACTGAGAAGAGTCCATAGCTGGAATCCTGGCAGAGTTTGCAAACTCCACTCACTGAGCAATTATTAAATTCCTAGGCAAAAATAAATAAATAAAACATTAATCTGGCATTAAGGTAGTGAGGACTTTTAAAAGGGTGATCTTAACTTTGTGTCCTCCCCCCTTTATAATTATTGAAATTTAGAGGGGGACTTTGAGGGGCCATTTTCCATAAAACACAAATTTAGACAGGAAATATTAAGTTAAGGTCACACTTCATAAAGCCTAGAAACGCACAGGTAGGATCACCCCAACAACCTTAACTCTGCCACATAAGAACTGATAATTAAGAAATGAGTACTGTCTGAAGATAAGTGAGCTACCTCCTCTTGTTGCTAGATAGGTTGTACAGTACTGTATTATATAAACGGAAGTGCACTATTAGATGGTGCTACACGGAACTCTTGCTACCTTCTATAATACCATAACCATCATCACAAAAAAGCCAGATTCTGACACTCAGGATCACTCCCGAAAAGTGTAAGTGTCATTCTGTGAGATTTAGCATAGACAAGTAGGGACTATGTCTGGGCCTCTAGATCTGCCACAGACCAGACCAAAAGTCAGGTCGCTTACAACACGGGAGCAGGGGAATCACGTTCAGATATCACAAGTGCGCCTACACAACTAAAGCTATGTTCCTGCCAATTCCTTGGCTACTCATGCAAAATGCACAAATAAAGTGGTTCGAAGATGCCTGTAGGTAAGATGGTGAACCTTTCCGAGGACACGTCAAATCAAACAAATAAGGATTTTTTCATCAAAGTATCTCCACCTTGGAAACAAAGTCCAAGTTGTCAGGACAGAAGTATAGTGGGGCTTTGGCAGAGTGGTTCAGGAAGTTTGCTAGAGAACAGGCAGAGTTGGGGCTGCTTGGACACCCTTAATTCTTCATTTCCATTCTCCTGATTTCTTTTAAAGTAACCTTAACTTTAAATTTCCAGGTTTGGTAGCATTTGATTTTGAGTTTTCATTAGGGTGTGTGTGTGTTTTTAGCGGGTTAAGTAATTGATGGATATTTATGACCTTAACTTCAATTTAATGAAATTATTTCTTTGGGATTGTAATTGTGAGTTGATTATTTGTTCTACCAACAACTGTAAAATGATGGCATATATAACATGTATATTCAGGGTAAGCCTTTCCAAGTCTACAGCACAGGGAAGTTGGGATTCACTGGAAACAGAATATACAGAATACCTTCTTACAATCCTAAAAAATGCTCTTTTCATGTTCCATATACAGTAATACAGACTGGTACTTACAGGTTAAACTGTTCACTAATAGTGATAAGTATCAGTGACATACCTATCTACAGATATGCAATTTTTAGTGCTAGTTATAATTAAAAAAGAATTTCTTCAGGGGAAAATGTTCAGATTACTTTACAGGATGGATTTTCAATCAGTTAGAATAAGAATCAAAGCCAGTCACACAGCTGGGTCTAACTCAATAATCTACCATACAGGATACTCAAATTTGGGAGTCAGCTCGGAACATTCGCTTCTCAAGTCATCTGGGGTTGAGATCATGGGGGCGAGGGGGCGGTATTTCAGCCTCTGGGTAGGAGAAGGGAAATGCATCATAATTTCACACTCCTTAGCAGATGGTTATGAAGAGCTATTTCAGTGTTCAGGAAGGCCAAGTGTGATATTTACAATTTCCACACAGGAAGGGCTTATAAATGGCAAAAGGTGGGCTTGGAATGAAGAGGTGGATGAAAAAGCTTAGGATCAGCACACACACGGTAATATTCTGAGTCTATACCTGAGGGAAGTAAACCAGGCAAGTTTGTGTCCATGCTTAGATGCACTGGGACACTTGGGGAAGAGATAAGGGTGGGGAATAGAAAATGAAGGCAGTCTCATAAATTTACCCTAAGAAATTTGAACCTAAAACATTTGCATTTGTAGCATTTCAGTTATTTCTATTTTTAAAAAAATCTGCCATCTCTCACCCAATTATGATGGTTTTACCATTACTCATTTCAACACGTGCAACGCAACATTATTTACTGCAGGGCACAAAACGTGCCACAAAGTGCTTGTGAACATCTGAACATAGTGCATTTTACAAAGCCTGCACACCATGCTAGGGAATTTGGTAATAGCACTAGGAATTGTTAGATTGTACGAAGCAGCCCTCTAGTGTTGAAATACTAGATCATCTTAAAAAGTTCCAGAGGGTCATCTTAGCTGCTTTATGACTAGATCAAGGCCTGTTTTTAATGAGTGTGTATGTACACACACACACACACACACACACACCTTTTTTGTCTTTTATTTATCCTTTGCCAAGATTTTCTCATCCATTTTGATCATCATCTGAGGAAATGATAGATAAGGATTCTGCCTTTGTAAACTCTTTGAGATCTATGGTTGAAAAAGTGCTATATAAGAGAGCAAGGTACTATATAAACACTTTACAAAGGTGGCATACATATGTGTTTATGTATTATACACAGGTGTGCGATCCTGAGGGTTAAATGTAGTCAAGATTCCCAGATTTTATTTGTTTAATTAAATCAGTCTATTTTACACATTTTCCATTAATTGAAGAAAAAAAGTGTTTGGAGATGGGAGATAGTTAAATTTAGCCTGGAGATACTGGCTTTTAAAAAAAAAAATCAGTAGGGAATAAATATAATCCAAAAATAGTTTAACAATCTTCCCTCTCCCCCACCCTTCATTTACCTTGCTTAACTCAACAATACTGCCAGTGTAGGGGTCTGAACAACAAAAGACCACCTAGGACTGATCCTTCATAGTTCAAGGAAATCAGACAGCTATGGATCCTCTTCCTATGCATGAACAAGAAGATTTGGAACAGCTCTTCTATTTCCACAAGGGCCTCAGGAAATTCTTTCATCACAACTAGCAGTGGTCCCAGGATGAAGTACGCTTATCCCACAGGGGCAAGGACATTGGAAACAACACTACTCACCGAAGGGAGATGCAGTTAAGAAGAGGTTCCTTTTGTTTCACAGAACGAGGCAAGGTGGCTGTCAGAGCATGAAGCTCCTTTGCTCCTTCACAGGACAGCCAAGCCATGGCAGAGTCCGATTTTTTTGGTTTCAAACTAAAATGCTCATATGTGTTTCTAAACCTTTACCAGCAGTAATTGGTTGCAACTAGAAACCTTAAGTATAATGGCTTTCATTAAATTATTCTTGTGTAATCAAGCAGAAGTTGGTTCTTAGAGGCACGTTCTGTTGGAAAGGCCTGGGTAAAAAGTCTAATGCAACATAGTCCTTGCTCCTAGAATTATGTGTTGCATATACAGGTCCTAATTATGTATTGTATGGCAGGCAGGTAGACAGCTGTGCCCACAAGGAGCTCCACTGAAGTCCATAAGGATCCACATGCAGGTGTAAAAGTCTCTACACAATGCAGGATCAGGTTGAATTTTATGGGTATGGCCACTTACTTGAACATGGAAGACGGCTGGCACAACTGAATGAGTTGATGCAGAGTTTCAGTATTCACTGGAGCTTGTTAGTTCCTATGAGTTTAGAGTTTTAATTAATAGAAATACTTTAAAATGTAAGCACCATGGGCCCCTATACCCTCCTAGCCCTACCATTGCAGTGTGGAAGGGAGCACAGTCACTGGGGCTCTGTGCAGAAGAAAAATAGGATATTTCCCCCATTGTGTAGTCATTATTCCTACCTCTGGGGAAAAAAATCTTTTATGACCAGGTGATGGGAGAGGAGTCAGGGAAAGCTGCAACAATTGGTACGCACCACTACAGAATTGCAGAGACTTGGTAGTAAAACTCACCAAAAAAGGCCACATGAGGCAGCATTGCTTTCTTTGTGCACAATGGTGGTTCCTCCCTTTTCACAGGAATCTCAGAGCTCAGCCTTTGGCCAGTCATTTTCTGTAATAAGATACCTGTGTGTTACCTATTTTCTGTAATAAGATACCTCTGTGTTATCTATTTTCTGTAACTATTCAACACAGATACTGCTATGCTGACTTCAGTGGGGCTCCATGCAGGCGTAAAAGCCTGCCCACGTGGAGCAGCTTGCGGGATCAGGGCCTTAGAAAGGGGACCAGGAGAAGAGCGGAGAGGAAAAGTCTGGCTGTGATCTATGACACATGGATCTCTGGCCTCAATTTAATTTGTTTTTGTCTTTATCATGGCTGATGACCACCCTCCCACCCCATGGATCAGTAAAGACAGAAAGGATTCAGTGGATTTTTTTAAAGTAATTTTTTCACTCCATATGCTTTAGCTTGGAGTTAATGGACCTTCATGTTTTACTGGTAGTATAAACTGGCTGTGCACTGCAACTTGACCAGGAAAAATGGAGGGTTCTCCCTCCTTCTCCATCCATCAGAGTACCTTGCCCTTTAAGGGATACCCTGCAGCTCAGCTGGGAAAGTACAGTAAATGTCACAGATGGAATTCTTCCTTGATTGCAGATTGACCCCCCCGACACCAGCAAACTGTCTCCCAGGTCAAAATAGCACAGCCTATCTCCAGTCTTTAAAAGTTCAGCAATAATAACTCAAAGAATGTTGTTAACTTTGGGTATAAGAGGCCAACAATTTTATAAGAACTTTTAATACTTTATAGCTACCGGTTGGAAAGACACTGCAAGGAGAACTGACTTTGCTGACATTGTTGAGCTGCTTTACTGTGTCTGGAAGATGACAAGCCAGTGAATTCCAGCCCTTAGAAACCTGCATATTGGCAATGGCACATTATGTTAAAGGCTGGTGTTGGGACTGTTGTCACAAAAATATTAAAGGAAAATTTGACCGTGGTCATTAGGGTCAAATCAGAGCACAGTATGAGCAGCCAGCTTATGTATTAAGGATCTCTATGGGAGACAGGCATAAGGACTTTCTCCCATAGGCAAAGGAGTGGCTTCATGGGTCTTACTGAAAATCAGAGACTGCTCTAGCTCCAATGACTCCTGTACCTCCATATCATGGGAACAATGGCCAATAATTCTTCACAGCAATGGACCAGCCAGCCCCTGCTCTTCCTTGGCCCATCACTGCCCAGCTTCAGCTCTCCTTGCTTATGCAACAGCATGTAGGGCTGTTCATGTAGCTGTACTCCAAGCCACATGCAGACAGGGCATATACTGTGCACAGCTTCACCAAATTCTGCCCCTCCCCCATGCAGGGAATTACAGCCGTTCCACCGCCTCTAGGCAGCCATGGGAAAAGGCCCGAACCATTACAAGAAAGAACTATCAATGGGACAAAACCAGAACCTCAAATCCAATCCTCTTCCAATGTTTGGGGTGGTGTGGGAGTTGGATTTTAATCTTCAGGTTGGAAGCTTCGCCATTGTTTAAAATCAGAGGTCTGATCCAAAATCGGGGCAGGGGGTTCCCTTAAGCATTCACTCCAAGATGCCAGAAGTCTCATTAGAATAATTGCTCTAGTGACTTTTTTTTATTTTGGGGGGGGACATTTGAGGCCAAAAGATATCGGCAGTGTTGAACCTGGACCCAAACTCTAGCATGAAACTAATCCATACCCAAACACTTCCTTCTCAGCTCATTTCTATTTATTATGGGCAAAACATCTGGTCCTATTCATGTTCTTACATAGAGTTTTATTCTGAAAGTGTTTGTACAAGAGTAGAACTAGAAGCAAGGCAACTGTTCTTCATTCATGTAAATCCCCAGCAAACTAATAACAAAATAGAGAAATTAAGTAATTTTTAATCCTATCTACTGTATACAATGATAAGAGGGTAAATAGGTAATTTAAGGTGTATGTTCAGTCCCACTACAGTCAACAATCTATATAAGATGATTCTAGGACTGTCAGCTGTGTGTCACTCTGAAGCCTAGAATGGCTGTTGAGTCAGTGTGAAGGGATGGAAACAGCTACAAGTCTGGTTGAGAGCTCTTTTTTGTTTAGATTCAGAATATCACCAGGTTCAATCATCACTGGGATTCACTGTCTGTTAACCATCCAGTTTTAAGTTCTTAGCCATTTTGACTTATGAATTACACCCATTAGACAGCCTGGACTTTCAGCTATTGTTACTAACTTATATGACTCAATATCACCCTCATGTCTGAGGGTTGCAGAAGAAGGCCCTTAACATGTAGTTTCACATTGTTGACAAAAGCAGTCAACTGTCTGAACTCAGCCCATTTTTGGAAACTCCTGTACTTTAATTTTAAATACTTTCTGAATTTAGGGCCCAGTTCTGGTCCCATCAAAATCAGTTCTTGGATATCTATATATTAGCAGAATAACTTCAATTGCTATTTTTCCCTTTACAATTATCAGTGAATTTAGTGTTTTATGACAGGTGCCAGACAGGCAGGCCCTGAACACACCCATAGAACAGATACCACACAGTGGACAGTAGCAGTACAGGCTTTCCCCACACCATCTTGGAAGAGGCCTTAGCCTTGTTCTGGAGGAAAAACCTCTAGGTATAGTTCAGTCTCCAGCTCCATTAATTTCTTGGTCTCTTGGATGCACCTGCCAATTACGGGTTCAACTAGTACCCACTATAGTGTGGACAAACTAAAATAGATTGAAACCACTTTAAAAAAAAATCATCTTACAATGTAACTGTCAACAAAAGTAGCAAAGTTATGCAAAGTTCTATTAAAACTTACAGAAATCAAATGACTAACAATGTCCCTTCCCGCAAAAAAGCTCACTCAGCTCAAAACAGCCATACCCCCTTCCTGCACCACCACCATAAAACATCAAAAGCTATCCAAAAACTCATGAGACCTTGATTAGATTCGGCCCAGTTACCTAGATGTAACAGGTCCTCAGCACCCATACCAAGCCCCTGAGCTACCCTGTCTAAAGTCAAATGCTGCTATTTTATATAAATTCCCCTTGCTGTGACTCAAATAGTTGGCTTTTGCTCCACACTAATAAAAAATTAGACTAGGAGACTTTGCAGAAAGGATTATTCCTTTCCCTTTTCATGCTGTTATTCTGATACATTATAATATCCATATGGCTAGAGATAAAAATTCATCAAGAAGGTTTATTTGTAAAGTTGTGCACTGATTTGTTAAAACATTCCTTGCTCTGTTCTACACCCTTTGCAAAACCAACTCCACAGCAGAGCATTAGCACAGGAGACCCTGAAAGTGACTAAAAAGGCTAGAGAGAAAGGAGGCTGTTGCTGTAATCAATGTGGAATACAAGGAAGGCCTGAATAAGAGCTTTGTACAGACATCTTTTCATTATGTAAACCAAAATAAGCAAGTAAAGATTTGGCTATAGCCTGGATGTGTGGACCAAGGGAGAAGGAATCAAAGTTAACTCCCATATTATGGGTTTGACAGGGCCATTGACAGAAGAAGAAGTGGAAAGGGCTTGTGAGGTATGATTACAAGTTCCGTTTTGGCCATGTTTAGTGGATCCTTGAACCTGATTTAGTCTCTGGGTGCTACTGGACTATATTAAAAACCACACACCCCCGTATGCTCCCCTTACAGCAAATTCCCACTGGAAATTCTGGATGTTCAGAGCTATTACTTTAGTTTGCTTTAAAATGGAGCCCCTCTTTTGGTCATCTAGGGCCTGATTTTCAGAGGTGCCGAGCTGCAAAATGAAGTTAGCACCTCTAGAAATCAATCCCCAATCTACTTCACAAGGTAACAGAAGCTGAGAGATCCCCCGTTTCCATTCAGGCTCTCAGCCTTTAAATCTGCTTGAGAGATTTAGGGGCCTCGTTTAATCAATCATCTTGCAAATTTAAAACTTCTGTGATCTTGCTCCTGGCAGCCCTCTCAATCCTCCATTCCTCTGCAAATGAGGTGCTCTTTCAAGGAAAAGGCACCATAGAGCTGGATGGATTTCAAGACCCGAACCTTAGTGTTTGAGTTTAAAGAATTTAAAGGCCTTAAGTTGGCCCTTAGAATGGAAGACTACATTTCCTTCCAGGATGAGAAAGGATCATGTTCTGGCAGTTGCATTACACTTTAAAGTGCGGCCATGTAATTGAGCCCCTTTTAGATTCAAGGACTGAAGTGCTTATTAAATGACATGGGGGAGGGAGGGCTGTCTCTTTGGCCTTTGCCTTAATCAGGTCATATTGGTCACCTTAGAAGGTCTGTAGACCCTGGCAGGTCCAAGTGATGAATGTTAACCTTCAGCTTTTAAGATTTTCCCTGTTGGCTGTTGAGATGTTTTCAAGAGTTTAATATTTAAAAAAAAAAAACCCACACTCCCAAAAACCTCCCCAAAACAAAACAAGTACTCATTTTTCTTGGACATGTTTCAGCTCATCTGCAGATATACTCAACATCGGTCCATGCATTTATGCAATGCTCAGTGGCTCACATGAGTAGAACAAGGGCCCTATCATCAATTAAATGTTGGCCCTGCCCCACCCCTCAGGCCCCGCCCACCTGTCACTTTATGGCCCCACGCCCTGGGGTATTACTTCCGGGTCAAGATGGACACCTGACTGGAAGTGGGTCGTGTGACCCCTCTGAGAATTCCTCCCACCACCCTCTGCCAATAGGAGTGGGTTTCACCCCCTGGAGAGAGGATTTGATCAAAAAGGGCACGTGGTGGTGTGGAGTGACCTACCCCAGAAGAGGGCCGTGTGACCCCCTCTGAGAGCTCCTCCCACCACCTTCTACCAATTGGGGCAGGTTTCACCCGCTTAAGGCATCCCAGAAGGGAAACGTGTATCAGTTGGAATATGTGTAATGCGTGGGTCTAGGCCAGAACCCCCGCCTGATCTCTGGGGCTCGACAGTTGGCCGGCTGGCAACACCACTCCCGGACATCTCAGCACTGAGCAGAAGAGCCTGTCTCATTTCAAGAACGCGTGTTTCAGAAATCGTGGAAATGCTGAGAGGAAAACATGGACTCCTTCGCCACCCCCAGGAAGAGGGTATAGCAAAATTTAACAGAGGTCCAATAAACCCCATGGACTGCTTCACTAGATGCTTCTTTCTTTTAAATGAGACCCTTTTATTACACAGAGTTTCTATAAATGTGCATCTCTTTTTCAGAACGCGCACTTGATTCTGTCTCAAAGGTACGTTTCCTTTTAAGGTATTCAGTGCTATTTCTGAGATGGCCGCTACTAAATCGTCAGAGGCCAAACACAGTATATCCTTCCTTTGCTGCAGGGATGATTTGCTAAGTAATTTTAAAAGAACCAGGTTTCTTTTCACGCAGTTAGACATGTTTTTGGTCGTCAACCCCTGCTGTTAAAAAGAACCAACAGGTCGTTTTGCACTAAGTCATTAGAATACAATTTTAAAATCTGGTCAAAAGGTAAATGATGTACTTGCTACAGTGATGTAAGAAAAACACGGAGTGATAGCCACAGGCGATGGAACGGGGGTCTTGTAATTGTCTAGTGTGAAATGCAATGTCGGTGGCATTTTTGTTTAAAAATTTCATAATGCTTCTACGAAAGAACAAACTGTTCGGGTGGGTGCCTGTATGAGTCAAAAAACTCTCCGTGGTTACGCTCCTCCAGGTACAAGGTGAGTCAGTGTTTGCCTGGTTGGCTGTGCGGGTACATTTTGACCACCAAACCTAAGAGTCTTTGAGACAGCTTGCTGCTGGGGAACCAATTGCAAGAGAATACATCTAAGAAATTCTCTTTTGTGTAAGGGTCCTCCGATAAGACATGTGAGAGCTACAGGGTGTTCATATTCACATGTAGTCAAACAGAACATTTCTCCTCTGATTTCTCTCTATGACGTTGTCAAAAACTCCATGCACAATCATATTAACAGTGACTGTCAAAGCCTTCGCAAAACATATTTCCACTCTCAGTTTCCCAGTTTTAATCTGGGAATAGTGGTCAGCGCATTCCTGGTCGGGAAACAGGTCAAAGACAGACAAGGTGTAACCCTGTGCAAACTCTACACCGTGGATTAGCAGCACACCATCTTTCATGTATTTCCCAGTTGTCTGTACCAGATTCATTTATTCCCTCACGCAGCACCCAGCCTCGAAATCTGGTTGCAGAGGCTTGGTTGGTATCTGTTAATCATCCATGTACAAGGCCACAAAATTAATATAATCATGTTTAAAGTGAAAGGGGTTCTTAGCGTAACTTCCACTGAAGGCATCATCCTCCTCAAACCCTAGGACAAGCATTTTGAGTAGCTGTCTCAAGAACAGGTTCTCCTGGTTACTGAACCTGCTGCCTGCGGGGATGCTAAACACTTTCATTCACACACAGTCCACTGGGTATTTAGCATTAGTGGTAAGCAGGGCCTCCGCGTACCCCAGAAGGATGCCCGGAGTCACCCATACTTTCTTCACAGAAAGGGACGCTGATACAATGAGCAGTTTATACGCTTCGGCAGCATCACCCATTAAGCAGAAGGCATCTTTACTGCACGTCAATTCAATTTTCACATCCACGCTATTCAACAAAAGTTTTTCTTGAAAAAACAGGTCACTGTGTAGATGGCCCAGCAGCTCTATCGTCCTGCATAGGGCTGTCAGATTTGCCCACCTCACAAATCCTAGATTCTTACCATCCAGCTCTGTTGCTTCGTGTTGTCCGGGGATGTCTTTGTAAAACAGGCCGGCGGAAAATTGTGTGGCAAGAGTACCGATTCTATAAAGACCCTACAAGGATAACAGTTGTTGCTTTGGCTTAAGAGGCGGTCCCCCAGCATTACATCCAACTGACTGAAAATAGACGCCATGGGGTAATTCACCTTAGCGAGTGCGGTTCCACCTCTTTTTACAATCTTGCAACAGAGGTACAGAAGCGTGTTGTTTAAATCCATATAATCTATGCTATTCCCTGCTATAAAAAAGTTGAGGGGGGCAGCCCCCATAATGGCTGATAAAGGCAGCACCTCGATGTAGTTGCTTTTCTCAATGCTGGTTTACGTAGGGGCTATTTGGAACAAGTCTAGTTCAGATTTGGTGCACTCTTCAGACCCGCAGTGAACAAAAGCCATGTTGATTAAAATCTCTCTCTTTTACCAGGTGGAGGGCATCTCCTGTTTCTCCCATGCTTCCCCTTGGTCTTTCACTTATGGCCAGCCCTGAGCATCAAAGCCCTTCTTTTAAAGGGTTTCTGGAGACCAATGGATCGCAGGTATGACACATTTCTCTCTCTCTTCCTCTTTTTAATGTACATCAGCCCCGATCCTTCCTGTGTGGGCGGTTCCCCCACCTTCTCCAGAAGAGCACGGGAGACCACATCTCTAGCTATGTTTTGAGCAGCGGTTTTCACATGAGGTTTAATAATCTCTAGCCCCCTCCTCAAAATCAGTACAGCTTTTCGAAAGAGGCTACGGAATATTCTGCCCATGCCAGCCCCTTGCATCATGGGGGACTATGATAACCAGGAAGAGCGTATCCAGCCTGGGCTTTGCAATAGTTGCTGTAGACAGTGGGGTCACTGTAATTTTTAAGGGTCACCATAGCATTTTGCTTTTTAGAAGCCTCGATGTCTCCGGGAACGCAGGTGCAGCTTGACTATCACCTTGCCGAAGCAAAATGAGACATGTCTGTTCTGGTCTGTCTTTATTTCAATAGTGATGATGTCGATGTGCTGTTTACTGACAGGGATGTAATGCGGTTTATCGTAGGTGATGGTGACAAACTTATTGTTCCTTCCTCAGATGGGGATGCAGCGTAACAGGGGAATGGAAAAGTCCCTCACAAACTGGTGTTCCACAATGTCCGTGTACAGATAGGAGGAGTTGAAATCCCCAGTGACGTCTGCCGAGAAGGGGATTTTTTGGACGCTGCTCTTGGGATACAAACCTAGAATATTAGCCAACTTTCCACTGGTAGAAAAGGTATAAGCAACATTGGTGGATTTAAGTCTAACTTTTCCACCCACAGGGTTGTAATTCATGACCACCTCAGGTGCTCTAGGGTGACGAACCACAGTGCTGTTCATATGATCCAGTAATTCGGGTATGGGCGAGTAATAAACTCATCATAGGATGAAACTCCATTTCTTAACACCAAAGGTGATTTCAAAAGAGGTGTCTTCATTGATATTGTTCCAGCTATGCGGGTATTGTATTTCCACTAACTCCACCTCCCAGGCACCTGGGAGAGCCGAGGGTTTAATTAGCTGTATGGTAAAGTTTGAGCTGGTGTTTTGGGGAAAGACCTCAGAGCTGGTGTTGCTAGGCAAAGTGATGTAAAAGCTGCCAATGCTCATTTTTCCCCCCCCTCTCTTTGCAGGAGTAATCATTTTCTTTTTCATCTAAATGTCGCAGAGCTGAGAAGCTTCCACCCAGCTGTTAAACTTATCAGGCCACCCCAACCATTTCAGCAGTAGCTGCATTTTTCTCCCTTTTCCTTTCTCCGCTAGAACATTTTCAATCCTGTAAATCCTGCCCCCTTTGGGATTTACTTTTTGTAATTCTTCAGGGTAAAAAGATCCAGCAACTGTCTCATCCTCGTAATCTTTTACTGGTATACAGGTCTCTGGCCCTTGGTTAAGGCTTCATCCTCTATGAATATCTCATCAGTAAATGTGCATAACCTTTGGTTTTAGATAGTCTCGCGTGGTCGCCTTTTCTAAAAGGGGCAAAAACTGATTTTATTTTAAAACCGTCTCCATAAATCGTTTTCCACAACTTCAGAGAATTTGAGGGGTTAACATCAACGGGTCTGGTATGTATAGTTCTGTGAAAGCTCTGGGTGTAACTCTTTATAAACTCGGGTAACACATTGATGTAGCAAAAGGTGTTGTGGGATGTAAAATATCTCCACATCCTAGATTTTAAAGTTCTGTTAAATTGCTCCACAACCCCAGCTTTGACTTCATTATTAGAAACAAAATGGTGGACGCCATGCCGCTTTAACAATCTGCTTAAAGATTTGTTTAAAAATTCTTTTCCCTGATCGGTTTGTAATTTTTAAGGCATGCATCCTTCACTGAAAATAGCTTTAAAGGCCTTGGATACTTCACTGCCCATCTTGTCTTTGAGGCCTAAGGCCCAGGCTATTTGGATAGAATGTCTATCGCTGTTAAAATGTACTTAAAACGGTTGTTATGTTTGGAAAACTGTTGCATATCCACCAAATCTGCCTGCCATTGCGCATCCACATCTGAAACAACAGTCTTGTTTCTTTTAAAATGTATTCGAGCCAGTTTGTGTAAAGCGTAAGCGTCCTGGTCTGAAAGCCAAGCTGTTACCTGTCTTCTGTTCAAAGTTTTACTATGCTTTTTGGCTGCTTGAATAAGAGAGTTCACCCCTCCCAAGCTCCCAACTTCCCCAGGGGTGTAATATATTTTCTTTAAAAAAGCCGTCTGCGTAGACATGACTGTTACTTGTAACGTCTTCTACCAACACAAGTATGGAAGAGACACGTTCACATTGACAATTTTAACAAGTTTTTATTAATCGCCTAGTTTAACGTGCCCTTTTACAACCTCCTCTGAAAATGGACGCCATGACCCCTACCATTAGGGAGTCTGAGCTGGTTCATTCTTCCATTTTGTTCTTTTCAAGATTTTTCTCTCAAGATCTGTGTTTCAGACATGAGCAAAAACAGCTGATGCATGATAGATTTACTCCCACAGGGCTACCAATGTGTAAGTTCACAAAGGCCTGTAGAAAGGCATCATCAAGCTGTTGAGAGATTTTCAGAAAAGAAAGAACTGTAAGCCCCCGCCACTTGGTTTGTACCTAACCTCATCATGCCCCCATGCTCGACTGTCACTTCTTATCGTTCTTTTACCTGCGCCACGTCTTCTCCGTTTGCTTTGTCCGCCGGCAACTTCCGTGAGCTGTGGCTACCTTCCTCCATGGGGATGGACAACATGAGGCCATCATGTTCAGGTTCCGGCGTATCCATCAACACCTAGGCCAAAGGGCCCCTCTCGGCCACTCTCTCCTCCTCAGAACTGTCGCTGATGTAGCATTTTCTCCACAAGCAGTTAAAGGGCCCTGGAGCTAAAACAAATTCTGAAGTTTAGGGGTGGTGAAGGAGTCCATGTTTTCCTCTCAGCGTTTCCACAGTTTCTGAAACACACATTCTTGAAACGAGATGGGATCTTCCACTCGGTGCTGAGACTTTCAGGGTCGGTGCTGCTGGCCAGCCAACCGTTGAGCCCCAGAGATCGGGCGGGGCTTCCGGCCTAGACCCACGCACTACACATATTATGATTGGTACACGTTTCCCATCTGGGATGGCCTAAGCAGGTTAAACCCACTCTGATTGGTAGAGGGTGGTGGGAGAAGCTCTCAGAGGGGTCAGATGGCCCTCTTCTGGGGCAGGTCACTCCACTCCTCCATGTGCCCTTTTTGGTCAAATCCTCTCTTGGGGGTAGTCCTGCGGGATTGAAACCTGCTCCTATTGGTGGAGGGCAGTGGGAGGAGCTCTCATAGGGGTCAGATGACCCACTTCCAGTCAGGTGTACATCTTGACCCGGAAGTAATACCCCGGGGGGGCGGGCTGTAAGGTGACAGATGGGTGGAGCCTGAGGAGGGAGGGCCAACATTTGATTGATGGTAGGGTCCTTGTACTACTCACATGAATTAAGAGTTAAATACCTGCTGTTCTAGGCTAAATATAACTTTTCATATAGAAAGCTAGCCTGGGTCTTTTGTGCCAATAATATGAAAGGAAGTTTAGGTGGCTATCAGCAACTATTAATGTGAACCGGACTGTGCAGTGTAAAAGGATTGTGAATGCAGGCAACAATTTATTTATACACATACTTCCACATGTACCTTCATTCATGGGAATTGTCCCATCTAAAATGGAGCCATTGCTATGAGCAAAGCTACTTGTGTGTGTTTTCAATATGGAGCCATATGTGCTTACCTGGACATCACTGCTATTTGTATTGCATTATTGTGTGACTAAAAAACTGATTGTAGATATGTTTGGTGATTGAAGCTGTGCAAAGTGTTTGAAACAAAACATGAGACCATGTTTCTTGCATGGTTTCAGGTTTTGTTAACCAGGCTGAACAAATCTGAGTGAATTTATGGTTTCCTGTTAAAATCAGGTGAAACATCATTTTGATGGGCTCAAGCTAGAAAGTCTAGAAAAGTCTGGGTTTGGATCTAAAATTTGAAGTGTTTGAAATGGGGATTTTGTTTCAAGACCATTTTGCATGGTCTCACCATGTCATGCAGATATTTTGACTGAGTTTTGCTGTAAATTTTTGTATTTATTTAAACCCAGAAATGTAAAGGAAAATTAAAGGTGCAAAGCCCAGCAAACTGAAATCAAAAAGTATTTCCACAAATTCACATGAACGTAACCAGTTGAGTTTTGCATGGCTCTACTAATTACTAGATGAATGTAATCCATCTATTTAGGGATTTCTAATATGCCCATCACCATAATATGGACAGATATTGCTTTTGCTTTGTCTTACTGATGTTTGCTTGCTTTAAAAATAATAATGCAGGTGGTCAAATTATTATATTGAACAAGAATGCACAGATCATATGTGACCAACTGCAGTACAAAAGGATTTTGAATGCAGGCAACAATATGTTTACATCCAACAGTTTCTAGGGGTTGAAAGTGTGAATGTGCTTAGGGCACCTAAGCAATAGATTAATAGTGTTGTACTGTCACACTCAAACATGAAATTGCTGCACCCTGGAAAGTAGTCAGCATTTGCCTGAGGTTATTTTGTTTGTCAAATTCAATGACTATGTTTGAAAGATCACATGAAAAGCAATCCCTGCTTATTATGCAAACCTTCCTGCCACAGGGACCTATGTTTGGTCACAGTAGCTGAAGTTCGTGCAGGGAAAGTCTTGTGGGTATTTCTCCCTTAGCCGGCATCAAGGGCCAGCCAAAGTGCTTTCCACCATATGGCGATGAAAAGGAGGATCAAACAGCTCTCAAAGCAAAGCCTCTATCAGACTGGATCTTTCTATATATAGAGCAGTGCAATAAACACCACTGTGAACTGTGTGCAATCTGCCTGCGTGGGATTAAGGTTAAATACGTATATTTACACACACACACACACACACTTTCTCTCTCTAGCAGATTTCATTGGTAAAATCAATATCTAAAAGTGAGGAGTATATATTATATATAAGCAATTAGAAATCAAATCATCTGCTATCTGACAAGTCACTTCACAGTCAGCCTGCAAGATAGGAACTGTCCCAAAATCAAAAACCCTCGACAAAGAACTTTGAACAAAAGCAAGAGTGAGATTTCTAAACTTAGTTGTAAAATGTGTTGTAAAGGTCAGATTCACAAGGAGATCATGCCAAATCTCTAATGATGTGACATTTTTATAGGCTGAAAAATGATACCTTGGCAGAAGGTAACTGGGTAATATGAGAGGAGGGGATTTGTTTAAATCAGACTGCATATTCTTTTTTAATTTCAAATTTAGTTCTTGATCCTGTCAAACCTCACTCAGACGAGAAGCTCTTACTCCTGCAAATAATCGCATTGTAGTCAATGGAACTATTCAGCTAAGTAAAGGCTGTTCAAATGAATAAGGCATTGCGGAACTGGATCCTTATTTTTTAAACTTTATTTCCAAAACTTGGCAATTTTTCCGACAGTATAGATAAAAGCAACCATCATGTTTTAAGTTAAGATCTTACACACAATATCTATATAATGCACAAAGCCATGCACAAACAGAACTTCAAAGCCACTGTGTTAGCCTTTTTTAAGGACAAGAAATGCAAAAGGCCAAAATCTGCACACTCATCTAGGCTGTGGCCAAAATCAGATTTGAATGAAGGGCCCAAAAGATGAATCACTAGTGTATGAAACCATTGCTGCAACTAGCACCTTTTCACCCTGTCCTCTAAATAAGGTAGGGCCCATCCCGCACCACTAAATTCTATGGAATGTTTTTCCCCTTCACTTCAGTGGGAGTAAGCTCAAGTCATCTTGAACCATATATTATAAAAATATGCCCTCTGTGTAGATACTATACCATTCTTTATACCAGCAAATGGTTCTTTTGTTCAGATGCAGATTTTTGTACTTATTTTTTCAAAGTCCTTCCTCTCCACACCAATTAAACAGGCAACTAAAGGTCTAAGGATCAAGCAGTAGTTGGTCATGTGCAGCTGTGGCACAGGCAGCGTGTACCCTCCCTTTTAATCTCTCTAACATTTCAGCACAAGCAGCAGTATCAAGCCTTGGGCTAATGAGCTCAATGGTGATGGCTCCATATAAGTACTTGGCATGAAAAGCTTTGAAAGGTGACTGTACTCGTTCCAAGGGACCCTCTCATCTCTTCACTGGCTGCATGGTCAGTTGCACTGCTGCACTAACTTGGGAAAGGGAAAACAAGTCCATTTCAATAAGGCCTCCCTTCTCAAACTGGTGGGATTCTGCATATTGCACTTGCCTTGCTGCTACCTATTGATCCATCAAGGTTAGACTGGAACTAAGAGGAAACTAACTGCTAACAGAGTAATATTTTATTAGAGATGAAAACAATCCAGTTATAAACACTAGAGAGACCTGAACCAAATCTCTTAATTCTGAATACCCCTGAGCCCAAAGACCAATCTAAACTCTCAAGTTCAGACTGTAATCATTTTCTTCCATGGCTACTTAGTTTAAGGCCTGACTTATTAGGAAGACCCACTGTGTGGTGACACTAGAAACTTCGGCTGTGTTAGCAGTCTGGGTATGTCTACACAGCCTGTGGAAGCAAGCCTTCCAGCCTACTCTCTTCCCTGGGCTTCAGAGCCTGAGCCACAACTTCAAAGCACCATTAACAGAGCTATTTTTAGAGTGCTATTGTGAACCCAGTAGTCCAAGTCTGTCAACCTGGGCTGGGAAGCTCGCTTCCATGGGCTGTGTAGACATACCCACTGGCAGCCAGAGAGAAGCACAGGATAGCGTCAAATAAAGAATACCTTTTATATTCGTTACAATTTCTTCTGTCCTGTGACATATCAGATAGGAATTTCTAATAAGAACCCACCCAAATCAATTTCCCCACCTTCCATCCTTTGTTCAGAAGATTGCAGCAGGAGAAGGGAGGCTGAAAATGTTTGGTCAATTTCCTTTTAAAATCATTTTTCATTTTTGCATCCTCTGAATTTCTTGATGCCAGCCATACCTGGAGGTATAAAATATAAATTGAAAGCATGTGGAAAAGAGAAAACAGATGATCTGCTATCATATAGCTTACAGTCCAATTTCTGAGATACAAGAGGTTCAAAATAAGTTTTGCATAAGAATCCATTTTGATGCTTGTCTGCCCAAACCTTTTGGAGGTTTACCGACCACAAAGTTTTATGAATGTTGACTTCCAGAGCATTATTGGGGGAGGGATAGTGATCAACTTCCAGAGGAAATGACTGATAAAATAGCTGTCTTGTTTTCTATTTACAAGGAAAATTTAAGAAAGTTTCCAGAGGGATCCCTATCCCCTATCCTTAGTCTTTTTTTTTTTTTTTAAAAAGATTTTTCCTATCCTTAAGTCTTTTTTTAGGTTTTTGCAGAGGTAAGTGAATTACTGCTGCAGGACTAGAAACCCCCCCACATCTGGTAAAAATATCTGCAAGATATATAGAGCAAGGATACCAGTCAGGACTGAGTTACCCAAGAAAACATTGCATTAAAGAAACATTAACATTAACAAGAAATGTTAAATGCAACAGTTTGTCCTTCAGGCTGTTTTTTGTGAATGGTGGTAAACCCGAGTAGAATGTTAGAATGATTCTGTATGGAAAAGTACAGTCATATAAGAGATTAATGTCTAATACCTCCTCCTACACTCTAATGCTATATTTAGCTTGAATGATGTTCCCAAAGTTAATTCAACTGCTTATACATGACAGTGCTCCAGTGAAAAAAATATTATTTTAAAAGTGTTCCTGCCTCATTACACAAAGGCTTCTTCAATAAAGGCTGGGTTCTGGAAGGTGCAGAGTCAATAGGAATTGAGGCTATTTAGAACCTGGGGCCCTAAGCAAGTGAATTTTTTAATCTGGCAAAAATCACATCATAAAATAAATAAATAAATAAATAAATACAGAAATTTTCCAACAATGGCCAGTCAAAGCTGGTGTCTGTCCCTAGGAAATGTACATCATTGCTATTAGCCACCATCACCACACTGAGTCAATATCCCGGTACATTCTACTGCAACAATGTTGGAGGTGGATACAGGGAGGTGGCAATGATAAAATGATCTTGAACAAAGTCAAGTAGGCAGCAAGCAAGAAAGTTCTCACTAACAGTATATCTTCTTGTTTAGACTGCATCTGCTCCTTAGACCATGCAAAGAGAATACAAGAGAGGAGAATGGTGTCATATCTCTTTTTCATTACAGATCAGAGGAGAATTAAAAAAAGCAATTATGATAAAGGTGGTGACAACCTGAAAACAATCCCTATTTTAATAAAATAGCCATATAAGGGTAGGGAGGCAATATATCCTATCAAATGCTTTTTAAAAATAGTGATAATTAATCAAATGAAACAGACAGGGAATCAAGTAACTCCAGCCACATGAACAGGTTCTCAAGTTAGATGATTTAGCCATATCAGATTCTATCATTTAGCTAGGCTAACATAACCAGTAGTCTGTGATTAGGAGAAACCTGGGATTTATCAACTGTAAGATTAAATTCTCTCCCTTTACCTAGAAAGGGTGGTCATTCAAGGTTACAGCAGAGGTAACTGAAGGCGCAGCATGCAAAAACATTCATGGCAGCTGCCTTAGTCTGTTAGGCAGGCTTTCTAACTCCAGAGCAGATGGCTCTGAAGCTGGCACAAAAGTCAACCAGACAAGACAAACATATGTACAAAAGTGCTCTCTTCCCTCCCCCCCAATACATTAATGTCCTCTCAAGACATGAAACATTAGACTTTCACAGAGACTTCTTTGGGTACTAGCATAGGGGAGGTTTTTCACATTCTGTCTTTTACGAAGTGGGATTTTGTTCCAAAGCTGTGTTACTCAGAAATGGCTTGATAAATGAAGTTCTAAAAATTCAGTACCATCATGGCATGGCTCAAAAAGGATTGATGCATCTGTATACAGAGAGCAGCCTGTTTTTGTCATATTTTGCATAGGCTTTATTTCCAGATAATAACCTAGTATTATGGGACTTATATAGAGAGTATTAGAACAACTATTCCATTACAAACATTTACATTAAAAGACCATTAAAACTGCAAAGCAAACACCCAAAAGTCAGGAAACAACATTAAAGTTGTTTTTACTCTATCCCTTTGTATATATAAGAGGAGCTAATATTGTTTGGACGGGAAATTATTGCATTTAGATATTGGATTTATTCACAGAATACAGTGGTGTTTGCTAAATGTTTTCCCCATCTATACGTCTGCTTCTGTTCTAGTGCTGAGTACATCCTTCAGACGTGGATCTTAACAACAGCTAATACTGTATGAAGAACCACTTCCTCACTAACCAGTCGGAGATGTTGACTCATCAGAATATTGATTATTGAATCTTTCATAAGGAAGTCGAATGAGACAAATACAAAATGTTCTTTGTGTCAAGAAAGCATAACAATGTACCAGATAAGTTGTTACAAATATAACTAGATTGTTATTTGTTATGTGTAAATGTTGCTAGGTTGTTATATTTACAGAAGTTCAAAATTTTAACTTTTTGATGAGACAAAGAAAGAGGGCAGGATTTTAAAAAAGTTCACTTGCTCACTTTCTGACATAAAATATGGGACAAAGTTTTCAAAGCTGGATGCCTAAAGCCAGGGTCCTAAATTCATATTTAGGCATCTAAACATAAGTGGCCAGACTCTCAGAGCTGCTGAGCATCTACAAAACTCATTGAAGTCATGATGGCGCTATGCCCATTTAGAGCAGCACTGGATCTGACCCATTTACTTCAGTGGAGTTAGTTCTGATTTACCAATATGAAAGCAGAAGCAGGCCCCTCACTGTGGCTGCTAAATATTTTGCAGACTAAGTGTGTCCAACATTTTCAGTGATGAGTAAATAGGAGAAATGACAACAAGAGTCTTGTAGCACTTTACAGACTAACAAATTTAATTTCTGCAGGCATAAGCTTTTGTGGGCTGCAACCCGCTTTGTCAACATTTGCAACATCTGACGAAGTGGCTTGCAGCCCACAAAAGCTTATGCCTGCAGAAATTAAATTTGTTAGTCTTTAAAGTGCTACAGGACTCTGGTTGTTTTTGCTGTATACAGACTAACACGGCTACCCCCTGGAACTTTTCACCATAGAAGAAATGAAATATTCCTTTATAGACAAGTTGGCAATTCCCAAAAGCAAAAGAGGACTCCAATTTCCAAACAACAAGAATGGAGAAAGCCTTGGCAAGATTCACATTGATTGGGTAGTGTTTTAACAGCTCACTGTGTTCTAAGTTCAGTACACCATCATAATTCCCCTGAACTGGAAACTGTGAAGTACAACCCCATAAAACATGAGTAGGTATAGTGAGAAGCTTGAAATTCAATACCCTAAAAAACCTAGTATCCTCCACATGGAAGTACCTCATTGTTAATGTTGATGTGCTAGCTGGACTGGCTATGTATAAAGATATTACATAGTGCTCAAACAATTGTTTCTGAAAGGATAATATACATCTTTTATGGTACTTGGCAGAAATATTTATTAGATAGTAAGTCAGAGCATTGGAAATAACTCTAAGAAACTCAGCAGTAGAAATGAAAGGGCAGAATTGCTGTGGTTCCATAAAGAATCTATCAGTCTGAAAGCTAATTGCAGTTTTAAGTCACACAAAGCGCAGTGCTTTGATCACATTAATTTAAAAGATCAGGGTGGCATCATGCTGAAGATTTCATGTTAGCACATCAAGCATTGTGGACACCCTTACGTACATGTTATAGTCTTGACCCTAAGGTTATCAGTACTGCCAAGCCCAAGCATTCAAAACTTATGTGTCTGGCCCCTAAAAATCATGAGATTTTAAAAAAATAATGAAGTTGGGGTCCTTTTAGTTGTTCTCTGATGTTTGACCCATGAGAGTTCAAATTTTCATCCTTTTCTCCACAACCATGAACGATAAAAATATATACTTTTTTATATGAAAGATGAGATTTGTATCTAGTCACAGGATTCTAGGAGCCAGGGCTTTAAGAAAAACACCAATTATGGTGAAATTCACTCATAATTGTCAACACTGAGTTATAACTCATCTATGCTCATACAGTGGTTGCCATTAAAAAAGCAACATTTACCCACAGTTAGAATGGAATGATGTCTGAAATCCACAGGGTTATTCTTTCCCTAAATATAAATTTGACCAAAAGACCAAGTTTTTTGAAAATATTTGTTTAGCTGCAAAATACCCCCAAAGCAAGTATATATATAGGTCTAGTCACTGGTAAGTTCTTCCTGCAAGGTGCTGACATTACACAGTCAGTCCCCTTTTAGTGCCTGCAAGGCTGCAGCAAAGTGTTTAAGGGACTATCCTGATTTCTGAGCTCACTAGCTGAAAGTAAAATCCTGAGGTGACGGCTTGAAATACACCATTTTCTCGTTATCCTGTTAGCTTATTCTTATATGCAAATACATCCTGGCTCTCCAGATTATGACATAGAACAGCTCATACAGAGATCTGCAACATCTTGTGGCCTGACCACCAGTAAAAAGATGCTAAGCCACACCCACTAGGACTAAGGTACTATACGGATCCCTTGATACTACTAAGAAGTGGGACAGTAGTTGCAGAATTACGCCTACTATGTAGTTTCCCCACCTATATAACTGTTATCTGAGACTTCATCCTCATGTCACTAGATTGTGATATCACATTGTTCTCTCATGTAATGATTGAGTGTTACAGTGTGATGACATTATGCCAGTCCTCGAGGCATTTTCAGGGCTTTTTTAATGCCCTGTCCAGCTTGCAGTGGTACAGTCTTATCAAAGCACAAAGTTGTCACAATTAAATAAGGTGGGGTACAAACAAACTATCCTCATCTGCTTCATGTTGCTGATTTACAGATCTCAGCTACTGGCATGCTCTGTGCAACATCACCACCATGGCTACAGATAAATTTTGAGGTTTTAGAAGCACACTTTGCAAGCTGAAGGGCAGTCTTAGCCATCAGTTGGCCTTCTTTAATTATTTCTCAGAGCTCCTCCCTGTTGACAGGGAGGAGCTTTCACAGAAAGGGTGTCACTCCATCCTAGGTATAAAAAATATAAATATAATATTTCACCAGAAGGGCCTGATCATGTTCCACCTGTAACTGAAGGAAGGTGGAATAGGATTTCCATTCAAATTGGTCAAGTTTCTTTGGGTCCTTGTCCATGGTGCTTTTGTTTAACTTGGATTTCTCCTGCACTGTTGAGATCACCAAGGAGCCCAGGTTTAGAGAGCGCACCTACAGTTTATTGTTCTAAGCCATCATATCTGACAAAATCTGAACACAGGTCAAGATCTGAATTTTGAAGATAGGTCACAGTCCTTATAAAAGAGTTGAACTACAAACCTTGGACCCAAATAGCTCTGAGTTTTGGGATACTTGAAATGTAGGTCTGATTTCTACAAATAGGTGAAACAGAATTTTCTATTCCCTGTTGCTCATATGTATTAATTTTTTGGTTATGATGAATATCAAGCTCCAGCGATATATGTGCACAACAGGTGAGAAATGGACATAACATAGCATACCAGCTACTATTCTCATTATTTACTATTTGTATTATGACAGCAGTCAAAGGCCTCTATCAGGATCAGAGCCTTGTTGTGCTAGGTGCTATGTAATACAATACACTCCATATCCCAGAGATCACAGTCTGAACCAAAAAGCTGTGTGTGGGGGGAAGGGTTAGAAGATAAGCCAAGAAATCAAACAGATGATATCATAGGCACACATCATATTGATCTATGTGTATAACTGTCAGTTCCTTTTTACATTTAATTTCAATGCAACGTAAAAAAAATCTGGACTAATTTCTTCCTTTATGTTTTTTCAGCAGAACCTGCTACAACATGAAGTACAGCTGTTCTTGAAAAAAAAAAAAAGAGTTAAATAAAAAATTGTTTCCAGCTTAACTGGTGAAAAGCAGCAGCAGACACTGCACACTTAACCAAATCCAACTTTCCTGATCCCAAAGCACGCTGAAGCTGCTGGTTTATAGTTCTGCAAATCTCTACAATAGGAAATCTGAACGAGAAAGACTGTTTCCATTTACAAATGATTGAATCAATGACTGGGAAATGTTCCAGCTTCAGCCTCCGCCTTAACTTTGGTTGCAGAAGCAGAGAAGCTGCATGTCTGCTCTTAAGGATCCCCTCCTTAAATGGAACATGCTAAATGCAGTACCACACCTAGAGGTGAACAAGGATAGCATAACCCAAATACATGAAACAAGGACTTGCTGGTTTTAGGCTCAGCTCTACTGGTTAATATAATAAATGGTGCACTTATGGTCTCACCCTTTCCCTGCTCACAGGCAAAGTTAGAGGCTCCAGGTTCTGTGTTAAAGAAAGGCAAGGACTAAGATTGTGGCTGGCTTCTTGTCAGGGGTACATCAGTAGCCTTCCACCCTCTCCCGGGCTTAATATACCAGCTGCCATCTGGCCCTTTAGTCATCTCTAGTCATCCCAGTGGCACAGAGGAAGAGCAGATGAAAGAGAAAGGCCTTCATTATTCCAGAGAAGAAGTCCCAAGGGATGGTCCTGTAACCTTAATCAGTCACTAAGCATCTTTTTGCTGTGCTGCTTCTAAATTAGGTTCTTCATCTTGGCTACTGTGAAACTTTCCATACAATACAGAGAAATGGACAGTTTTCTCTCATGAGTAATCCTCACAGAAAAAGTAGGCACAATTAAGTAATTAGGGATGTGAATTTACTTTGACCACATGGCTGGTTAGTCTGGAAGGAGTAAGGAGGCAAAATGAAATCAGATGCATGATTGTTTTGCTCCTGCTAGGTTAGGGTTGCAATTGTTTCATTCAATCTTTTCAAAACTTGTCAGAGCAGGAAGCACAAAGGAATTCTGCATATTGTGAGTGCCGAAAACACAGCTTCTTGTACCTCTTTCACAGATCCATTCATAGATTCCAAGACCAGATGGGATCACTGTGGTCATCTTGTCTGTCCACAGCACTTTCCCAAAATAAATTCTTTTGAACTAGAGCATATTTTTAAACAAACATCCAACCTTGATTTAAAAATGGCCAGTGATGGAGAATCCACCACAACCCTTGGTAATTACTGCAGTGGATAAGTACCCTCATTTAAAAATTTGCACCTTATTTCCAGTCTGAGGGTATGTCTATACTGACAGTGGCAAAGTCGGCACTGTCAGATGGATCTTTCTGGATCGATTGAGCGGTCACTAAAGACCCGCTCAATCAATCAGTAGTTGATGCAGTAAATCCTCCTCCTCAAGTGGCGTAGCACTGCATCGACGGGAACACGGTTCCCTCGGCACAGTGCAGTGAAGACAGTGCACAGAAGGGAAGCACAGCAGTCGATGGGAGTTATGCACACTGCTCTGCATAGCTTGCATAACTCCCACTGACTGCCAGGTAATTGTAGACCGGGGCTAAATTTGTCTAGGTTCAACTTCCAATCATTGGATCTTGTAATTCCTTTGTCTGCTAGACTGAAGAGCCCATTATCATATATTTGTTCCTGACGTAGGTATTCATAGACTGTAATCAAGTCTCCTCTTATCCTTCTTTTTGTTAAGTTAAATAGATTGAGTTTCTTTGCACTATAACACACGTTTTCTAATCTTTTAAATCATTCTTGGTAGGCTTCTCTGGACCCACACCAATCTGTCAATATCCATGAAATGTGGACACCAGAACTCAACACAACATTGCAGCAACAGTCACACCAGTACCAATACAGAAGTGAAATAAACTCTCTACTCCTGCTTGAGATTCCCATTTACGCATCAAAGGATGGAATTAGCCCTTTTGGCTACAGCATTGCACTGGAAACTCATGTTCATTTGACTATCCACCATGACCCCCAAATCTTTTGCTGAGTCACCACTTCCCAAAATAGAGCTCCCCCATCTTGTAAGTCAGTCATACAATCTTTGTTCGGAGAAGTATATGTTTACATTTAGCAATATTAGAACACATATTGTTTGCTTGAGCCCAGTTTACAAAGTGCTCCATATCTCTCCATGTGACTTGTCCTCTTAATTATTTACCACTCCCTCAACCTGTGTGTCATCTGAAAATTTTCTCAGGGATGATCTTCTGTACTTCCCCAAGTCATTAATAAGCATTATTAGCATAAGGACAAGAACCAATCCCTGCAGGACCCCCTAGCAAGACACCCACTTGATAATGATGATTCCCCGTTTACAATCACATTTTGAAACTTCTTGTTGCTTGCAGTGTTGTTGTAGCTATGTTGGTCCCAGAATATGAGACACACACAAGGTGGATGAGGTGATATATTTTACTGGACCAACTTCTGTTGGTGAAAGAGACAAGCTTTAGAGCTCCACAGACTTCGTCTTCAGCTCATTTTGGTCTTGGAGTATCGAGAACGATGGAGCTACTCTACAGCCAAACTCATGCTGCAGGTAGAGTGCTTTCATGCGGGCCTCTCCCCAGCTGCAAAATTTTCTACTTTTAGAGGAGCATGGTTATTCTGGTTGAGCTGGTGTTAGCACCAGCTCCCTTTCAACAGGTGTTCCAAGAATGGCAATCCTACTAGGAGAAAGTTTGCCTCCTACTCGTTGCACTGCACTGTGCATTGGTAAATGTTTGAAATAGTACAAACTATAATGACTTTATTAAACAAGAGAGCCGTTACTTAACTCTACAATAACTGTGGTAGAGTGAGATGCTGGATTAAGTGTGGATCCCACTGTAGGCATGCATGCATGAGCCTCATGCACATTTTGCCATCACCCTCCCTCTGTTCCTTCATAATTCAAAGCCCAAATTGGCTCCCACTGTAGGAGACTAACAAGTAGTATCTATCCCCTCTAAATGGTGGGAATTAGGAGCTTCCGCTGTATTAAAGACTAGTTAAACACTGGAATAAATTGCCTGAGGAGGTTGTGGGATCTCCGCCATTGTAGGTTTTAAAGAGCAGGTTAGACAAACACCTGTAAAGGATGGTCTAGATAATACTTAGCCCTGACTTGAGTGCAGGTCCCTTCCAGTCCTACGATTCTATGATTGGTCTAACAGATTTTAAAGTATTTCTCCCACAAACTTGACATCAGATCTAGCTGCCATGTCAAGGGTCTAATATTTAACAGAAATCAATTGCTTCATGTGGCTGATTTACAGATCTCAGCTACTGGCATGCTCGGTGCATCATCACCACCATGGCTACAGATAAATTTTGAGGTTTTAGAAGCATGCTTTGCTGGCTGAAGGGCAGTCTTAGCCGTCAGTCGGCCTTCTTCGATTATTTCTCAGAGCTCTTCCCTGTTGACAGGGAGGAGCTTTCACAGAAAGGGTGTCACTCCATCCTAGGTATATATATATATATATATATATATATATATATAATATTTCACCAGAAAGGCCTTATCGTGTGCCACCTGTAATTGAAGGAAGGTGGAACAGGAGTTCCTCTCAAATAGGTCAAGTTTCCTTGGGTCCTTGTCCTTGGGGGTGCTTTTTTTTAACTTGGATTTCTCCTGAACTGCTGAGATCACCAAGGAGCCCAGGTTTAGATAGGCATATCTGAACTCTTTTGGAGGGATTTCATAAAGTTGAAAAAGTATCTAACAACTTATGAGATTTTTCTTGTCTCTATCTCCAGATTCTCTGCAATTCGCATAAGAACTTCTTTAGACAATTTAAAGTTGTCCAGTGCTGGTACGGGTGCAGGTGACAAAGATGAGAAGTTGTGAGGGGGTGAAGTGGGACATTGCTACTGCCCTGGCTGCATGTACTTGGTAGTCTGCCCTATCGGAATGACACTACAGCGAAGTCCCAAAGGAATAAAAATTGAGATCCTTTCTTTCCTGCCAGAAATGCAAACATGTAATTGTATTCCATAAAAGACAAAGCTTTTACATATTTTGAATCTATAAATCTAACTTGAACACCAGCACACAATAAGGCGTGCATATGATGCATGCTGTGAATAAACTTTAGACAGCAGGTGCTGCTGTGGCTAGAGCACTGAGTACAATTGTTTTCTAATGAACAGAGTAATTTGCAAAGTATTTGTGCAATCTTGCCAGAAATACAAACTGTGCCATTTCTATTTTTAGAGCCAGACTTTCCTCTGGCAAGAAACTGCACCAGTTATGTCACCGTGTAAATTGGAACTACCTCCTTGTACCACAAAATGGCTCACTCACCCTACAAAATGCACGACTCGCCCTACAAAGTGCCACAGGTTTAGAAAAGGATTTATATAGCTCCAGACCAGGGATCATGTTGTACTCTAACCAAGTCAGACCCATTGAAGGAGGAACACCAATATTACATTCTTTTAAAAACTTTGTCAACAGCAGAAGGTGCCTTAAATTGCCTGTCAAAATCTTTGGCTTCTCACAGATTCAAATGCTGAGAAGCATCTTCCCTTGCTCAAAAGACTGACCCCAGCTCTCCAAGAATTCCATTGATGTCAATTTCCTGAGTTGGGCCTTATGTCAGTAGATTGGAAATTTGCCTGTTTATTTAGTCATTTTTAATGTAATTTGTTAGATTTAACAATAATTGTTTTAAAAACCTTATTGTTGGTCTATATAGTTTTGCAGTTAGGGAACATAATTATTGTAATAATAAATTGTCCTCCATCACATGCTTCCCAGGATTAAAAAGCTAAAACATTTTCTTTATTGTTTCTCTCCCATTTCATTCATCTGAGAGGACAGACAGTGTGTGGGGAATCTTAGATGTTTAATATAACATCATGAATGGATTTATTTTATTTTTCTTGGAGCAGCAGAAAATGTACAATATAATATCCATTCACACTTAATATAAAGGTTGCATTTAATATTGGTTTACAGAGGGTTAATAAGTGAGTAATACTTGTAATAACTATATTATAGAGAGTAGTATGTGCTAGTCAGCTGTAAGCATATCAGAAGAAGCTGTTATAGATGGTATAAACAACCTATTGGCCTGTTGGATTCTAACAATTGATTAAACTTTTATTAAAATATCTATTTATCATTTATTAACCCTTCATGAAGTATTTATATATTGTACCTTAATATATAATGTGACTCAGTATCTTGCATATCTCCCTGGTAGCTGAAGCATTGGACCCAATCACTGGTCTTATATGGTTTGGTTGTGCTATAACTGTTGAGAACCAGAGTTGAACAAAATGTCTACAAGGCACTCAAAGCCACATGAAATTTGAATGGTTTTGTGTTTTGTTACAAAATCAGATCTTTGGTCAAAATCCATCTTGGTTTAGTCTTGCGACTTTAGTGGAACTATTTGTTCAAGTAAGTGGAACAGGACTTGGCTGCCTTTCATCACCGAGAGTATTTGCATTCATTACATTTCTCAAGATTTTCTATGTTGCTGTTGATATACTTGTCACCAGCCCCTTGGGACATCATCAGAGCTTGTACCCAAGGCCTCTTGCTCTAAAAGCATGAGCCTTTACTGCTTGAGCTAAAGGACCTAGGGTTTATCTTCAAGGACCTGTAGTTTGGACTACAGGGGTGTGAATAGCAGCGAGCACCTGGATTATATTAATATGAATTAGGCCCCTTTTAGTTTGTGCATACAGCATCCACACAAGGAAGTTCAAAGTGCTGCACTTTGGTGCTCACTGCTATTCACACTCCTGAAGTCCAACCTGCCGGGCAGTGTAGACATAGTGTTAATATCCTAGCTTACAGCTATAACAGGTTCATTAACCTCTTACGTGGATTAGCTGTTACAGGGAACAGAGAGCCTCGCTGTACTAGTAAGAGTGACATAGCCTTACTTGTAAGATATTTTTAAGGTCAGCAAAAGAAAAGTTTCCTTTAAAAATCCAGACCCAAAGGTGGTTTATTATTAAGCAGCTTCCCTAATGAGAAAAGAAGTTACTTGCCAGTAACAGGAGTTATTCAATAGTTTTACCTCTGCATATTCCCACTTTCTGGATCAATATGCCTGTGCTGTGAGCTTCCAGAAACTTCCAGAGAGCACAGTGCATTGAAGCCACTCACCCCTTCCATACAGTTCTGAGGGCATAAAGGAGGGAGTGGCCCAACCACCCTTCAGTTTTTTTATCCCAAACGTGGGAATACACAGAGGACCCTTAAAAAAAAGCCCAGGTACTCTATTCCTTTAAAAGCTATGGACAAACACAAAGGGTGAACCTCAAAGCTCTGCCATCTGTCTCAGTTTTCACCCCTCTGAATTCATCTTCCCTCCGGCTGCTTGTGCGCTGCATCCTACCATCTGACAGCTGGGCGGCTGGGCTCAAGTTTAAGTTAAAGCACTTGCAACATTATTTAACAAGTTTGGAAGCAGCTCCCAGTTCTGGGCAATATTTCTTCTCTCAAATCACAGCACCCCAGGACAGCTGACACTATCACAAACATCACCTGGTGTGTAAGATACTGCTGCTTCAGAGTGTGTGAAAACAGTCACAGTCACCTTCGTGTTACCATTACTTTTACTTGGAAAACCACTTCCCTACCCAACACAAAATACAATCAATAAGCATCTGGGTGTGGAAACAATATATTACAGTCAGTGAAAAGTGGTTGTTCAGACCAGTAAGCTTCTAGGTTCAGCACAACCCATATCCATCTTCGTCTCCTCTGCCATTCCACTTACCTGCATTCAGCGGCCAAAGTTCTTCCCTCAGATACCAAGGTCCTATTAAAGTCAATAGGACCCATGGATTGATCCAAGAGTTCATTTGGTCCAGATTGTCAAACTGGCAATCAAGAATATACTACATTGATTAAAACAAGGGGCGGATGAAACTATCATTTATAGGGAAGTAAACAGAGAGGCTTGCAGCATGAACACTTGCACTAACTACCAAGGCAAAACAAAAGCGGGTTTTGCAAGATTTCCTCAACACCACTCACTTAGCCGTGGGGCACATGTAACAGAACAGCAAGTTATCAGTCTTCCTCAAGTTTCCTCCTGGGGAGGGCTGCATAGTTGCACTTCACTACATCTGATCCTCAAATCTTTCTAAAAATAATTGCATCATTATTCAGGATATTACAATGCAGGATATTACAAGTACGCTTTTGCTGTTCTTGCTAAATATTACTGTTTTTCCACAATTGAGCATACATCCTCCTCACCTCCTGGAAAAAAACATGAAGGGCCCTGATTCACAGACATATTCTGAAGGATTGCAAAAACGATGAACACACACCTCCGTGGGTAGCTAAAGGCCTTTTTCACTTAAAGTTCTGGTTTACTTGAAGGTTGATTGGGGTTTGAGAAAGAGGCCCTCCTGGCATTGTTTTGGCTTGCCCGATTTTTTCTGATTTTAAAAACTAATGTATCATCAAATCATCTTCTCATCCTGTGTATGCAATGGGGCATCTACTGCTTACCCACCTTTATAAAGTGCTTTGAGAACTTCTTAGGAAAGTCATTATAATCATTGGCACAAGTACAATAGGCAATACCTTACAACATACACATTTGTATTCTAACCCTTAATTTTACTCCTTCCTTCATCAGTTATTCCACGTTCAGAGAATTCCAAATGGGGGACACAGTGCTTCAGGGCTTGGATTCCTCTGGGTATGATATCACCCTCTCAATGCCAACATATAGCTATCAACTGCTGTCTGTGCCTTTCTAGTCTCAACTCTGTGGAAAATGATACGCTGCTCTTTAAATATCATGCAAATTCCATTCTTGCAAAATTAAAAGAGAGCATGGTCTAGAGGAATGAATGCTTGGAACTGGGAACTCCTGAATTATAATTCTGTCTCTGCCACTGATTTGTTCTGTGTTCTTGGGCAAGCTTCTTCACGTCTCTGCCTCAGTTTCCACATCTGGGGAAATGGGGATAATACTTACTGACCTCCCTCCCAGGAGGTACTGTAAGCATTATTTAGGCCCACCCCTACATTAAGGGAAATCCTCATTTAGTAAATTCCTTTATGTTGACATGGTCTTGGAGCTAACATCACCATCAACTATTGTCTCCTCCTTGGTCTTTTCATAAAATCATAGAAGATTAGGATTGGAAGGGACCTCAGGAAGTCATCTAGTCCAACCCCTGCTCAAAGCAGGACCAACCCCAACTAAATCATCCCCGGGCTGGGCTTGGTTTCTTTTGGCTTCTTTCCTGTGCTCATCCACTGTATCCTGATGGCAACACAACTCCCTAGGACAGGACACCCTTCACCCAAGCCCCTTGACTGAGACTGCACGGGAGGAGTAGAATAGAAACTCTTTACCCTTCAACACCCCATCTTAGAGGTTACGGCGTTTTCCTTCTTTGAGGGCAGGCTGTGTAAAATAACCCAGAGATAAAAAATAAGATTTATTAAGAACAGCGCAAAAATGGAATTAAAACTAAAAAAAGGTTTGCTTAACAATCTCTAGATTTACCCTTTTCCTAAGCGAAACCCGATTAGCCATTCTGATCCAAGTCACCAAGAAAAAAAGAGCAGCCAATAGCTTTTATCTCTCGAAAATAATCCTCTCCCTCTGATCACTCGCTCCTCCTGTCAGCATGGCACTGCTAGTGTGAGTGCTTCCCTCGCTCAACCTACTTATCAAAGCCTGCTTTCCAAATACATTTTCTCCAGTTCCCTATTGACACAAACATCCGGGTTCAGGACTCTGCAAGATGGGAGGATCCAAGAGTTCAGGCTGCAGCTCAAGTCCAAACATCTACACCGCAGTTAAACAGCCCCTTAGCCTGAGTCTCAACAGCTTGAGTCAGCTGGCACCGGCCAGCCACTGGTGTCTAACTGCAGTGCAGACATACTCAAATATGGTCAATAAAAAGGGAAATCCTTATTTTCCTTCTAGAAATGGTGAGTAATGTAGAAGCCCTCTCCACATCAGAGCCAAATACACCCGGTATTTTTTAATGTACAAATTGTATTTGGAACCCACAGATTTACATGGGTTTACAATTTTTATGAATTATATGTTATCTTTGCAGATTTTACAATGGAGACGGAGCAGCTCTTCCATGACCCACAAATAATGAATGCTATTTAAATATAGTCTGGACAAAGTACTTGATGAGACTAATGCAAGTTTGCCCTTTTCCTATCTGCCTCTAACCCCTCAAATCCATCCTTTCCCATCTGATTCCTCATTCAGTTCTCTAGCTCCTTTCTACTCCTTTATTTACCTGCTGTCTATCTAATCTGACTTGTAAATGTCTGCCACATGTGTCCACAGATACATGTTGTTTTTGCAACAGGCCTTTGTAACCCTAAGTTGGGAAAAAACAAATGAGCAAATTTTCCCTCAACCTGATTTGCATCTCCATCTAGTGGACCTGTCTCTCTCCTTTCATTAGTCTCTAAAATCCTGGAATGAGCTGGGCTATGTATTCCATCTGCTAGTTGTCTTCTCCTTCAGCATTCCTTGCTCCTTCCATCCTGCTGGTCTGGCTAGAGCCAGCTAAATAGGGTGTTTTGGTTTTTGGGTTTGTTTGTTTTTTGGGGGGGAGAATGGGATTTAAAAAGTGGAGTTTTAATGAGAGCAAACATTTTAATGGACAAATTTCATTATCATTAACATTTTTTGAAGATACTTCCAACAACAAATTGATTAAAATATTTTGACATGGCAAAAAAAAAAAACCAACAAAACCCCGCACAAAAAGTATCACTCAATCCTTTTCAAAACTTTTGTATTAACTTTTCCTTCCTCTTTTTCAAATAAGAAAAAATTAAAACAAAAGGGATAGCAGGAGTTAAAACGTGAGATAAAGGAGGGGAAACCCTAAAAATTCTAAAAATTATTTTTTTCTAAATGGACTGAAAACTTCCATTTTATTTTAAAAAGTTTAGAATGTGGGTTTTCTTTTTAAACATTTCATGGACGGGTAGGATGCCCAACCAAATTTCAACCAGCTCTACTAATGATGACCTCCTCCTAAACTGAAGGGGCACTTCTCCATTTTTAATCTTATCTGGCTGCAATACTCTTTTCTCTCAGACTCTGTATCTCTGTGATTTATTAGCTTCATCTTACCATGCTTAAACACCCCCTTCGGTAGATCCTTGCCCTCCCCTCTCTTCCTAGTTTTAGATATCTCAGGGTTCTGTCCTTAATCTCCATTTCCTCCTCCTTCTTTATATGCAACCCCCAAATTCCCCCCACCATTTCAGTTATCACTTCTATTCTGAGAACTCCCAAATCTACCCTTCTGTCCAGTCTCACATATTACTATTTACTTGTTTTACAGCCTCAAATCCATTGTGCTAGGCACTGTACATACTTATAACAAAAAGATGGTCCCTGCTCCAAAAAGCTTACAATCCAGAGCCCCAATCATGCAAACACTTCTCCACATGTTTAATTTTACTACTGACTAGCCCCATGGAATCAATGGGTTTATAAGTGATTGCAGGATCTGAGCCTACGTGTGAGTAAGGTTAGCAACAAAGCGGGTTGAGATTTCTATGAAAAATATTACTGTCATAAAAAGAGCTTTTCTCCACCTTTTTCCAGGGGGAAAAATGTTGTTTGTTTGTTACTTTTTAAGGAAAAGTATTTTTTCCCCTACCAATACGTTTTTTGGGGGGTTTTTTTGGTCAAAAGGTGATATATTTCATGCACAATTTTGAACAAAGTGAAAAATCTTTAATTTTTGTCCCAGAAAACATGTCTATCTTATTTCTGGCCAGCTATAGTTAGTGAGATTGTGGGAATAGAAGCTTTTTGGCTCTCTCTATGGATGATGTGGGAAAATTGAGAGCATTTTCCTTCCTGCAGCCAAGCTAATTTGCACATGCTGCTCTGTCTGCCTCTATAGATAAGAGAGGAAAATGGAAGGGCTCCCTAGTTTGCAGCTTTAGAAGAGACCAAGAAATGAAATAGCATGGACATTGAATCCTTCTCTGTAGGTCAGGGTTCAGGCACAATGGTAGTACAGTCTGGGGAAATCTTGCACTGCCACCACCTGTGCTATAGCAGCTCTATGGATGAAAAGAATATTTCATTCTCCAGGGCTGTCAGTCAGGTACTTTTCCACCAGCAGTAAACCTACATATAAGAAAGAAAAATATAAGAGAATCTTTGAATAATAAATTACACTGTTCTCTTCCCTGCAAACATGATCCTGAGATCTTTGGATTGTGCTTGCTATAGAGGAGTGGCCCAAGCACCACAACATTTTATAATGCAAATTGGATCACATATAAGAACAGACCATTATAGCCACAGTTCATTGAATTACTTTAAAAGACAAAAATAAAAGTCACCATCTAATTCACCGAACAAGACAGAAGATTGTCCTTCTCTCAGCCATGTCTCATCACCTTACATAGCTCTGCATGCATATGAAGTTCTTTTGAAGCTCAGAGCAATACAGTATACACAAGCCACAGATGTGAAATCCATAATAGGTTTGACATACGTTTATATACGTTACATTTTTTGTATTGATTTTTTTCCAGTTCACTGGACAGCAAGATGGGAAAGCCTAGCTGCGATATCATAACTCCACTCAGAGCACAATTGCTAGCTGAAATCCTGTCTGTGTTTCTTCCACTCTAAAAAAAATATTCCAGGATTAAGTGGCATGAAAAAGAAGGTGGCTTCATGCCAGTCAGACAAAAGTTTTGCCATGAAACACAATTCTTTTTTTCCCCCTCTGGCCTCAGATATCATATGGTATCTCCAGTTGTAGTAGTATAAATCTTTTCTTTAAATTTAGGTGATGGGCCATCCCAGCAACTTATCTGGACAGCCTGCAAGAATTTCACACGTGGGAGACAGGGGGTTCATGACTCTCACTCAGCAGATTAGTCTTTGAGCAGAGCCTGGGACAGTTTGCAATTCTCTTTCACATCCTCCATAGCAACCAGCAGCAGATGGTCACCTGCTGCCTCTATAGTTTCTCTACCCACCTTCTTCACAGTTATTGAATATATCAAGCCAATTTTTCAAAATGACCTTCAAAATTGTTCCAGAAAGCGTTGCATTTGCCTTTATTTGTGCCCACGATATTTGCTTTTATGGGTGCAAACCAACATGCGCAAGGTCAAAATGCATAGTTAAAAATGCATTTGCCCAACTTGTCTGAAGAGACCCTTCTTTGCAAAGGAAAATGAAGGCATGCGTGCCTGCATTTTCAGAGGAAGTTTCAAAATTTGAACCCTGGAATGTATATGTTTTTCATAAATAATTAACTTTGCTAAAAACAATACCACCCCCTTTGTTACACTGAATAGTTGTTCACTAAACTATTAAGAACAAAAAAACAACCAGAGCCTTGTGTACTGAGTGAAACTGATGGACTGGTTTCAGTTTTTTAGCCAAATCATTAAACCTCCTGAATGCTCACATTTGACAGTTTGAATGTTAAAACTTCCACCAAACAATAGTAGAGTCTTTAGTACTTATTTCCTTTGAGGACCTATATATTGAGAACCTTGAAGCAGATGTTAAACCAAAATCTTTACCAACAGAAAGTATAGGGGATCGGTGGGAGGGGAGGCTGCAGGGGAGGGTTAGATTTTTCTTCAGTTCTATTATAAATTTTACATAATGTACATGGCAACTCCTAAGCTGTATTAGCATTCAAGAACTTTTAAGCCTTTAACAAATGTCAGTGTCAAGTCCCAAACATGAAACTACAGAACGTATAAATGATAAAGAACTCTGCAGAAATTAGTGGGCCCCAAACTTCCTGCCTGACCATTGCTCTCTCACTTAACTGCCTGCACCTCAGTTTCCCCATTTATGCAGGGAAAGATGGGTCTTGAGGCTAGAGTACAGGGCTGAAAGCCAGGAGTTGGGTTTTGTGGACTTGATGCTAACTTGCTTTGAGTTCTTGACTATACAGTTTAACCTCTCTCTGTGTTATCAGCTTCCCCATTCGGAAAGTGGAGATCATACTCACCTCATGGACTATTGTGAGGGTTCATTCATGTTTATAAAAGGTTTAAGGGGCTACATAACTGCAAAGTACTATTAGTTGAGTCTCTTATGCTGTTACTGGGAGCAAGGCTATAGCTAAAAGGACAGATTCAGCCCAAGGTTATCCTATCTTCCTTCAGTGTAAACCTAGACATAAAAACCCAAGGCAGGAGGTTCAGCAGGGGAAGAACCTGCATAGCAGAAAACAGATCTCCCCAAAAAAGGGCAGGTTGTGGCTATCTGTCCAATCATACTTATACCACACTCAGATATCTCAGTGAAGCGTGTGCTACATCTCTAACCATACACACTCATCACTATAATGTCTGGAGAGCATAATATAAATACACATAGGCAGACGGATAGCCAGGGAAGCCCAAAGAGTAAGCTGTCTGGAAGGGCAAGCAGCCAAAGTAGCCGACAGATATACTTATTCAGTGTGTCCCCTTCAGCAGTCCGACAGTGGGGCTTCTATAGACCACAGGCCAAAAACTAAAGCTATCTTTCCTGCCCCATCAGAAACAGATAGGCAGAAGGGCTGGTGGCAACAGCACTTTTCATCCATTGGGGCACATCTCTTCTGGGGCAGAAGTAGCCAAAGCTTCAGAGTCTTTGGCCCCAAGTAGAGAAGGGCACTTCAAGTCTAAAATCCTCCTTTCAGACAGACAGCACCCTCTGGAAATATTTTTTTATTTTCAGCTGAAAACATCACCTACTTGGTTTGGGCCCAAAGTCAATTTATCTAACATTTGAACAAACTTGGATCATAGCTTTTTGAATTATACATAAAATAGAATGCAAACATATATAACAAGCATTTATATAATGCATAACTCTTATGCAGCGCTTTTCATCCATAGATCTCACAGTGCTGTGTAAACAAAGTAGATATCATGATCCTCTTCTTGCAGATGGGGAAACTCAGGCATGCAGAGGCAAAATGACTTGCCCAAGGTCACCCAGCCAGCCAGTGATTAAAGCTGAAAATAGAACCCAGGTCTCCTGAGTCCCAGGCCAATGCTCTGTCTACTAGGTCACACTGCTTTTCATGCAAGATCTCAAGGTGCTTTACAAAGTAGGTAAGTATCATTACCCAATTTTACAGATGGGGAAACTGAGGCATAGAACAATGAAGTGGCTTACTCAGTAGTCCACAGGGAACTGACGACAGAGCCCAGGAACAGAACCCAAATCTCCAACTCCCACTAGAATGCCCTGTCCACCGCCTCCCAAAGGACCTCATCCAAAGCCCATTAAAGTCAATGAGTGTGTTTCCATTGACTTTGGATCAGCCCCATATTTTGAAGTTAATAGTAATTTGAAAGAAGCTGAACCTACAGTTCTGAACTCCTTTCACTCCATATACAAATGATCACTTTCCTATCACCAGACTTTGAAGGAAATGATAAGCATGAAAACACTCAAGAAAAAAGGTCTGTAAGTAAACTGCTGCTCGGTTTTTTTTATTTTTATTCAAAGGGAATACAGGATTCACTACAGATTTACAAGAAACTCCCCTCCAAATAGGATAATTTTAGTTAGTCATTTGGAACTGCATGCCTGTCTAGACATGTACATGTACAAAGAGATCAGTTACCTTTGGTTACTGTAGGGGAGCAGATGTCTAAATAAGACTGCTGTTAGTCAAACTGATTTAGAATGACACTATCATTCTATCCTGCCTGCTTGGTTTTATAGGCACGTAACAGGCATAAGAGAACCTTCCTTCCAGATGGATTAGTGACATTGGAACTTGAGCAAAGCTTTTTGTCAGTGGAGACTTTTTGAGTCATCTTCCCTGTTTTAGATTATTTGATGGTAAAAGTTCCAGGGAAACATGGTAGATATGCCAACCATCTGAATTGCTACAATTTTCCTGAGAAGCTTCGCTCTGGATCTCTTCAGAACTGTATAAGCCCCACTTACTCTGGGGCAAGCCGGAACTAAGTTCTGCAGTATGGTCCCTGGTTTCAACAGCACTCCAGTGCAGCAGACTAGAAATTCTGTAGCAGCATTGGGTCACATTTTCAAGGTTATTTTCACAGCCAGGGGAGCTAGAATAATTTATTCTTAAATGAAAGCTTAGATTTTGGAGCACTTTTGCAGTGAGGGTGGGATTTTGTGGCCATGGAATTGATGAGGACATGGGTCCCTACTTACCAAACTAAACCTACCTCATAGGACAAGTGTAGATCCCATCTACACTTCAAAAAAAAAAAAAAAAAACATGTTTAAACATAACTGTGGCCAAAGAGTGTGGATTTTCTTGCCTGTGTAGATGGACAAAGATATGTTATAATCATATTTATAATGGGATATATATAAACCTATCATGCTACATACTAATATATGCTGAAACATGGTTCTCCAACGTGGTTATAACATGCATTGTTTTCTTCTGCTGCTCAAATAGGCAAAATTACACCAAATTATAACAGTCTGGCCACAAATATGATTCCTAATCATGTTGAAACATTATTATTTTCATAGAGCAGTCAAGGCCAGCTTAGATAAAGGGAGGGTGCAATATTGCTCTTAAATCTAACAGAGAACTTTGGGCCGGATACTGTGACCAGCCGAGAATCCGATTCCCAGCAGGACTTGGAACTGATGTTAGTACAAAGCATGTGAGTGCGAGGACATTCAGCAATTCACAGGAATGGGGCATTGACTCTACTGAACCTGGGATAGCCTTTCAGGCAGTATACATTGACCTGGCTCATATAATAGTTTGGTGATAACTCTCTCTCTGTTAATTTGGGTGAACGTTGTTCATGATCTGTTTATTGGTACACCAGTAAGGTAGGCTCCAACAGGGGCTAGTTTTGGCAATATCCTTTTACTTCTTGGTGCATAAAAGCTGCTGTCTTTTCAAAGGACTCATTGAGACATAGGTCTGAAGTTTTAGATCTAAGGAGATAACCTGACCCCATTCACAGTTAGCTCTTGATTGACCCTATGCACTCTCTATTGCATTTTCAGAACTGTTCTGCAGACACAAGAGCTCTATT
Source organism: Emydura macquarii macquarii (assembly GCF_026122565.2). Classification (NCBI taxonomy): domain Eukaryota; kingdom Metazoa; phylum Chordata; order Testudines; family Chelidae; genus Emydura; species Emydura macquarii. The sequence goes on along the minus strand of NW_027130439.1, from coordinate 1,383,445 downwards.
CACAGTTTGTCACTGAAGGCAGCACACAGGTATGCTCAACTTTGCACCAGATTTCAATGTAACTAAATGCATTTTTGATAGATGTTTCATTGTAAAATGCCAGCACTGGCAACATTTCTCTCCAGGGAAAATGTCATGTTCACTAAAGAAATATCTTACTGGGCTTAATGGGCTGAGCATCAGAAATAAAATACTGAGACTCCTAATAACACCAGTCCAGATCATGAGGGGGTTGACTCAGTCATCATCCTTCTGAAGTGGATGGACAAAGTTCCCTGCAATTTACCCTATGTGGTATCCTACACATGAGACCTTGAAGTCCAAGGTCCTATCTGCTCTGCATGAACTTTAAAGACCCCATGATGCTTTTTGTAACAGCTATGTGCAAACTCCTCTTGGATACATTTTCCCTTCTCTTTACTCCCCCATTACCACTGGTTACTAATTGCCTGTTTCTCTGCTATTCTCTATCCCAGAAGTGGCTGCAACTAAACAATTTTAAAGAACTATGAAATGCTAAGGCATTGAAAGGTTCTACAGAGATGTAAGGTATTACCTAAAGTCAAAGAGCTGTGCTTGCCAGCAGAAGAGATAACATTCTCCCTGAATCTGATCTGAAAATGTTCAAGAAAATTATTATTATATTTAATGAATGTTTATATCATGGTAGCACCTGAAGGCCAACCAAATAAGGGTCCCATTGTACTTAGTGATGCACGAACATATAGTAATTGACCGTTTTTGCCCCAAAGAGCAATTTTCACCCGAGTCCCCCTCACAAAGTGAAACCTGGTGTTGTTTTGCAGAGAACTGGCAGAAGCTGCAGGATGGGTTGCTTCTTGTACCCATTATAGCACACTGACAAAGTGCCAGAGTCAAACTGACATTTTCATTCTTGGCATTAAACAGAATGCACACCCTAATCCAACTATGCTAGATTTCTTCAGGCAGTTCTGTGCATCCTTATTTATGCACCAGCAAACTACCCACAGCTTATTTTGGATTTGCAAGTCTCTTTTTACAACGACATTTAAAAATATATGTTTACTATTTAAACAGCTTAATATGGCCTGTGAAAATATGCCACATATTAACTGCTGGCCAACTGCTGTGGATCCATGTTTTTTGTTACATCCAGATTAGATTACTGTAAATTCTTCATTTGTGGCTTTGCCAGGAATACCTGTACATGACTTGTGATCGGTCCAGAATGTAGCAGCCGGAACGACCCCTGCCACCTGAAGCAAATGGAATATTTCGCTGTATTCCCAGTCCCTTACACTGGCTCTCCATTTCAGATCAGAGGGATTATAAAAAATAGACTTCTAATTTACAAGGCTTCAATCTATTCAAATCCTTCTCAACATTCCTGCTAAATCAATGTCAAGACTGCCCTGTATTTTAGTGGTACAGGATCAGGTCTAAACAGTTGACTGAGGTCACTTTGAGATTCAGATTTTTGCTGAAGTTTAAAAAGTTCCTAAATCACAATAATACTTGTCATTCCTGTAGCACGTTTCTTCTGAAGAATTCCAAGTATTGAGCAATATACTTAATTTAACCTCATGACACCTCTTAGGCAGGTAGGAATCTGTAGGGAGACAGATTGGTCTTGTGAGAAGAGAAGGGAAATAGCAGGTAAAACAGTTGGGTTCTATTCCCATCTAGGGTACTTACTGTTTGACTTTGGGCAAATCGCTCGTCCCCTCTGTGCCTGAGTACACCCATGTCCAAAATGCACATAACATTTACCCACCTCACCAGCACCTTGTGCAAACTAGCTGATGTCTGTAAAACATTTTGAGATCCTCAAGCTGAGACATTATTATACCCAAGCTGGGACTTTGGGGGTGATGAGATATTAGCAGGATCCTATGGTACTTACAGAAATAATGTTTGTCAAGGAATGTTTTGTGCATGAAGCTCTTACAATATTTGAAATATTTGAAATAAAAGATATCCATGCACTGTGTCTAGTTTTATACACCAGCTGAGGAAATCAGCATGGCTATGGGCATAACACATCTACAACTATTCTGACCAGCTCTGGCAGAAGTGACATTCTGTTTTTTCATGTCTGCCAAGATTTGGGTTGCTATAAACATGGGCATGGTTTTCAGGATATGCAAGCTTCTATGGACAGAACTCTCTACAGAATATGGTGTGTGAACTTTTGGTAAACAAGTTTGGTAAACAAGTCTGTCTTTTTTGTGTCTGGGCTCTCGGGCTACAGAATACTTTTGAACCTGAACATGTCAAATTTGCATTTATTGTGTCAAATTTTAAAATCCATAAAAATAAAGGTTTCTAGGGAAATGCTTGCTTCTAATTAGTGGTACACCATCATCAACTTCTGATCTGTTTGTCCTAGGTTTGAGATTTTCTTGAAACATATACTTATCCTTTGTTTGTAAGAGTCAAATGTTTAAAACAAACATTGCACATTACATTTCAACTTCAATAACTGGGAAAGTGCTGAAAATAAAGATAGTCAGTAAAAGAAGCGGAGTTCCAGATTTAGCTATTCTGTTTTGCAATGCATCAGGACTTGCACAAACAGCAAACGCTACTGGCTGATATACATGCAAATCCATTCTCTGAGTCTCAGAGAAGCAACCCTTAATTCCCTGAAACCAAATCAAGGCACTCCACCAGCCCCCATCTTAATCCACTTCCCTTCAGAGTATCAGGTCTGTTTGTGTCTACAATCTTCAGTTTTTCAATCCTTCCACTTCAGTCAGCCCCAAACTCTCAGTGCTTTATTCTAATCATATGCAGATGAAGGAACACTTTACCGGTGAATCTATATGGCTGCTGAATAGTCTCCTTTAAAGTTAATTTTATTTCTTATTGCACAGGAAATATCTCTAATTCTGTTATAATCCAGAACTTGTCTACACTGGGGATTTCATTTATTAGCAGAGTTGTACACAGTCATGGTTTAGAGCAGCTTTGCCTATCTACACTAATGGTTGCATCAATGCAATTACACCAGTTACAGCAACTAGGGCAAACCCACTGTGTAGACACGAACTTTTAAACAGACAGAACAACAAAGATAAAACTAAATCTATTTTATGTTAACATAATCATATGACTGCTACATTGCAAGTAGAATTCACAAGGGATGAATATAGCTATGTGACTTAAATTCCAGGGATGACTCTGGGACCATAAAGTAGAACCATTAAAAAAAGCAGCAGTTTCACTAACCAAAGCAAAGATACTCTGCTGTGCCAGAGTGATGTTGATAAGAGCACACCAAAACCAAGCCTCTGGAGTTATCACGGTTTGATTTCATTTTATGAATCATTTTGGGGATTTATAAAATTTTATTTTTGTTTATCTGAACAGTTTTTAAAAGTCTAATTATAATTTTTATGAAGAGGAACAAGATCGCTATTATGAAAGGCACTATATAAAAATAAAGGACTTGGTGGACTGACATGCTGGCAGAGACCCAGCATGTATATCACATGGGACCTGAGTGCAGCTGTTGTAGTCTGTGTTACAATAAATAACCATGGGAAGGTGCTTGGTCACAATAGATTTTCTGGGTGGAATACCACCTACTGTGCCACTTGGCTACACAAATGTGTACAAATTGGTGCAGGAAGAGCGAGAAATCACAACAATTACATACTTGCAGTTTAAAACATGTGAAGATGATGCTACTAGCAGCATATAAAGCTCAGAGGTTAAGAATGAATTGGATCAAGACACATCATGATTGCCTACCTCTCTCACTCCACCAGCCATTAAAATAATGCCTCTGAGGATACTTATGTGTGTCCCTCTGCTAAAGAAAAATCATGCACTTGCTTCCTACATTTTCATTTAACAGGAGTTTTAATATTAACTGGCAAAACACATTGTACACAGTAATGAAATACATACTTCCTGCCTCCTCCCTTCCAAAGCAAAATCAATCAATAGCAAATGCCAAATAATAGACATGCAAGGATCATGCTTTGTAATTCTCACAGATGGCTATCCCAGGTAAACCAATGCCTCTAGAGAGGATCTCTATATATAACTAGCATCCTGGTAGGTGGTTAGTGCAGGGTGTTAATGTGACAAAGTACTGGTTTTTAGAGTGACCAAAATGCCTCAACTCAAAATGGAAGATGAAACTGATGATGGCTTGTAAATACATCATTCATATCATTTGCTGCTGAAGGACAGAGAGAAAAGGATCAATTCAAATACATGGCATGCAAGGCATTAAACACAAATCGAGTTGAATAAAGCCTACGAGATGTTTACAGTGAAGCATGTGCATGCTGCGTAAGATTAGGATCTTATTCTTTTAGAGGATTTTCATGCCAGAGGGCATTTTTAACTTTAAATAAACAACTGGCAGCAAACAGAGCTGTCAACACCACTTTGGAAAATTCCTGGCATCCATAATTCCTGCTTAGTGCCTTCTGGGTTTCAATTACACAGATGTGAGCAGCACATCAACCCATGTCCCTCCAGAAACGAAGAGGAGTTTAAGCCAATATCATTGTCCTCACAAAAAAAGAAATGTACATATTTTTTTTTTACCTCAGCATATGAACAGTACTCTTTGGATAGATCATTGTAACATAATGAACATCCTGCAACATTCAATGGTTTACATTTATTGACAAAATATAACTTTATTTGGGTAAAATAATCCACTAACCTACCTATCAGTGAGCACCTATTGCTCAGGCAATTTGTCCCAGAGTTAAAAGTTCAATAAGCCTATGTGGCAGAAAAAATAGGCCATGAAGTTTGATAAATTAAGTACAGATGTTCTTTGAATCTAGACTTTGAAGTTGCAGAAAGCTAAGATCTGGCAGATTTCTCATGGATTTACAGATATGACAATCTAGACTATGCTAATGAAACACAAGAGCCAAATTCTACTTTCAGTTACAGCCATATGGATGGTACCTATTGAGGCTCTGGCCCACCCACATCTGGAGGTCCCCTCACGCCCCCCTCCCCCCCCCCAGCCAAAGGGAAGGAACCACTGGGCCCAGGTATCAAAAGATTAAAGGGAACAAAAAATGAAAAAACAGGGATGGGAGTGAGGATCACAGGGTCAAAAGCAGGGATCTAGAGGGGGACACCAAGGAGAGAACCCTGGACAGCACCCGTTGCTCCTCAAAGGCATCTAGGGAGCCAGGGGACATGGCACAGAGGAACTCTGCCCAGAGATGTGACCTAAGGGAGAATCGGAAATAGGCCCCACAGTCACAGAGAACCTCCCCCATTCAGCTTTTTCCTTCTGGTGTGGTGGACTGCCACGTTGGCCAGTGCCAGGATGAAGTTGACAAGGTCTCACGACTTCGTGGGGCCATGGATAAGGTGTGCATATATCAGGAGGTGAGGGGAAAAGAGTTCTTATGGTAAAACTAAACTAAGTTTTTCAAGCAGGCAAATAAAACTGTTTATAACTTTACTGGATTTTTAGTTTTACAGTTTTACTCCATGATTTGCAATACCCTCAGGGCTTGTTTGGAGAAACACTTAGTTTGCAGAAAGCTGGGATGTAAAACTACGCTGCACTAATCTGCTGTGTACCATGTGGATCCTGCCACTGTGCTCCATAAATTTCCTTGTCAGTGTGCTTTAATCTACTCCCATTTCCTTCAAACCATTTAAAAGTCTAAATATACATTTTATTTTCCTAGCCATTTTATCTCTTTTTATCTTGCAGATAGATTTTTCCTCTCAGTAATGCTGCTGGAGCCTGACATTAACAATCCACTTTTGTTTACTTTTTCAGGGGCCGGAGTATGAGTGCCTTAAAGATAGACTTGGCAAATTCGGTTTTTAAAAAAAAAATAATTTTGATGGCTAATATAGTTTTTAAAATTTTGTATTAACTAAATTTTCACAGTTGTAGGAAATTATGAGGTGTGTGTGTGTCAGACAATAATTATTCATAAGAACATAAGAACAGCCACACTGGGTCAAACCAATGGTCCATCTGGCCCAGTATCCTGTCTTCTGACAGTGGCCAATGCCAGGTGCTTCAGAGGGAATGAATGGAACAGGTAATCAAGTGATCCATACAATGACATATTCAATGACAATAGACAATAAGCTTCAAAAAGTTAAAGCTTTAACACCATTAAAACACAAATTGTTAACATCACATGTCAAAATATACCAAGTTTTAAAGCAGCATTTTCCTACTTTTCCTATCAATTATTATCGATGGAAGCGGTTTTTCATCGGTTTGTGTGTGTACTGTGAATGTGACATTTACCAACATTTACCCATAAATATCTAATCTTTCCAAGCTCTATTTGAAGTCTAGTCCCTCTGTTGTATGCTCACCAGCATCAACAAGGATATCCCCTGGCTTTGGGAGTAAGATGTGTAAATTAACTGTTTCAGAGCCAGCAGAGGGCACACAAAAGCACCATAACTTGTTTTCAGCTATGTCTTAGATGTGTCAGAGATGTTCCTTTTCAGTAGAATAGTGGATTTGGGAAAAACAAACATAAAACCACCACCATGAGGGACCAGACCAGATTCTGTCCTCAGTTACACCCAGACAACCACACTGAAATAAGCAAGGTTGCACAGGGGTAGCTTCATATATCTAGAAGCCAAATATATAATACTCACAAAGTTATGGCAACTTCAAATAAGTATTTTAAACCCCAAATTTGATCTGACCAGGACAAATATGGAAAGGCAAAATTTTCAGATTTTGGCTCAGCCCATATTTGGGCAAAATGTTCATTGACTGAGTTTTGTCTGAGTAAAGGCTGAATAACGACCTCATAGTTCAGTCCAGATAATTTAGAAGCAAATTTAGATTTGGTTTAACAAGGTTTAGGAAAAATCTAATAATGATTTTTTATTTCAAAGAAAAGTTTGCGTGGATGAAAGCATTCCCTTTCAGTTTTTGCAACCCAAATATTGCTGCATTCTGCTAGTTAGTACAAGTGATCGAGACGCTAAAACTGATTAACCTACTCATGTTGCTTACAAGGAGTGATATGAAAAACATAAACCAGCATAAATGATGAAAAGGACATTAGAGTTTAGATAATTGAAACTGAGAGAATTCGGAAAGTATTATTAGTAACAGACACAATAAGTGTTTTTAAACAGTGTCACTTGAACACGTTTATTAGGTGTAACAACCGTATAAGCCAAATTCTATTCTGTATTACATTCCTACGTCTACTGAAACCAAAGTTCAGATTTACATGTCTAACTGAGAGCAGAATTTAGCTCATAATTATTCCCTATAACATCCATGAATGTTGATAAACTTCTATAATGTTCATTTAATAATTAGCTGTTGCTCATTCTAAAGCTAATTGAAATTATTCCAACCAACTTTAAACAACTGTTTCATAAACTTTAAGGCCAGCAGAGACCATTATAACATCTAGTCTGAGCTCCTGAATAACACAAACCACATCCAGTAATGTCTGCATCACTCCCATAACTGCTAGTTGAACAAGAGCATATGTTTTAAAAAGACATCCAATCTTGATGCAAAGACTTCAAGAGTCTGTGAAGCATGGGAGCCTCTAATTAGAAAGTATCTATTGGAACTTAAAGCCAGACCATAATTAGGATGCCCTATTACTGCTTGGATTAGCAATAAAAATACTTGAGACAGGAAACAAAGGGCACTGATACTATGTGTGTAGGTACAGGAGTCTTTTTTTCCCCCTCCCCATTTTGTTTTTATTGTGAGGTGAATGTGAAATATGCAAGTATTGCCCTGAGACAAAGGCTGTGCTGGGGCTGGAGAAAAGTGTTTAAAAATCTGTACTTTCCATAGCTATCTGAATACCAAGTAGGGGATATTTAAGAGTTTATTTTTGAGAAAAAAGAAACACAAAGCTGAGCATATACTGGGGACAGGGAAAAAAGGAGGAATGCAATCAAACTATGCCTTTATCATCAAAACAGTACCTGATTGTGTTGTTTGTTGATTATGTTTGACTATCAGGGTGACCAGTGAGCCGGAACACTGCAGCTACCTACCAGTCTCCTCCCTGCACTAATTACTCTCTGTAATGAATTCAGTGGCAGCAGCTTTTGTATCAGGGAATGAGGAAGAAACCCTGACCCTAGAGCCTGTGGTATTCTGGGAAATGCAGTTTAGGAATCAGGTGGCCTTTCTGTTCCTGGTGTGTCTGTAACTGGTTCAAGTGAAGAATGGGATTTTAATAATTATTAGATGTAGTTAATTAGAGTGACAATTAATATGCACTACATGCAAGTTGATTTTTTTTTTCTGTATGAAGAGGAAGTTTGCTTACATGCCAAGTAGGAGGTAGCAACTTCCCTAAAATGAGCTGAGCTGGACAGCTAGGAAACATTCACCTACCAGGATGCTGCAGGCAACACAAGAGCTTATAAAAACCTGTTTCAAGCTATGAGCATTGGGCTATGTTGTGCTGATTTGTGATGCAGTTGGTAACTGGAAATGCTTAAATTAGGCTTGTTGTGGTTTGTTGTTTGGATTTTATTAAATTTCTTCTTTAGTCTTCTTTCAAATAAAGAGAAGTTTTGATATGCACCTTTCTTATTCTTACAATGAGATAACCCAGTCATGGAGAAAAAATAAAATAAAATAAATAAAAGGTCTTTACAACATCTCTGCAAACTTCAATAGAAGCAAGGCAGCTGGTAAGAAAGGAAAGAAAAAAATTCAAGCTGAAAAGGACATGACGATGGCAAATATAGCTATGATTGCCAAAAAAATTATGGATTACAGTTCCAGGATCCCAAAGGAAATATTATCTAGTGAAATTTTTAATGGATACAAATTTTTTATCCAAAGATGCTGTGGGAAAAAGCCTGTCACATTGTAACCAATTTCAACCTGTGGGAATCTAGCAAAAATAGTATCTGGCACAACCAGCAAACAATTCCTGCCTAACCTGTGGAAAATCTTGTGGAGCATTAGCCATCGATGAGGTCACAGAAGCTTTAAATTGATTAGTTTTAAGACAAAGAGCAACAAAGAAGTAGGCCTTTAGAGCAATTCATTTGATTTGCAATGGACTACTTTCATTTTAGTGCATATTTTAACTGAGAAGTCAGTGCCACAACGAAGAGCATGACCTTTTCGTACACATGAAGTTTTGCTTTCACATGCAAGCAGCAATGGTTGGGAGGATGTTTGCACATCTTTAATGTAAGACTTCTTAATATGGCGAAGCAAACTCTGAATTGAAATGAAAGGAAGGTTTACAGAAGATTTAAGCATAAAGTCCCAAGTCAACAAATGAGCAAGGGGTCTAATGGTAGGACACAGAGTGAGGCTCTGCAGAACCACCACTCAGAAATTCAAAGGTCTGGTGAGTTTAACCAAGATACATTGGTAAATTCATAAATTCAGGAACTGTTTGAGTATGGTGTGGGGAGAAGAAAAAGGAAGGAGTCTGGTACTCTCTAGAGTCACTGGTTATGCACATAGTTGTCAACATTACTTTTTTTTTCCCTAAGGGATAATCCTCCAAATAAGATGTGGTTCTGGGCTGGATTTCTAACTATTTGAAAGTTGTACCTGAATATATTATGGATTTTAGGTTATGTGTAACATATATCTTCAATTTTAAAATCTAGATTGAATGTTTTTTTGAAAGAGATGATCTGGAATTAATTCAGCGAAGTTCTCTGGCCTGTGTCATACAGGAGATCAGACTAGCTGATGACAGTGGTCCCTTCTGTCTTTATGATCTATGAATCTTTAATTAGCAGGGTATCTGGCTGTTCTTGCTAACCTTTCATGTTTGACCAATACACTGTAACAGCATGTGTTATACACATTACTGTGTATATCAGAAAACTATTAGTATCAGTTCTGATCACTTCTTTGAGTATATACCAATTATTCAACAATGGGCATAATGTGTAAATTTCAGACAGTATGCTACATTAAAATATCTGCTACAAGCAATTTTTGGTTGTGCATTGAAGCCCATTGACAGGAATTCCAGGCCCCAGGGCAGAACAGTCCTGCCCCGCCCCACCCCGCCTCTTCTGCCTGCAGCCCTACCCACAGTCCACCCCAGGCCCCATCCCCTCTCCACCCAGGCCCCACTCGGCCCGCTTGCCACCATGTGTCATCCCCCCACTCCCGGGTCACTTGGTCCTCCTCCTATCTTCCACACTCCCATTCCCCCAGGCAGCGAGTGACAGCTGGGCGTGGACAAGCAGGGGGGAGGAGAGGAGAGACACATGCGGCGAACAATGGGGGGGTAGGGAGGCTGGTGGGGAGGGATGGCGCAGCAAGTGGGGTGCAGGCAGCACCTGGGGCAGAGCAGGGTTTGATTGTGGGTGGGAGCCCACAGGCAAAAGAGGTGAGATGGGGAATTAGCCTCCCTGAAGGGAAGCTTTCACCCTACCGCACATGGCCCAGGCTCCTTTTAAAATCACCAGGTCCCTGGGCAATTGCCCCTTTTGCACCCCCTACCCGCCCCCATCAGCAGGCCTGGATGCATTTAGAAACTGTGTTAAGATTGTATACTATCACTTAAATTTCTTTAGGGTTTTGCTGGTTCTACTTGTAGGTTAAGGGGCTCTTTAGAGAAGTGTGCACTCTGAGTCTATCGGCAGTCAGTTTGCAATGAGCCAGCCTGCAGCTAGATGGGTTAAGTTATGCCTCTTGGCCTTATGGAGCAGCCTGCTTTCTCTCTCTCTCTCTGTTTTTGGTTCTTGTATGTAAAGGTTCTGTATTTTAAGAAATAAAGTCCTATTACGTTTCAGCCTCCCAGAAAGAGTATTTTATGCTTTTAGCTAACTTTTCTATTTCTATGTCATGAACATAACAGGTTTATTGAAACATTTTCACAATAATAAAGTGGCTTAACAAAGACAAGAATTTGCTAGCATCCGCATAATCAAAATGTATAAAATATAAGAGTATGAATAAAAACAATTTAAAAAGCACTGAAAAAAATACATAACCCAGAAAACTCAGCAGAAACATTGCCTCAAACACATATAAAAAGATGCACAAAATGCAGCCACATTACATGTTCTAATTCTTCCAATAATTCCCTAATAAGCAGTCAGAGTGGGTCAGGTGCAGGTTATCAAGCTGCATCATTGTCAAGGGTAGTGCAGCCTGCATACAGGTCACTCATGGAAGGATTGTGTTTCTGAGGCACAGTTGCTTTGAGAGTCCACCCTCCCCCCCCCAGGCAGGGTGTCTGTGTCCCACTCTCAGGGCAGCACATAAATGGTACAATCTAAAACTAGATAAAGTGCCAGATATTATTCTATGAGCATGGATTCAAAACACTAATATACATGGTAAGAAAGTAGCTAGTAATCTTATTGTTGGATCTGGACAATGCTATCATTGGCATGTTACACACATGTAAAAAAGGCATATATACAGAGCAATTTAACTGTAGATTAATTAAGCCTTAAATTTACTGACTGTGAATTTACCGTCCTTTGTAAAAGGCAAGGGGGTTCTCACTGCGGGGAAAAAAAACCATTTACATATGTGTGTGAACTAGAAACAATGTGATATAATTCTTAGGCTATGCATACACCTCAGACGTGTAATGTTTTTAAAACCAGTTTAACAGCAACTGTAATTTAAACATCAGTGTAAATCACAGCTGCTATGGGTAAGGAAAACTATATCATTTTGTTATCAATATTTACATTAGCATGGTAAATAAAAGATTGTTGAGTGTAAACCAAGATTTTAACTCATTTTTATGACATCTGCAAACACGTAATGTTTACAGATTATTACATGACACACAAGTCATCTGAACACAGGGAAGCATTTGTTTGCATACACAATAGACAAAATATGTTCATGAAGGACTGCACTCACAATGAGCCCAAATCTTTTCAGTTGCCTTTCTTTTTTTAACATTTTTTTTTCTCGTTGGAATGACATATTCACCCCCCAAAAATTATAATTTAGTCTGACAAATTTGGGACAGGATATTACATTTCATGCTTTAGGATTAAGCCAATCTCTAACTAGTAGAGACCGTGATGACATCTAATGTGGAGGGAAAAAGGAGGAGGTGACGTTGTTCCATATCTGCCTGCTGCAGGGTTCTTGCATCTTCCTCTGAAACATCCCATGCTGGGCACTGTCAGAGATGGACTAGAGTCCCTCAGGCCTGACCCAGTCTGGCAATCCCAATACCTAAGAGGAGCACAGTTTGCAGAAAGGCACTGATCCGCTGCACATGGAAACCACAAAGGAGCTGAAAAATTATCTGTTCCATAAAGAAAAACGTAAACCACCTGGAGTCAGGTGAAGGTCCGTGCTCTCTTTCCAAAACCCAAGCACTGCGCCAGGAATCGCCGTGCTGAGCTAGTTAGACGGCACACTTGTCTCAGTAGCTGAGCGCTCACGCTGAGCCTAGCCCCGGGGATCAGCCCAGCTCTTCCTCACTTTCTGCAGTGGGGAAGGGAAGCCCCTCCAGGGGTCTCCAGCAGGGGGATGGAGGCAAAAATCCCATGTTGTGCCAGAGCTAGGAAACTCTCCCCCGGGCGCGATGGGGAGTCTCAGACTATGGAGCAGCAAAGAAAAGGCTGTTTGGATTGGAGGAGGGGAAGTGTCCAGGTTGCCCCATTCCTCCCCCCCGCCCCCCCTCCAGCTCCTCAGCCAGAGCCGACCCCTTCCCCCCGCAGCGCAGCAGCGCGGGAAGGCACAGAAGCAGAACAGCCCGGGCGACATTCCCCAGGGGCCTCCCTCGCGGGGCGGGTGGTGACCGGGGAGGTGCAGAGCGGGACTCGCCCTCACTTCCTCCTCGGGCTCGCGGCGCAGCGGCGGGCGTTTCTCGGCTGCCGAGCGGGGAGCCGGGCGCCCGGTCTGCCTGCTCTTCCGGAGAGCTGTACCCGGCGCCAGGTGGGGCGGATGGGAAGAGCCGAGCCGGGAGTGGGCGCGAAGATGAGCGGGGCCCAGGAGGGGCGCGAGGAAGTGCTCGAGGCGCTGCAGAGCCTGGGGTAAGGAAAGGGCCAAACTGGACTGGGCGGGCGCGGCCAGTGCTTGAAACCCTCTCCCCGGGGTGACGGGCTGCACCTTTCCCGACAGTCAGTGCAGAGATGTACAGTTGTGACAGGGGCCGCGAGTAAGTGAAAGTGTCGGTGGAACGGGGTAGAGATAAACGCTGTTGTGTTTTGACACCGAGTGTCCTCCTGCAGAATCACTGCTTGGGTGGGACAGCTACACTGACCCTGACTTTAGCCATTTCCTGGTTTCTGTGACGGCCCACGGCCCAAGAACCCCCTTGATCAATGTAACTGCAGCTACAACCATTGCGGGGTACAGAATATCGCGAGCGAGGACCCACTTTTGTGATGCTATTGTATCGCTTATGGTATTTTTCGTGATGGCAGTAAGAAGTGGACCCTGTCAGTAACCAAAAAAAAATCAACTTCAGATCTTCATGGCAGTAAAAACTAAAAGGCAAGGTTAGCAACCCTGCCAGACATCACATTGCTGGTACCTAGCTGCAGGTCACTCCTGCTGGCATTGCGCCTCTTTGTCCTCTTGGCTTGGGAGCCAGCGAGAAAGCAGGACTGGCTTTACTTTGGGTGGATGCTGGGCAATCAAGGGACAGTCCTGGCTTGCCCCGAAAAGGTGATCTGGTCTGTTTCAAACCAGGGTAGATGCAGAAGGGTTGGTGGGTTCGGGCTCTCCAGCCCAAGGGGACTCATCTTGTGATGGTTGTTACCCCTTTTCTCCTTCCCCACCAAGAATGAGGAAGTTGTCACCAGCTCTGTGTCTTTGCGAGTTTATCTCCATGTAGCCGGGTGTATTTGTGGTATGGCAGCATGGGCTGACGGGATCATTCAAAGCATCTGAGTCTCCATTATTTTTTCAAAAGAAGAAGAGAATGATCTGTTAAATCAGCCACAATGTACATAGTGCAAAAAAGTGAGGAAAAGCCTGCAACAAGCTTTATAGATTGAAAGGGGACATGTCAGCGCAGCTGCTAGGATTTGAGTTTGTCTGCTGCTGCTGCTGGATAGTCTTTAGAGTGAGCATTTTTTCAGAACATTTTAATAGAATTAGGATTGATTTATTTTGAGTGTACAGTTGAAAAAATAAGGGACTTTCCTGAGGTGAGGAGAGAGAAAAAAATAATAAGGGTTTTGGATTGCTATTTGCTTGTATTTGGTATCTTCTCTGCTATTATCATTATGAACTGGGAAATAATGATAGCTAAAATGTGTGTCCTTAGACTTGATCAGAAAAGAGCAATATTACTGTACTGAAATGGCAGGAGCTGGCAAGTTACAGACCAAATGCTTTTTCTGGAACTACATGAGCCTCCTATTAACTACAAAGGAAGCTCTGGGTGTGCATAGAAGGACAGAATTTGGCCTCCCTCTCTCTCTTCATGTGGCCAAATTCTGTGCTGACTTACACCCTTTGCACTTCCATTAATTTCTAATGAGGTTGCAATGGGGGGTTCCATTGACCACGGCATTTGGAACACTGTTTCCTAGTGATTGTCAGTTTGGAATTGGTCTAATTTATGTGAAGTCTTAGAACTAAGTTAGATTCTATAATTTGTAAAAGCTTTCTACATTATAATGCTTCAGGGAATGAGCTATCAGCGTATGGATCGTGTACTGCAGCAAATTCATTATTGCAGTTTGAATGACATATTTCATAATGACATATTTCTGTTGAAAGCAGTTGCCACAGTTGGCAATTTTAAAAGCCGTGTTAGTTTTCTATTTCATCCCCGCTCACCTCTGTAGTTTCTATTTCCTCCCTATTCACCTCTGTACAGAACCAGAGCATCCCTTTGATGACCTTTTGTCCAGTAGTGATGACACCTGATTGTATAGTGTTTTACTGTGATGACGTCACACCCGTCTGGTATACAAGTGTAACATTATAAAGTCACAATCCTTGTATATTTGTTGCCTGGGATATTTTGTTATGACAAAATGTTGTCTTTTGCAAATCTCATCATACAATGTCCAGCAATTAGATGTTGCAACCAGAAAACTGCAGCAAAAGGGCCACAGTGAAGTGACAATGATCCTGCACCAAAAACATCCATATTGTGCATTACCGAATATGTATACACACCACATATATGTATGCATACACAAAAGTAAAGAAAGATATCTATCTAGATTCTTCCACTGACTCCATCATCATGGCCTAGACCCAGCAGTTATGATTGAAAATGTAAATGGTCAAAGGTCAAAATATTCAAATATAATGGGGCTTAAGGCTGGCTGAAGATTGCAAATATCCCACTGATACCCAACACAGTCTCTTCACAATTTAAATATTCTCCTACAGGACAATCTCAAAGGCAATGTTTGTGCTGGCATGGCTGCCCCTACAAAGAGGTTCCCTCACTGATAACAGAAGAAGCAGCAGCAGAACAAGAGTGATGGAAATACATTATCAGTGGTCTCAGCAGACCAAAACTTTAACCATCTTCCTGCAGTTTGGTTTTATTCACCAGAATAACTCCTGTTGAAACACAAAATCCGGCCAAAGCATTTTCACCAGGCTTGGCTGCTCCCCAAGTTCCTTTCCAAGGACTGCACAGCCTTCATCATTTCTAGAGAGCCATTCCCACCTCCTTAATACCTGATTGAGTTAGTGAATCATCTAAAACAGGGAGTTCAGCAAAACACACAACATTTTTCCCACTGGATCATCATCTGCTAACAGGGCAGAATTTCAGTCAAACATGCCCAGCTTGTCACACAGCACTTCGGAAAAGGTGTCACAAGTTGGGTGCCCAGAAACAGAGTTGCTCAAAATTACTAGTCACTATTGAAATGGTTAGCTTTTATATACTGTAAAACCTGCCAAGAGCAACCACTCACAGGAGTTAGCAAAAGTGGTTGCTTGTAACAGGTGGGTCTCTCCCACAGGTTTTGCACACCAGAGAGTGATGATGTTCCGTGGCTTCTGCGGGTTGTCACTTATGACAGGGGATCTCTCTTCAGAGGTGGTCTCTGAGGCAGGTTTTACTGTATATCTCTATATACAAAAGCTTAAACTAAGTGGAGCCTTCCCCAGGGCCAGTTCCTTACTCGCAAATGGTTGAGTGCATTTTGCAAGACCTGCCTACAGAGATTTCACAATGCCTAGAAAGTCAAACTGACTAGGCTTGCATCAGTTTCAGGCTGGCTGTGTTGCTCTAGGGGAAAGCTGTGGATAGAAGCAGCAGCACAGATGGGAATGGGGGGAGATGGAGAAAAAGCAAAGAAAGAAGGAAGGAAAAGACCAATAAAATCCCAGAAGCAGAAAGGCTGGAAGGGCATCTATCATTTCTGAGGAAGTTGGTGAAGATTAGAAGACCCACAACAAAGGGGGAAAATGCTTAATATAAAGGTGGAGATTATATGTATTTCTTTTAATGACAAGTTTAATTAATGAAGAGAGTAAATTGGACTGTATTCTGAAGAGACTCAGAAATAAAACCTTCTCTCAAAAGAGATTATTCCACCAGTTTTCTCTTGGGTTTGAGAGCTGGCTCCTTGGAGCCTCTCACCTGCACTGGACATGGGGTTCTATCCACATGGGCCGTCTTGCCAGATCGTAGCCTTAAATTCTCACCCATAACACAGGTTTTTTGGTTAACGGCAGTCCTTGCAGCAAGGACAATGACTACCCATACATTTGTGCAGTTCCTTGTGCCACAAGACTCTGAATCTTACTGGGACTTCTCAGTATTACTTTAAACGTAAGTAATTTTTTAAAATTGAAATTCTTTAAAGAAAAAATAAATAGTGAGTGATCATACACACTGAAAAAAATGCCTGCGCATTTATTCCAATGTGTAATATGAGAATCAAATGGGAAAATAATTAAAGGAAAAAATAAAATGGAAAATGCTGGGACTTTTGTAATACATTGGATTAAACCTGGCCTATATTAGAAAAGTTGGACCAGTGTAACAATTTAAAAAAAAATCAATCAAATTGCACCAGTGCAAACCCCTAAGATAGATACAGCTAAACTAGTTTAAGGCTTGATTTAGTTTAATCCCATAATCCCTTTTTTTGTTTGTTTTCTTATGGTGGATAAACAGGCCTGAATGGTTGATTGTTTTTTTGTTCATTTATTTGAAATGTTTTTTTGTCCACTTGTTGTTACTTTGATTTATCAGGAGTGTCAACTCTGATTTGCTGGAGGTCTTGTTGGGCATACTATGAGATGTTTATTGTAAGTTCTATAACACCTTAATTGAAGAAGTGGATGGATAAGATCAAATTGAAACAAAAAGGGGGAAAGTCTTGGGGAGGAAATATGACAGTTTTAAACTGCTCCTTTCTGTGCCAGTCTGCCCTTTCGACAGTGGTTTGTGGCTTTTCAGCTATTTGTAATCCACTTTCTACTATAAAAGCTAAAACTGGGAGTTGTTCATTATTTAACTTAAAAAAAAAAAAAAAAAACCCCAGAAGGAAGTGATTTGAAAGTGATTGTTAGGCCATACCCAGCTGTTGAAAAGGCAGCTAGACATCTGGGGCACAGGACAGGGGAGATAAGAACACAAATACTCCAGGAACTTTGGAAAAAGAAGTTAATGTCAGAAAAAAATAAAAACAATATAATTAGAATAGTTGAGAACAGGTGTTTATAACCTTTTCCCTACTATTTTGTATCATCTTTTGAATAGATACTAGTTTTCAGAGTGGAAGGATTCACACTGCATAAACTCCACATATTTTTTTTTTTAAATAAATTAACTTTAAAGTCAGTGCGTCATAATCTAACAACACTAAATCTTTATAGGTTACTGGCACACTTTTTGGGTTGTTAGATGACCGAGGCCAAGCAGCAGTGGTCTGCTCTGTCATACTTTATAGAGGCTCATTGTTAAAATAAAAGCCATTAGACGTAAGGCACACTACACCTCCAAAAGAGGAGTAGCTTTGCAATTCATGTACCAGTGGAGAAACTGAAACAGACACACCTTCTGCTTCACTGTACAACAGAAACAAAGAAATTGGAGAGGGTTTGAAGAAGTAGCCATCAGAAATGGGAAACAATTTCAATTGAAGAGTGAGAGAGAAAAATATTTCTTTATGATTGAGAGAAAGGAGAGAGGTCACAGGAAATGCCTCATGTCATTATGTATGTCATCTAGCCATGAAATCAGAAGTGGACAGGAATGTAAAATGAATGCAATAGATAAAACCCACAAACCCCATGGTGAAATCCATCCCTAGATGCCCAGAGTAATGCAGTAACTTCAGGTACTCAGTGTACTAATTTTGGCAAGAGTTGTTTGTATTCTTGTTGTGTCAAAACATTGAAACCAATACTTGCAAAAAACACCTCTTTCCTCCCCCCTCCCCGCCCTAACTCAAAAACATCACTCGCTCACGATGTCAGCAACCAGGAGTTAAGATTTTTACCTGAAAATTGTAAACGAGGATAATCTCAGGCATGATAAATCCAGTTCTTTGTGGTCTGACTGCAGATTTTCCTCAGATTGGGTTATTTGTCTCCAGAATCTCAGTTTTCTTTCAAGAAACATATTTTTAACCTTTCTGATTGAGACGTTTGCCTTTCAAATGAAAACCAGAAACTAGCCAATCCTCACTCTCCTCTGTCTTTTGTTTAGCCACCATACAGTCTTGGAGAACCCGGCCACCACAATAATTTTTTTCTCTTTCCACTCTCTTCCCTTTGGCCACCCATTCCTGGGGAAGAGAGTGGGCAGTATAGGTAGAGCCTTGCAGAGATACAAAATTTATATCCACATCCGATTCGTGATCCACAAACATGGTCCGCGGATATAAAGCAGATATCGGCAGATTTGCAAGGCTCTAAATATAAAATTTGGATCCACATCCATCCTCCTTGTGCAAACATGGTCTGCAGATGTGGATATCTGCGGATATAAAGCAGTTATCTATGGATTTGCAGGGCTCTAATATAGGCAGTAAATGTTTGGAGCCCTTTGGATAACCAAGAGTTTTTGGGGTCAGATAATTATGCGTTGAGTGTGAAAACAACACTGTTAGCCATACTAGGAAAGTGTTTGGTGCACTGAAAAGATGTCTGGGGGAAAGAATGAAGAGAAGAAAGCTGGAACATCATGAATAGCCTAAGATATATTGGAGTCATCAATTAAAACTCTCTTCTCTGAAATTACTGAAAAGATTAAAAGGGAAGTATTGAAATTCCCCGAGAGATACGCAGAGGAGTCTGCAAAAGATTGTTAGCGAGACTTCTTACGGAAAAAGGAGGAAATAAGACTATTTTTAAAATACTGAATTTGGTTGCTCCTGTGATCCACATTTTAATAGTGATTATTGCTGTTTCTGTTCATATATGCTAACTTCTATTTTTGTCACAGTTAGAAACACCTTTGATCAAGGGTGCTGGAACAATTTTTATATTGGGGGTGCTGAAAGCAGAAACCATGTGTTTGGTTGTTATTACTACTTCAAGCCACACCCCTAATTCAAGCACCCCTGCATTTGATACAAGCATGGGGCATAATGGATTTGGGGGAACTCCATCTTCTTGTAATTCACAGATTTTCATAAGAGATTAGAATGTGGATCAGCTTGTCATCTGAGAAGCAAGAGGCCAGTTCTGCAATGTAATTCCTAAAGTATGAGTTGCAGTGCTACTTGTTCATTTTCTGTTCTTTCTGGTATGAAGGCAACAGCAGGATTATGTAATATTATTTTTGAAGCATTTTCCTTGTACACGCCTCACAGCCCCTCCCCCACAGGTACAGACCCCCCCGCTCCCTGGGGCAGCTGGGGGCAGCACAGGGACCACTCCTGCCCTATGCGGGGGGGAGGAATGCGGTGGGGAGGGGCGGGGCATAAATGTAGGCTTGGCCCCCGTGTGCCGGAGACCCTCCATACGCCATCGAGCAGAGGCCTTTTACTATAAGGCCTAAGCTCTCAACAAACCAGAAACTGTTAATGGAGTGACCCAGGCTTTGGTTAGGCTATGCCTACTGTGAGGCATGGCTGAGGCAAACCAGTGCAATGAATATAACCGTAAAATTTTAAATATTATAAAGGAAAATGCAGAAATTTGGCAGGATCAATGTAAATAACAGAACAATAATGTAATATAAAATATCAAATACTTGCTTCGGAAAATAAACTGTAAATTGCTGTCACAATAAAAGCAATTTTTTCAACAACATGCTGTGTCATCTGACTGTGGAATCAATTTCTCCTCTCCCTGGCTGTGAAGTCCAGCTTCACCCCTGCTGTCCCACCTTCACCTCTTTCTGACTTGCGATGCTCCTTTGTTTTGAGGCGGCAGTAAGTGCACTTCTTTCCAACTGGTCCATCAGTGAATAATAGCTCCTCACCTGCAGGGCCAGGCCCATTTCCCAAGTGGCCAAACTGTATTCTCTCTTGTCAGTATCCGAAATGTCAATCTCACGAGTCACATGCTGGGTCCCTTGCATATGGCCCTTCACAGTCCAACTTCCTCTAACACAGTCTCTCCTGGCCAGTCCCCTTTTCACCCCAGCACAGTCACTTTTCACCTCCTTTTTCTCTAACCGCTTTCCAACTGTCTGCTCCAGGCAGATTCTGAGCCCCTTCCCCAGCTCAAGCTGCCCTCTCATGGGCTGTCTCTCTCCCCAGGACAGCATTCTGTGCTGCTGCATCACAGCTGCAGCAGGTGCTGGTGCCAGGGCCAGGGTTATTATAGTAACATCTGTCAAGATTTGGCTGAACGCTTTGTTATGAGGCTGCAGAGAAAATACTAGACCTGTGATAAAGTCCACCCCGTGTATGATACATATGCAGAGGAATCAATTAAAAATATTACCAAAAAAAAAGTTTCCATGGGTTTTCACCTTTCCACTACAAAATCATAGACTTCACAAACACCTCCAATGTCATAATGAAGCAGCTACTGTCTCATGCTCACACAAAGGATGAGTTCACTGCATATCTTGCAGGAAAAATGCTCCAGCATGCGAAGAATTGCTCAGAGAATTTTGTCATCATGTGGCACAGTGAATCTGCTGCCTCTTATTGTTCAAAGAGCCAGGAGGAAATTGACACTAAAATTATGTTGCATGCCATCAACACCACAGAGAGATGCTACTAAATTCTGGATTTTTGCACAAGAGACAGATGTTCTAGTACTCTCTGTGAGACCCTGCCCAAGACTTCTGCAAGATTCTATTTTTGTGCCTGATGTTGCTGTTTATCCCTCAGAGACATGTTCCGATCACTTCGACCATTAAATCTGCCACACTGCCAGGTTTCCAGCTCCTTTCAGGATGTGACACTACTGGAAGGTTAGCTAGGAAAGACCAAATTATCCTACTGGAAGGCATTTGATTCAGCCACTGATGACTTTCTCCTCCCTCTGAAGGTGCTCAGAATGGCTGAGACAGTCACTGATTAGGTTATAAATGCACTAGAGGCATTCATAAGCCGAATTTACCATTTGTGGATCAATATTACGACACTTGCTGAGCTATGTTGGTGATTGGTTTCCAAGAAGCAGACACAGAGAAAAATTGCCAACGACAAGAGGTGCATTTATACCTGCTATCAAGAGAGCAAATCATCAAGCAATGGAATGGCTCCAGGATGACTGAGCACATCCAAAGCTATCCTCCCCAATCAGGCATGGATGGGTCTTGGAGGATGGACTGATCGCACCAGCGATGTGTGAAATACCATGCGCTCTGCAATCAGTCCTTCAGTTAATCAAATGATCATGTGCAAAGACCAGATGCTCACCACTCTGCAAATGTTTGGCCAGCAGTCTGCCTTGTATGGGGATGTGGGAGTGAGGCATGGACAAGGATCGATGTGATAATGTGTGCCCTAGGTGGAGATGACACAGATGATGACTTTGATGAATGAATGTTTTCAGTCCTACATGTCAAGGCTAGCTTCCCTAGGATTACCCAAGGTCAATGTCTTTGTTGTGTAAGCAGGGCATCTTTATGTTAAAGTATAATTAAAAAAATGTTGATTTTTTTAAAAACATTTTCTCAAATATATATATTTACATAATTGTTTGAGGTTTGTCATGGTTGGTACGTACCATTGTGTTCATGGGAGAAAGGGTTTTTGAATGATACCCAACTTGACCCATTTCCAATGACAATGCATTATCAAAATTTCCACCAGCTGGAGGATCGGGAGCTGGGAGCCAGGCGGTGGGTGGGTGGGTGGGGCATCAAGTCCCCCTTGCCATGCTGCAGGGGGTGACAATATTGAAATTATGGTTCTGTAGATCTTTACAAATCAAATGACAGCTCCCTTACCTTTCTGTCACTAACTTGCCCATAGAATGAGATTTTACTACACTAGGGATAGAAAGAATCCTCAAGCTGGTAAAAGCTTGGGCACAGGAGAGAATCATGGGTCACTCTTGAAGTAGGTGGAGGGTAGGAAGAGGACACCTCTGCACAATGTTGTTTTCAATTCAAGCTTTAGAGTACAGCTGTGAAAATTCACCCGATGGGGAAAAAAGATTCTTGATGGGGAACCATGTGTCACCCAAACCCACTCAGTGCAACTTTGTACCCTTCACAGGGTGGCTGGGCCACATAGAGAGATTCATAAGCCTTCTACAGTCTCACTTAACGAAGCAGGCTCTTTTAGTTTAGGGAAGAGGCTCCTGCATTAAGATCTAGAGGTCCCAGGTTCACTCCCTGCTGCCAATGATCCATCGCTTGCTGCTCCATAAAATTAAATAGGGAAGTGACCCCGGTGAAAAACAGTGAACCTATTGGTGTAGCTAAGAAGAAAATGAAGGTTGCCTAATTTCTTCTTATGTGAAACTATGTGGATGTTCTGGTTTACAACTAGTTTCTCTCCATTAAGTCTTATCGGCGGGGGAAATATTCTGCTGAAGACACAAAAATGTGAAAAAGTGGAGATAAGGCCGTTCTTGCAAAAAGAAAAATGGTATCTGATTTTCAGGTATAACATTTGCTGAAGCAAGCATCATTCCTGAGAGCTTTAAAAAAAAAAAAATTGGAAGAAAACCTTCCTCCCATGTTATATACAAGGTTTGGCTCTGTTTTATCCTTACAGTGAAAACAGATTTGTTTTTCTGTTACCTGGCCAATAACTACAGTATGTACCAAAATGGCTGAGGACAGAATTATCCAGATGTCATCCAATGTTTATCTTGAGGGTACACAGGGAAAACACAGTGATGTACTTATCCAGACATACGGTAGATTTAATTCTTAAAAAGTCCTGGCGTACAGAAGGACTTACTTGTGTGTTTCTTTTTAGTGGGCTGCCTACTTTGCACTGAAAGGAGAAAGACTCCTTGTTGTTGTTGAAAAGGGCTAATAGGGCAAATAAGATACTGATTTAGCAGTGAGTCAAAGTCCTTTGAAATGAATAGGATTCTTTCCATTGACTTCAGTGAGCTTTAGATCAGGCCTCTAGTTTCCATAAAAGTGAAATAAAGTGTATGTGGGTATATAGAAAAGTGCCATAAATAAGCAAAAAGAAAAAAATTCTTTAGCTTCTACACTGAAAACAAAACTTTCATTTTAAAAATTTGTAACCAAACAGATGCGTGCAGAATAATCCAAAGCAATTTCCTGATGCTATTGTAGTAACCCAGTCATCTGTCCCCATCATTGCTATCTCTAACTGTGTTATGTCTAAGCTGCTAATCTAGTCATGTACCTATTTAAGTCAATGGGAGTTTGTCGACTTCAGTGGGAGAAGCAGAAAGGTCTCAGATTGTCAACTCTTTAGGATAGAGATGTTTTCTCATATTTGTCTGTACAGTGCCACATAGTGCAGTATAATTAATTAATAATAATTTAAACATTTAATTTATTGGGATTTTAATGAAAACAGACATTTTCTGCAGAGATTTCCTTAGGTGAAAAACCAGAAATGTTTTGATGGAAAAAACTTTTGACCACTATTTACAAAGCACCTGTCACCAGTACATACTAATATTGTAAAATAAGAGGCTATAAGACTAACACATTGTCTACACTGGGATTTTAACCACCAATGTAGCTGTACCAATGCAGACTCCTAGTATAGACAAAATTTGCACTGTTGCACAACTTATCCTGTTCTACAGCAGGGGTTTGCATTGGGTGGCTAAAAGTCAAATGTAGATAAGTCTTTAAAACAAGGCTGAGCTCTGATCTTGCCTTTCAGGGGAGTTCTCTTGTCATCTTTTCTGTAAACAGCAGCTCCAGTAAAGCTTAGCCTATCATTAATTTAATCTAGCAATAAAACAGTAGTCTAGTAGAAGGTGACTTTAGTTGCTGAAAGTTATTCTCCTCTGAAGCAAGAGAAGTCAGTGCTTATTATTGCTATGTACAGACTCAAGAAATGCCAGCATCTGACCAGCACCATCTTTGACCAGAATCAAAAGGAAATGTTGTTCCCCACATGAATGAGCAAGGAAAATATCCTATCAGAGGATACTCCTCCCCATAGTAAATTCATTAAAAGTGCTCTTAGACACTCAGACATTACCATGATAATGAGCATGGAATAAAGAGATGAGATTACATAGGGTAACAAGTAATTGAAGCAACAAAACACATGAAAACAAGAATGTCCTTCCAGGAGAGGTTAAAAATGAAATTCTGTATCACAGAAGCAGAGTGACAAATAGTGGAGAGCCCAGAATTTAAAAAAGAGGAATAAAAACATGGAAAGTTAACTGAAGAGCTAAGGTTTTGCTGGGAGAAATGAGAACATTTGGAGAAAAAGTAACATCCAATAATGTACATCTCTCAGACCTACTGGAAGAGTTCCAAGGCCAAAGGGTCAGGGTGACTGTGCCTCGGAGAGGCACTAATTCAGCACAGCTCCCAGGGAGGGGAGTCCCGGTTGTGTGTCCCTGGCTGACCTTCAGTACAATATGTCTACTGTGTGAAGAGCTCTGTTTTTGGAACATTACTCATAGAAGCAAGCTATTTATTCTGAGTAAAGTAGGGAAGTTATTTTTGGATGGACCTTACAAAAAAACATTTCTCTCGGAAGTGTACATAACTCAAGACAAAATGCACCTTGATGCAAATTCAAACAAATGTCACATAAGATGTTTTTCAGTGTATTCAAAGAAAGTGAAGAACTGGAATTACATGTGGCTGAGGTTAGTGATGCATTCAAAGAGACAGATACTTTAACAATAAACTGTCTTTTCATTTTAGATAATACTATCAGCAATATTAGTTTCCTCCTCATAACATAAGCAATACTTGTTTTAAATTATCAGTGAAGAATATAAATTGCCTTCTCCACCTACACATTGTTTCCCTCTCGGGTTGGCCCAATCCCTTCTGTATTTAAGAAGCCACTGAACTAGCGGGAATTCCCTAATCTAGTTGTCTGCTTCAGGCATCACATAGATGTTAATGTGGACCACGTCTCTTAGCTGGATGTACTATATTCACATCCAAAAATCGTATTTATCAATGTGTGATTAGCAAGTGTACTGTAATATGCAGACATACTTAGAATGAACTGTTTATTCACATAAGAATTTAAGAATGGCCATACGGGGCACCAGTGGTCCATGTAATCCAGTATCCTGTCTTCTGACAGTGGCTGGTGCCAGCTGCTTCAGAGGGAGTGAACAGAACAGGGCAATTATGGAGTGATCCATCCTGTCGACCAGTCCCAGCTTCTAGCAGTCAGAGGTTTAGGGACACCTGGAGCATGGGCGGGGAGCTAGGGGGGAGGATCCATCCCTGACCATGTTGACTAATGGTCATTGATGGGCCTATCCTTCATGAAGTTATCGGATTCTTTTTTGGAACCCAGTTATACACAACCATGGCTTTATTTTATACTGCTTTTCTTCAGTCACATGCAAGGGGTTTGGCTGAAAGTTTATTTCCAAAATGAAATGGGGTTTTCCTGAAGATGCACAAATTGAGTTGACGATTATCTGTATTGTAAATAAAAATTGGCTCTTGGTGGCTCCCCAGATTAACCAAGGATGCTTTAATGAGCTTTCTGTGTGGTTAAAAGTGTGCAGAGGTAGAGGAGTTCACTGTGAGAGACAGTAAAAGGATGTCTTGATCTTGTTTTAATATTTTAATATTAACAACTATAATTGACTGTTTGCACAATGCCTAGCACAGTGGGACGTAAGCGAGGCTCCTAGGCACTATTGCAGTATAAATAAAGAAAGAACAATATAAAAATGTGGAGTTTAAAAAGGTTTAATGCATTGTAGATATATATTTAACATTAAAATATTTCTACTGATTGTTAAATCAAGGTTAGTGCAGGTCAGAAACTGATCTACAGCCCTTTGATAGTGGAGAGCCCCATGGCCCGCGTCACACACAACTCCCTTTGCAAACAGGTGACCAGCACTAGCAGCAATGCCAAGTGTAATTAAAAACTTTTTTGTCAAATGCATTTCATAGCTGAGTTGTACTGAGATGAATTCTGACCTTTTGAACATCCACACTGCTGACTTGAGGAAAACGGGGTCCAGTTTTCCTTTAAGAGACACATTTTATTTTTTACTTACATTTGTGTATATAATTACTATGACAGAAGAGCAAATAATCTATTTACATGCATATATGGCCATTTACAGATTTTCCTGGTGATATTTGCGTGAAAAATATTTGATTTGTTTGCAGGCTTTAACAAAAAAGGTTATTTCTAAATATACGCTGTAGGCCAAAGAAAACAGATTTTGAGTGACCATCTCAAGGATCAGTCAATAATAAAAATTTAATTGCTAAATTACTGAGACCTTTCATTGTGCCAGAGAGCAAAAAGAAAGTAATTCTACTAAGTCTGACACAGTTGTTTTGGTAGCTGCCAATTGATATTGCTACATCCATTTATACATTCCTTATGAGTTGACTAGGATGACCATACTAGGATTTAACGGATTTTTGTTTGTGTGATGGCTTTTTTGGAATACAAACACTCTCCAAAATAATACCTCCACCTAAAAGCCAAAATAGATACAATCAAAGGTGTGAGAACATTTTGAACAAAAACTAGAAAACCCACAAACCCTTTAATTTATGAAAGTTAAGTTTTCCCATTTAATTTTCAATATTTTTAAACAGTCCCCTTTCATTAAAACTATTTCATTTTTTGTGCTTGAAAAGAAACTGTATTTGAAAGGGAAAATGGCTCATTTTTAAATCTCAGAAAGATGTCCTTTTGAAATTTCTCATTTATCTTGAATGAACAATAGTGCACATGAACAACTTCAAGTTTAACATGCCTTCAATATGAGAATAGATATGTTCTGGACATTTTAGGGGAAAAGCCTGTGTTTCTTGATCACAGAATGAAGTAAGGAAACATTTTACATTAAATTCCCCCCTCCTCCAAAAAAACATTGTCCTTTCTTCCAGCTCTAGGACTGTGTACACTGATCTCATCACCATGGTGTTGGAACAACACAGATTTGACCTTTGACTGTTAGTCATTCTGGGGCTTAGTTACAAAGCCCATTTTGGCTAACAGGTGTTGTAAAGGATGATGCTTTGATCTTTCAATATGCATTATGTTTTATTGCACACTGTGTAGGTGGTTCTCTGAGCAGATCCTAAACCCAAACAATCTTGTTAGTGTTAAGTTTCTAGCTGCATTATGTTTCATTGGGATCTTGTCTTCCACAGGGTTTAAAATTGTGAAGTCTTTTTTAGTAAGGTGACATACTGACTAACTGGTCTTTACTTCTTAAATAGGTCTCAAGCAGCATTCTTAAATTATAATTCAAACTTTGTAGGACGCGTTCATTTAAATATTGATTCGCACTGATGAATGAGGAGAAAAGGGGGACACCTTGTTAACATGTGCCAGTTTAGTGACTGCTGTATCATGAATGCCAGGAAATGCTGTTGTACAACTTCTGCTTTCAGTTCCATTGGTCTAAATTAAAACTATATGCATTGTTGGTGTAGCCGAGACCAGAATTTGTCCCAATAACTTTTCTTGCATATACAGACCAAAGAAAGGAAACCCCCCTGCTAAACTCAGATTTCCTTAGGTTTCAAAACAAAAAGATAACCCAGATCATGCCTAGCACATCCTTTAAATCCCAATTCTCTCTTAAGACACCACAGTATCACTAGTAATTTATTGATTAGCAGGAATAGTTTCACTTGCCAGTCTGTGGACTGGCTGCCTCATGAGGGCCCCTTTTTGGCTGTGGTGGCTCTCCAGCACCCTATTTCATTCCCTCTCACCAGAGATCCTCAAACTCCACACACAAGCATCTCTCTCTGTTTTCCGACCCTCCTTAGGGTCTGGATTTATGAACATCAAAGCTCAGAACAAAACTCAAAGCCCCCCAATAAAGTCTACAAAGTTCAACTCAATTCCCTGCTTTTAGCAGGCCACTCCCCGACCTTCCTAGCTGGAGGGTTCTTTTCTTCTCCCCTGCAACCTGCTGTTGGCAGCTCTTCTCAGGCTTCTGTTTGCCTAGTGTTGGCAGCCCTTCCTAGCTAGTTAAGGGTCTCCTACATGCGCCTACTCATGGCCTCCCATCTATGGCCTCTACCACAGCTTCTTTTCTGTTTCCCTTTGTTTATAGAGACCAGCTGCTCTCTCTCAGATGCCATGTGAAGCCGGTAATGAGGCACAGGTGTTCTGGATCAGTTCCCTCTTACAGGGCCCACCCTACCATGTGACTGCCAGATATTGTATTCTCTCCTCTCCTACTCATTTTTAGACATTTTATATGTGGACAGTTTTCATATTTAGGTGCAGGGCCTTTAACAGGGTTTGGCAGTTGGGCCTGTAGGGTCTGTGCCCTTTTTTGGTATCCAGTCTACCCTTAAGTTGTACCAGGACAATTTCGGTGAGATCTTCCAATTGATCCACTGCCCCCTTTCTATTCTGATTTTCTCTATTCTCTGTTACCTTCTTCCAGACATTAAGCCAGGTAACCTACATCCCACAAAATGTCTTCCCAATGGGAATCGCTGAGGTTACTCATGTGCTTAAAATTAAGAATGTTCTTAAATACTTTGCTGGACTGGAGCCAGAACTTTGCAGGACCGCGTCCCAGCTATAGAAAAGACTACTTAACATTTTTAGATGACAGAATAATTTCACTCCCTTTCCCTCCTTTGAAAAAAGTTATACTTCCTCCACTAAAGATTTTAAATCAAGACAGATCTATTTGTCTGCAGTCTGTTTAATGATTTGGATGAATTGGGTTGCTGAGATGATGCATTAGTTTAAGGGGTTTTCTTAACACCATTGTCTTTTTGGCTACAGTATTATGTGCTGCATGAGACATTTGCCCAAAAGAGGAAGTGTACCACTGAAAACACATTTCAGGAAATACAGATTTAGAACATAGCAGACAGATCTCGAAAAGGGCAAAGAAATTTCTTCCACCTAAATCTAGGTCTGTGAGAAAATTATTTTCCTTCAGTCCTGCAAATTACTTAGATTTTTGTAGAAACTACAACCAATGAGCTGTGATTAAGTATTTAGTGATACATTGTCAACTTGGGTTTTTAAAATTCATTTTCTGAGAGAGCAGCTTTTAAACAGTCTACCTTGATTTTTTTTAAAATAAGTGTTTTTCTGCTTGCCCGTTGATGTCTGAAAGGGTCTGTTCACTTAGTCCATTTCTATACACAAAGTGCTGTCAAATGCACAGAGTGTACAAACTGGAAAAATAGAATAAAAAGTCATTGGTGGTTCCCTTTCAGTTTAAATAATCTTGAGCGTTACTTGAGTCAAAAGCGTAAGATGAGCACAATACATTCCAGGAGAATACTACTATTAGATTTTCCATCAGAGGATCATCCCTTCTTAATATCCATGCTGAAAGGCTGTTTGTCATAACAGTGTATCTAATGTAAGCCTGTTATTTACAGAAGCTAATGCATTAAATGTTGTCTGGCTCCAAACACCCTTTGTTCTGCTATGACCCAGTCCACACTAGGGGGAAATTGTGGAAAATGTTCACTGTTGCTACCACTGGTCCAGCCCCACCGAGCAATGTTGGGAGCCCTAGAGGGGAGCAGCTGCCACTGAGCTTTTTGAGCGAACAAGGCACTGAGCAAAATTGTATGACATAGTGCTTAAAATTCTAGCAGCTCATCATGTCAGGGCTCCCAATGCCATGAACATCAGTGGAGCTGAACAGGTGGCAAATTGGCTTCTGATTTTATATACTATTTGCATTGCATTTGTTTATCCACCCTTTTCTTAACCTCTTGGTGGTGTAAATAAATCCAGGGTGCACTTCTCACCAGCTGTGTTTTCATTGTCCAGTTCTGAATGCTTATTGAGGCCTTTAGAATATAGCCATTGCTCTTATGAGAGGATACTTGGCTGGTTTAGCCTAGCAGAAAGAAGGCTGAAAGGGGATATGATAGCTCTTTATAGCTAGATCAGGAGGTACACATCAGGGAGGTGAAGAGCTATTAAAGCTAAAGGATAGTATGACCAGATGTCCTGATTTTATAGGGACAGTCCCAATATTCAGGGCTTTTTCTTATATAGGTGCCTATTACCCCCAGCCCGATTTTTTACACTTGCTATCTAGTCACCCTACTGAAGGGCAATGTTGGCACAAGAACAAATGGATATAAACTAGCCCTGATCAAACTCAGGTTGCAAATTAGGAGGTTTCTAACCATTAGAGGAGTGAGGTTGTGGAACAGCCTCCCCATAGGAGTCGTGGGGGCAAACAGCTTCACTAATTAAGAGAAACCCAGACAGATTTATGGATTGTAGGACAGACTTGCTTGTGATGGTAGAGCCCAGCAGCCCTGTGAGAGGGTCCCTTTCATCTCGCCTCTTATATTCCTAAAAGCTCATGGTTCAGAGCCTCAGCCAGGCACCTGTAAGGGTCAAGAAGGGATTTCGCCCCCCCACTGTATTCCATTTTTTATTTATTTTTTTAAATCTCCTCCCTCCACCGCATCAGGAATGGCCCAGCAGGAGATGGGACATTGGGTGGGGCTGGCCAGTGCTCTGAGGTGGCACTGAGCATTTTCTCTCTAAGGTGCATGGGTGACTGTTCTTGTTCACACATTCAGTGTCTAACTGATCACCCTAACTGGGGTCGGGCAGGATTTTTCCCCATAGCTCATATGGGCGATGACTTTGGGAGTTTCATTTTCCTCTGCATCATGGGGTACTGGCCACTTTCCACAATTATCTGGGTATATCTCACTTAATCAGTCCCCTACCTTGCTATTCCCTGTCTGTAGCACACTGTTTAGTCTCCTGCAGGTTGGGATACTTTGCATTTTAAACTCAACGACTGAAATTGGACCAGTTGCCTGGTGACACAGAATGTCAGACTAGGTGATCTGGTGGTTCCTTATGGCCTTAAACTCCATGACTCCCA
The DNA here is from genome assembly GCF_026122565.2 of Emydura macquarii macquarii. NCBI lineage: Eukaryota > Metazoa > Chordata > Testudines > Chelidae > Emydura > Emydura macquarii. The sequence goes on along the minus strand of NW_027130439.1, from coordinate 1,352,196 downwards.
CTTGTATAATGAGGTTACCCAAGGTTGCCCTGCAAAGTTCCTTAGGATAAAGCCTGCATGCAGGGTGTGGAGATTGCTTCCACCTGGGAAAACACTCTACATCCTAAAAACTGGTACTGAATTTATCCTAGAGAGCCCCCACAACGTGCCCGTCTGGGTTTGATTCACACAGCATGAAGCTGAGCACAGGTTAAGTTGAACCCTGTGGACTGCTCTTTCCCTGTGGCTGAGTTGCTTCCAGCCTAGCTCCTGCAATCCTTTCCTGGGGTTCCACTAGTGTCCCCTCAATAACTGATGCAGTATGGGTCCAGGTCTCCTGCTTAAAGCCTGAATCAGAATCTTTGCCCAGAGACAAGTAGATGGAGTCTCCAAGATGGAGGTGATCACAATCTGCATGAGGCAAGGGCATCCATGCAGAGGTTCTGTACAACAGGCTACCCAACTCTGTTGGCTTCTTCTACGGAGTCTTTGGGAAGGAAATACAGTCAGCTCAGTGGAGGGCTGATGTTGTTTTACCAACCATGTACCAACAGCCTGCTCCACATGGTAAGAGCTTGTGTGCTTGTCTTACTTTAAGAACTACTGGAGTGGTTCAGTTAACAGTACAATAGCTTAAAGCGACTCATCACTACAGCACCCTTCCCCCCCCTTCTGAAGGTGGAATTTCACTGCCCAAGAGATACTAACTGTTGGTGAGAACAGTAGTAACTTTTGGGTGGATTTCAAATCAGAAATTGACCTAGACTTGAAAGAAGCATGCTGTGGAAACCAGGGTTCTCACGAGTTCCTACTCTGCCCTGCTTTGGGTCTGTCCCCCACAATTTTCCTATTCACTATGGTGTCTCAAGGCCCAGTTTGATTAAGTTGGAAGAACTTGGATTTTTTCCCCTAGTATGCCACAATTTGTTACCCCCTGCATTACTCAATGGAAGGAAGCAAGTGGCTTTACAGTTACATTTGGGGTTTTCAAACAAAGTCTGAACTAGTTCCTTGGAAGATCTAACTGCAGGAGGTTTGGATATTTAAAATATAAAATGAGATATAATTGAACAAAAAGGCTAGACTTTCCCTTCTCCAACCCCCAAGCGTCAGAATCATGTTGATTTATTAACTGAAAAAAATGTCTGAACCAATTTCTTTCAAACTTTCTAAAAAGACATCTTGAAAATTTCCAGGCCAAAAGGAGTTGTCCTACAAAATGTGTGCATGTGTGTGCGCATGTGTGCCTGAGAGAGAGAGAGCACGAGCAAGCAAGCACGCACACGCATGTGACATGAGCATGGGCATTTGCAGGTGCGATTGTTCAGGATTATAACAGAGAACTGTTTGCAGCCCCAACTGTAGAGTTATTGCTTCACAACTTACTACATGTCAACCAAAATTGAGTGAAGCTTTAACGATTGTGTCTTGCTAGGTGGTATCACGATAATCTCACCCGCCATGCAGCAGAGGCTCTTCTTCTTTCCAATGGATGTGATGGAAGCTATCTCTTAAGGAAGAGTAATGAAAGGATTGACCTGTATTCTCTCTCAGTAAGGTACAATATGGGAAAAAACTGAATTAACTTACATGACTCTACATTATCACCAGTTATAAGTATCCTTCACTTGCCACCATATGTTTGCAACATGGATTGCGATATTAATTTATAATAACCATATTAATAGTTTGTGATCTGATCATCAAAAAAGGTTGACCAGTAAGCTGTGACAGAGTGAAATCCCACTGAATAATATCCCACCTCCTAATATTTGTGCCCAGCTTCAGAAGTTCATAAGAGTTCATCTTTCTGGGAGGTGCTTCATTCCATGAACCGCTTTAAAATTAAACATTGTTCAAATCACTTAAAAAACCTCGATCATGGTAAAGTCAATTAGATTAGCAGTCATAATAATAAACGGAGACGGACTGAAGTGAGAAGAAAGGCTCTATGGTAAGCAGTTTACGGTAGTAAACACAGCAATTAACTTTAGTAGCCTGGAGATAACTTCTCCAGATTATATCCTGATCACAACCTAGGAACACCAAGACGTACCCCCTGAGGCCCTTCCCAGCTTTTCCCACCAATTGAGGATGTAGCCCATACAGAGCCAAGATGCTAAAAGTTTATATACTTAACTGCTGAGTCAGTGTCGTGATTTAAGGAGCTTTAGCTCACAGTAACTAGGACACAACAGGATTTTAAAGGGAATGTGTGACCCGTCTGTGCCTAGTGTAGCCCACTTGAAAATGCCAAGGTCAGGGCATGCTTCAATAGGAGAGCAGATTCTGCCAGAACTGGTGGCTAACACTGAAGTTAGAGTCCCCAACCAGTCACAAACATTGCTCCTGATTTCCTACACTGGTTATCAAGAAGCTAAAACTAGAAATACACAGCCGCCTTTATAGCATTTCAGTCTCTGGCTCTCAATCAGCAGCTGGGTCCAGTAAAGAGATAAATTATTTAAAACTCTATTCCCTTTACCAAAGTGTTCTTCTCATCCCCAAAGGTGATGAAGCCACATTGTCAGATCAATGTAAGTTTGGATCTTACACAAAATACCACGCTGCCAGCCAAACTTTAGTAACTAAAACTAAAGGTTTATTATAAAAGGAAAAACTAAGAACGTTAAATGGTCAAAGCAATCAGATGCATACAGGGACTTTAAAGTCCATCTATATCAGATTCGCAGCAGAACTGTGGAGTTCACAAGCTTGTACAGTTCCTCTGGTGTACATCCAGTACCTGGATGGGCCTCAGTCTTTTGTATCAAAGCTTCAGTTGTACATGTTTTCATTCCAGCTTCCTACCTCTGGAACAACTCAAGATGGAGTTGGTGAAGCTGCATTTTATAATCTGGTTTGCCACGTGGCTTGTTTCAAACAAACTCACAGCACATGGGCAGGGAAAGACACTTGCAGTTACAGGTTGTATTCAGGACATTGCATGAACGGCTATGAATAACTTGCAGACAAGAACATCCGACACACCCTTCAAATTAAAGACTTGCCGTTTATGCATTGTCTGGCATCATTGTAATATATTGCACTTCGAAACCAAGGTCAGCTGCACTTGTAAAGGCCAGTTTTGTGATCAGTGTAAAGACACCAGCACCAATATCTTCAGTACAGACATGCTCCCAGACTGAGCTCTGTGGGGTGGGGAATGCCTTAAAAAAATAAACACCCTCATTTATACAGTGCCTAGCACAATGGGGCATTGATTAGGGCCTGTAGGAAGTACTGCAACACAAACAATAAGTAATGATAACATGTGCATAAGTGTAAAGAACATGAAAAGGAAAACCGTAAGGAACATTTGTTAAAAATGGAAGGTAATTTTTTTTTTTTAAAAGGGTACAATATCTTGTCGGCCTGAATATTTTTTAATTAGCAGAAAAAATTAAGCACTGTTTGAAATAAGCTCCTGCCACTGGCAATTTCTCAAAAAATCCAAGCCAGTTTTGCATGACAATCTGAAAGTTATATATAAACCAAAAAATGTATTTAAAAAGGGTTGCTAACTGAAGAATTAAATATTTGTAAAGAACTGATAAAAAGAAAATAGCTCCCTAACTCTAAGTTTATAATATCTGGAAGGGTTTATTCATCCTTGAAAATTGTGTAGTAAAAAATTGATAGTGTCATTGATTTATTACTTTATTAGCTGAAATAAAAATCACAGTCCAGGATCTCCGATTCTTTTCTCCATTATAGCACTTTTATGCTGGTATATCTCTATTGAAGTCAGTGGAGTTACTCCAGCACAGAAGTGGTTAATGGAGTAGAGAATCAGTCCAATAGTCATTAAGTTTCACTGACAACTCGTCTGCCCTGATCTCTTGGATGCCCATTGATGGTTCCTTCAGAGATGCATGTAATAACTTATTATGAAGAGACATATCTGCCAAAGTAGATGCTGATTGCACTGTGAAGGAGAGGAAGAAATGCACAAACCAAACATTTAGCAAATTCCTTTTGAGGGAATGTTATTTAGAAGATGAAACCAGACTAAGTCTTTGAGTGATACATACTAGTTTAATTTATCTGCATTTTTTATTCTTATACAAAAGTGTCATCTTTGGATGCGGTGTATGGATGAAAACTGGCTTGATGTGAAAAATTAGCACCCAAAACTCTGAGTCAAGGAATAATTAAATTTAGTTCTCCAAGTTCTTTACAGTCTGATATAAATGTCTGCTTCCATCTTTTGATGCTGTGGATCAACAGATACCTCAGTAGAACTGGTCAATTTTTTTTTAAAATACAAAAAATGGCTTGTCAAAGGAAAAGGAAATTTTTAACAAAAATTTCCCTTGATTTTTGATTTTTCAGCAAAATGAATTGCAAATGTTTGATTCAAATAAACATTAAAAAGTGAAAAAAAAATCTCTTTTAAACGATAATTTGGTTAATTGAAGGATCCTGTGAAAAATTTCAAACAAAATGAAAAATGCTCGTTTCACTCTAAGTTTTTCCTTGGATTTTTTTGATGAAGCTAATTTTCATTTCAAAATGTAAAGTTTTAAATGTATTCAGATATTTTTTATGGAAAACATACCATTTTTTGACCAGCCCTATTTCTTAGTGTATAGTTGCTTTTCTTTCCTGAATACTTTCTATCTATCCTTTATTTAACACACGTGCGCATGTGCAGACTCTCAGTCATCATTAGTGGGTTGCTTCAGTATGAAACTATGCTCAGATATCACTTGGTATTTTGATTGACATTTGCAGTCTGAAGCTACTGAGGGAGATCACATACAAATTGTCTTTTCCCCTAGTTAGTCACTAACTCTAAAGAGGAACTAAGAAATGAGTAGAGTCTACTCTCATTGGCACACTATTTCCTGTGAAATTAGGAGAAGACATGAAAACATGACTTCACTGTAGCAAGAAGCCATGACAGCATACACCCTAGCATGCCATCGGCACATGCCTTTTGTGCATTATGTGATTTGGGGAAGGGGTGGGGGGGCTGAAGGCATAAGATGTTTTCAACCACAAGAGGTGCACAAAAAGCCAATGCATACCCAACTTGGAGTGGCCAGATGTGCTTAGAATATGGCTTTTTCAATTAAATGTAATTAATAAGACCCATTACAAATATTTCAGGGATTGTAACTATCCACTATGAAAAGTAGTTCCTACTAAATGATGAGAAAAATCCTAGGAATTCATACCCCCTCCTTTTCTCCACTATTTTAAATGTATTTGTTTCTTGTTAACTTTTTTCCTAACCTTTTCTTTTAAAGATTCTCTGGACTATCTTAGGTGCTAGTGTTAATAGGATTCACTTTAAGAGGCTGCTTCACTACCTTATGGATGAACAACATCCAGCAAGGAAGTTAGGACTTGCATAGCTCTTTGTACATGCAGTCAAGTGGTCCTGAATGGTATTGTACTGATTTTTTTTTTTTAATTTTTATTTTTTTTAAATATAGATTGTCTTCCTGTGTGTATTTGTATAGTGCCTAGCACAATGGAACCCCTGTTCTGACTGGAGCCTTTGGTAGTGAAAGTAAATAGTAAGAATTTCTCACACCTGCATGCCTAAAATTAAGCTCCTAAATCAATATTTAGTCACAGACATAAAGGAGGCATTATTTTCAAAAGGTACTGAGCACCCGTAACACAAGGGACTTCATAAAGAGATTAGGGAGACTGCTGAAAAAAGTTAGGCCACCTTTAAATGTGCCTAAATTACGCACCTAATGTTTGAAAATGTTATCCAATAATAAAACGTACACTGAGCAGAAAGATTGTACCTTAAGAATTAGCAGTAGTGCTGCTAACTGGTCATGCACCCTGATGGCTAGAGCAGGAAGCTAAGAGAAAGGATTCTTGGGTTCTAGTCTTGTCTAAGGTTACATTGTGAGCCAATGACAGAATCAAGTCACTTAACCTTTCTGTGCTTTCATTACCACATCTGCAAAATAGTGATAATACTTAACCCATCTCATAGTGGCATTGCAGTTCTTACTTAATAGGCCTGACTTTCAGAGGTGTCAAGCACCTACAACTCCAAATGGAGTGAATGGGAACTCTGAACATGCAGTATTTTTGATAATCAGTCCCAACGTTCATAAAGTTCAGAGTTCTTCAGATGGTTGGTGCTGTGCATGCACAAAGCAATAAGGGTTTACATTTTCCTTCAGCATCATTGCTTAATTTGCAAACTTCACTTATTTGGACAATTTTCTTTTTTCTTTTAGAGCAAAAGATTCTGTCAAACATTTCCATGTGGAGCGTACGGGGTCTTCATTCAAGTTTGGCTTTAATGAATTTCCTAGCTTGAAGGACTTAGTCATGCATTTTGCAAACCAGCCTTTAATTGGAAGCGAGACAGGTAAACAATGTGTGTCGTGTGTATGGAGGGGGTTTTAGGGAACCCACTTCATAGTCACATCAGACAGCCGTTTTTACTCAAAACCTGCTCAGATGTATTTGTTGCTCAGATGTTCCTCTTCAGATATTAATTTGGGTGGGCCAATGTTAAATGTACCAGAGGTGAATATCCCTTAGGGATGCCTTCTGTTTCATCTAAACACAAACCAAGGGAAGCAGGTTGTGATTTTACCAGCCTGGGACACAAGCCCGTTTTGGTGTCAGGGTAGACTTAGGGCTGGTTCACACTTACCGTGTGATTCGGTGGCAGTTGACGGGAGTTATGCAAACTACTCTGCGTAGTTTGCGTAACTGACGTCAACTGCTCTGCTTCCCTTCTGCGTGCTGTTCTCACTGCGCTTCCCGTCGGCTCAGCGCTACGCTATTTGAGGGGGTGGACTTACTCAGTCAACTTCCAGATCGATTGAGCAGGTCTCACTGACCACTCAATCAATCAAGAAAGATCGATCCAGCGGCGGCAATTTTGCCACCATCAGTCTGAACATAAGACCCTGATACCGAGGCTGTCTCCCATTTCTGAGACAGAGACCTGTGCTTGGATCCACCCTGGAGAAAGGAGGGAATCATAGCTGTTTTATGGAACCTTGTGGTAGAACTTTGTATCTGTTAGAGTTAGCCAGTGTCTGAAACAGGTTAGAGCAGTTTGATGGATGTGGCACGGAAGTATAGAAATTGCTGTCAGTAGTGAAGTCAATAGAGTTAGTTTTCATTTATTCTCAGAGAAGAATTGGTTGCTGAGAACAGAGGATGATCACATGCTGCTACTTACCAGTGAAATTCCTGTGCTCATTTATGCACTTGTCTAACAATAAATTCATGATAGGTTAAAACAATCACATGCTATAAGAAGCTTCTGTTGTTGCCTAGTCTTTGCGGCTAACACAATCTTCGCTCAGAAGAAGCATTCAGAATGTGCCTATGGCTGAGGAGAATAAGACCCTTAAACTCCCACCCCACTTTTTGATTTTAATAGGTTAAGCAAGAAAAGGTTACACACTATAATGTGATGACTCTCCCAAAATAACATTTAAACGTTTCAAAAGAGTAGCCATGGAGAGATGGGGGTGAGAGCGAAGAAAGGAGAGAGCTATGCAAGTGTTTATTTCCATTACTTTCCATCCCAGACATCCACAATGATTTCCTCACCTCACCTGCAGCTGACATGCCCTCTACCTCACCATTAGCAAGTAATCTCCTTTGCCTTTCCTCTGCTGGGGCAGAGCAGCCTGTTTGTTGATTTGCTCTGTCCTGAAACAGGGATTTTTTTGTTTTTACATATTTGCTTAATCAGTGTGTTATTAAAATATGAAGAGCACAGACCATTTCAACTGACAGCTGCTGCTTGAATGGGGTCAAGGAGAAGGAGAAAGACTCTTCCTACCATCAGATTATAGACCAACTTACTTGTAGGGATGAAATTTAAAACACGGAGTTCAAATTTCTAGCACTAATCCTGAGAGAAAGAGGGGTATAGTCTAGTGCTAAAAGTATAGTTTAAGTCTAGCTGCCAGGCACTCATGAGTTCTAATCCTAGCTCTGGCATGGTCACTTCTGTGGCCTTGAGCCAGCCTTCCTTGTTCTGGCTTTCATAGCTCTAAAATAAGGCTAAGACTTAAAGTATTTCCACAGTGGAAATTACTAGACTAATTAACATTTGTAAGGCAGAAAAGTGTTAATAATTAGGGGCCAAAAATTTAGTATTGTGTGCGCAAAAATATGCAAATAATTTGTATGTGCAAAAGTGGTAATTGTACATGCAAAAGATCAGATAGACACCTAAATGATTATTTGCAGGTGCAATTACTGTGATGGCATGTACATCAATAAATAGTCACTCAAGCCCTTTTGTATATTTGAGACAAAAGTATTAATCCAATCACATCGTTTAAAAGGTTTATTTAAAAATGCAACCATACTATAGGACATTTCAAAGTACTAGTTTGTAAGAATTGTTTTGATTTAAAGTATAGCAGGAGAATGTTTCAATCTAAATATACATTTTGGGCTATGAGAAGATTCTTTTCTGAAGTCAGAAATATACCAGCAAGTTTAACCTTCTAAATATTTCAGACGACATGTAGAAAATTATGATTTTTCCTTCCTTCACTCCATGTGTTACATCCATTAGTGAATAAGGATTTGCTGCTATATGATCTCTGTGAGCTGGATCCCTGGTGCTGAATGATGTGCTCAGCAGTTGGCTTCAGGCCCCTAATCAGATTCTGCTAGCTCTGTGAAACCCCTTTCATCTGTTTAAGTCAGACAAAGCTATAGGCTGGAAATGGGTTTTAATGTATCTCACCAACAACCTTGCTCCCTTCCACCTTATTTTCCTATATGTAGAACTCCTTGGTTGGTCCTTAGGCACTACTGTAATAAACACGATTAATAGCAGCAGCCTGTAGAGGAATGGCTGATTTAATGGAGAAGGAGCAGTGAGTTGTCTGTTCAAGCACAGCCTTTTTTAAAAAAAAACAAACAAAGCAAACATACTTAGCTGTTGCCCATAAGGAGGTAAATGTCATTAGGCAATAACTGGCCCAAAGTCAGAAAGCAAGTCAATGGCAGAGCCGGGAACAGAATCCAGGTTTCCTAGCTCCCAGTCCATGCTCTCACTCAGTGATAGATAATGTGGAAACTTTGGCTCATGCACTAGTGGACAGTAATTGTATAATCCTTGTTTTGTTTTGAAAAAATGCTTGCATGGGATGTTATATGATAGAACTGACAGCTCAGCAATGAGACCCAATAAGCAAAGATACTGAATTATTTTCCCCCCCTCTGGCTGGTTTATAAACAAAGGACTTCATAAACACATAGTATCACCAACAGGGAAATAGAAATATTTTTCAATGGCTTCTTCCCCCTCCCTCCAATTTATATTTTGTTACATTTTAAGGTTGAGTTATTTTGGGCTCTGAGAGGTTGTAGAGGTGCAGGAAAAAAAGGCAAACTATCACATGGTTCTCAAGCCTAAATTCCATGCTACTGAGTAAGGAGGGTATAACTTAATGGAGCCGGTCGACATTTTTTCAACAAAAAGTTAGTTAATTTAAAAATAAACTTCTGAAAATGACAATGTCACAAAAGTTGACATTACCAGAAATGTTCCCAAAAGTTCCTTTTAATTAAAAATTTCCATTTACCAAAACCCTGGTTGTCAGTAAATGCAATTTTATTTATTAAACAACAAAATTAAATTAAAAAATTGATAACTTTTCTGATGTTTTAGACAAACGTTTTGCAAAGTGTTGTGAAAAATATTTTTAAAAATGAAAAATGGCTCGATTTCAAACCCTTTAGAGTGGAAACATATTTGAAATATTGTATTGAACTCATTTGTGACCAGCTCTAGTAACTTGTCTACAACACTAATGGTTGTTTTGTGCTCACTTTTAAACCGTTATGTGTTTTTAGTGTAGTCCCACTGATGAGAGCATCACTGAGTCAGGAGAGTTTATTTCCCTTTCCACTTTATCATCAACTCACTGTGAAACCTTAGCTAAGTCATTTAGATGCTCTGTGCCTCAGTTACCTATCAGATGAGAAGATTACAAACCCAAGTTTTGTAAAGCGTTTAGAAGTCTATGGATTAGAAGTTGCATAAGACCCTGAGATCCTGTGAAGTGATGCCTATGGGTTCAGGGGTTCTTTTGCACTGGATTGGACCTAAGCATTATAATTCTAACTACCTTCATTTCTGTCTATATCTTCATTAGTCATTGCAAATAGCTGTGCACATCAGTGCTGATTTTACTTCAGTAATCCAACATGTACACTTCTTCCTGTACTTCAGAAAATGCACAAAATCCAAACAAATGTAATTCAGGCTAGTATTTGCTCTGAGACAGTTTCTTGAACAGAATGGACTGTTATAAAAGCTCACTTCAGTAACAAGGGTAGAAGCAATACACTATCATATTTCTGTCTTCTTGCCAAACTGACATAGTCAGAAGGTTATGCTTTCCTGTTTGTTTGCATTCTTTCCCAGTTCTCCATTAGTGTTTTTAAAAACCATGTGTAAGCTTTAAGTCATTAACCGGACACGAAAACCAAATTGTGGCTTAATCAGCTTAAAACTTCTAAGAAACAGTCACATACTGATATTTCCCTGTTCTGTCTGTTTTCAGACCATCCCGGTTCGTTGGAAAGTAGAAATACATACCAGTAAAACCCAAACCCCAACACACCACAAAAATGTCTTGCTACAGATTAAATTGGATATTTCTATTTCTTATGTATTTACTGAATGACACTACATAAAATATTCCTTATGGAAAAACGTTACAGAACATAATAGAAAATACTATAATTTTATAGTGTTTAAACTAGTGCATGCAATTTTGCAGCAAATATATCATTTTCTATTAAACTTAATACACAGGATATCACTCTCTATTCAATTCTGTAGGATTATTTCAAGCAATTGCTAATAGAAGCCTCTTGGTTCCATCCCTATTAAATGCAAAAGCAATTTTCCACAGGGCTAGGGAGAATTAAACTGACTATGACCCTTGACCGACACCACATAGCTCAAGTTAAGCATATCACATTTGCATGCTTCCCTGTTTCTGTGATCAAATGTCAGCTACAGTAGTCAATTCAAATTCTCTTTTTCCCCCCATCCCCTTTTGCAAAATATAGCTAACCTGCAGAATTTAAATCATTAACACTCATTTTGAAAGTCTGTTTTGGATTGTCTCTTTGATCTTTTTCAACTAGGCTTGTGAGCTTTACAGTATTAGAAAACGAAATGTGGGTAGTGAGGCAGATTGGACCTGAAGCATGATCTAATTTTAGAGAGCTCCTTTGCTAGTGTTTTGCTGCAAACAAACTCTCCGCTGTTTAATTATAGTTCCATGAAGGTTAGTTTGAACAACATATGGATAACATACTTGATGACATCTAAAACATCCTTTCACTAAGCAGTGACAGAGTGAGCAAAAATATTAATACATTGTTTTAAAAAATCTGATACCGTAAAAACCAAAGTTAAATGTTAAAGGCAAGACATTTTAACCAAGTCAAAGTGCTAACTGGAACAAACTGACTGACAACAGAATAATATGTTTTTGTTTTATTGAGACTGTGTGACCCACTGTATAGATTAGCAAACTGGGAGTCAAGGAATCTGGTTTTTATTCCTGATTTTACTATTGATTCAGTATGTGATGATGTTTCACTTTCCCTATCTATGCAATGGGGATAATGCTTACTCACCATTTAAAGCACTTTGAGATAGATAGATAAAAAAATCTATCCAAGTGTATTATTATTATTAGTAGTAGTAGTAGTAGTAATGTCTTACATTTATATAGCAGCATGAGGATGTGTCACCTGCTCAGGAGTAAGAGAAGAGAATGGAAGTGCCCTTTCTGATTATCAAAGGTTACTGGTCCCTTTGGCTGACCTCAGTAGATTCCTTAGATAAAGAGATTCCTTTAGCCCTGCTGGAGTAAGAATAGACAAATAGAGGCATGTCTGAGTCATCATTCTTTTCCCTCTAACAGAGCCTGCTGTATCTTAGTTTCTTCATTACTTTGAGGGAAGGTAGCAGGTTCTATCTGGGATATCTGTAGCCTTATTAGCTATCAGATCAGCTAGCTGGCAAAGGGGTTTAATTAATTATGTGACTTGAGCCTGTGTGAGAAGCTTGGAGTGTGGTTTAAAAGCCACCCTGAAAGGAATTTGCTGAGCCTAGAAAGAAAAGGCTAAGGAAAACTAAAAAATGAGCCAAATACTTACCAGTTAGAATACTTACCAGATATACAGCCAGCTGTGATCCACTATCTCTGGCTAAAATAGGCCCCTGAAAGCTGCAGTTGGTTGTTTCCCCTGGTTTTAAAGGATTGGCTACTGGAAGCAAGCATTCTGGGAATGGACCTTATACAATGAATGAACCAAGTGTGGAGAAAAACAGGTGTGACTAGATATACTAAAAACAGGTGGTGCAGTTTAAACAATGAAGACAAGCTAGGTTAGTAACTTCCTAAATGTTAGGGATCTTGGTGTGAGATACCAATGAAAACAGGATGTTTTCAAGTTACGGATATTTATGTCCTTCTATTCTGTTAGCTTTGAATAATGAAAATCTGGATTCATTTTTGTTTCATCACTGGTTTACTGTTTTAAAGATTTCCTCTCACGCCTTTCATCCCAAGCACTCTGCAGGTGGACAGACTGTAGCTGAGTCAGAATATTGCCAAGATATCAGACTTAACACCCTTCTTCTTTAACACTACAACACAACACAAACACAAACCCCATCAGCTGATCACATCGGCTCCGGGCTGCCATTGTATTTCTCTCAGGATGGCTCTCTTAAGCCTTGATCCTGAAAAGATTTAATTATATGCTTAAATGTATATACCAAGTAAACTTATTGATTTAAATGGGACTAATTGCAGTGTATAAAATTAAACCCGGTGTACTTATATGAACATTGCCAGTTTAGTATTGTCAGGCAAGGATTTAATTTTTTTTACACAATGTTTGTTCCACCAAAATAGACACAGTTATACTAGCCAAAAAGTGCTTTTGTTGGTACATCTTGTTTTGTTTGGGAACTGGTAAAGTACTCTGTTGCCAGTATATGGCGCAGCTACATTAGGAGGGTTTGCCTATATAGTTATACCACTAAACCTTTTCTAGCGTACATGGGATCGTTTGGTATTGAGGATTGTGTCTTTAAGGGCTGAGCTTCCTAGATATCTGGGCGGGGTGCTGTGAAGCTCTTGTTATGCAGAGCCAGCTGGAACTGGACCCAGAATAAAGAGATCTCTTGCAAGCTCCTTAAGCACTGAGTTAACCCTGAGCACCCCAGGCTTCAAGCATTGTTTGCAAGATTAGGGCCTTAGGTAGCAGCAGTGTCCCTAAGAACCCTATCAAGTCACTGGTTCAGCTGACATCAACACCTCTTCCTGCAGCACTCTAGGCTTTTCTTGTGGCTTTCTAATCCAAGTCTTTATCAGTCTTAACTTTGCTTGGCTTGTGAGAACCCATGATCACAAGCTCAAGAGAACATGACTAGTCAAGTTTCAATCATGGAAATCAAATAATAGATATTTTAGCGTATGCTAAGTGGAGGGAAGACCTCAAACAGTTCATTTCATGTAGTCTGTTTCTCTTTCACAAATAGAACGTGTTTAAAAAACAAAAGCAAACACTGCCTTCGGGATATTACCTCAGACATTCTGCAGGCAAGATTGTATTTACTGGGGAATTTCCATAAAATAGAATTTGTAAGTTTGCTGTAATAACTAACATGAAGCATTTACAGTAGAATAAAGCACTTTTCATCCATAGATTAATTATTAAAGGTGGGTCAGTTTTATTGTTCCCATTTTGCGAATGGGGAAATGAAAGCCCAGGGAGATTAAGTGATTTGCCCAGTGCCATACAGTAGGTCGGAGGCATAGCCAGGAAGCTAACTACAGTCTCCTGATGCCTGGTCTGGGGTCCCAGCTACTGGATCATTAACCACCCCCCTTCATTGTGCACAAAAGAGGGAAGCGAACTTCTCTCCATCTTTGCACTAGCCTTAAACTTTGGTTCCGTATATCGACTACTCTGAGTTTGGAGGTTTAAAAAAGGCACAGTGTTTTTATACACAACTATGAAAATTTGAGGATACGGGCATAGCCATATAGTTTAATCTCATCTAATGAGAAGGGTGTTTATCCATGGCAGAGAATTATGTGAGGCAAGAAATGGCTTCCAACCAATTGTGACTGAAGACTGAAACACAGATTAGGTGTTTGATAACCATGAAAGCCTTATGTTGGATGTCTACTCCGATTATCCTAATATTAATTGATGATTCCATGAGCCAAATCAGATTCAAACTACAGTGCTAGAGGGAACAAAGAAAACATACTATTCTTGCCTCATGAAGATGTTGAAAGTTCAGTGGTGCTGCCTTCTTGGCTTTCCCACCCATATCACATTAGGGAGGAAGTTTATGTGAATATCTGCTTGAAGGCAGATTTAAAAAGTTAGGCCTGGTCTGCACTTAAATCTTACATCAGTTTAGCTATGTCATTCAGGGGTGTGAAAAAAAACCCACAGCTAGTGTAATATCTCTGCTGACAAAAACCCCAGTAGAGACTCAGGGCTGGTCTACACTACAGACTCTTGTCAACCAAAGTCAGCTTTTTGTGCCAAAACAGTGGCGAACACATTACAATCCCCCCTTCTCTCTATGCCGACGCAACTCCCCAGATTTTGCAACAAAATAAAACCACCTCGACAAGAGGCATAGAGCTTTTTTGCGCCAAACTTTTAGCGAAATGCATCAGTGTAGACACTGTGCTTGGGTATGTTGTGGTAAATGGCTCCAGGAAGTGTCCCATAATGCCCATCCTGACCATGCTGACCATCAGCTTGCACTGCAGCCATCCGCCCCACCCCCTTTAAAGTCCTGGGCATTTTTGAAATTCCACTTCCTGCTTGGCTGGTGTGGAGAGATCACACTGCATCTTCCCAGCTACCATGGTGACTCCATGTACCAAACGCTCTCCTGCTTGGAGCACATCGGAGCTTCTGGACCTGATCAGCATTTGCGGAGAGGAGACTGTGCAGTCCCAGCTCTGCTCCAGCCAAAGGAACTTCCATATGTATGGTCAGATTTCTCATGGCATGGCCGAGAGGGGCTATGAATGGGACATGCTGCAGTGTCCTGTGAAAATCAAGGAGCTACAGCAGGGGTACCAAAAGGCTAGACCAAACCGTCGCTCTGGTGCAGAGCCAAAGACCTGCTGCTTCCATAAGGAGCTGGAAGCCATCCTTGGCAACGACCCCACCTCCACTGCCAAGAGACCTGACAAAGCAATACCTCCATGGGCCCAGAGACAGCCGACACTGGACTCAACCCTGATAAAGAAGTCATGGAGGAGGAAGTCAAGTTGGAGGATGATGCGGAGCAAGGGGACTGGGTCATTTGGTGACGTGAGGAGTCAGAACCTCTTCTTGACACTGGAGAGTTCCAGCCAGTCCCAGCCCTCCAGCTCTGGCATGCAGGTTGCAGGCGAGGGGAGCGCTGGTGATTTTTTTGAGCTGATGCTGCTCAGTTACATGAGGTACAGTTGTCCTTTGCTTTGTTGCATTATGCAGCTGGTTGAAAGGATAGAAATGCACAAGAGTAGCTGTGTTTGCATGCTTCTCATTCTCCTGTACAGCTAGGAAGTACAGCTGAAAAGGGTGTAGTGCCCACTGAGATTTCACTGGAATCCTCCAGAGAGATCGCTAGGAAACTTTCTTGGAGGTACTCGTCAGTCCTCTGCCAGAGATTCCTCAGCAGAGCTGCTTTGTTTCTTCCCCCATTGTAGGAAAATTTCCCATGCCAATCTGCAAGCACTTGTGGAGGGATCAAAGTGACACACAGGTGAGCAGCATAGGGACCTGGTTAGAAGTTGCTCGCATGGAGGGGATGCATCCTAACATCCCTACCTACTCTCAGGAGTGAGATATTGGCTTCTATAGCTCCCGCCATTTGGTGGCACAGTTTGAAATTTTGTCCCCATCTACCTGCAGCAGTACCCCAAACAACCACCTGGAATCTTTTCCCCAACTTGAGTGTCTCCTCCCCCCCCGGGCACAACTCACCTTGCTCTGGGTGATCATTGAGCTGTGTGCTTGCCAGGGGAAAGTGAGAAAGAAGTGTATTTTATAGTAATGAATCAATGCTGTTAGTGCACTCACAATAATGCTTCTGTTCATTGTTTATTATGCTGCTTCGGATGTGCCCTTGCCAGGAAACCCCTACACACCTGCCGAGCACCCGTGACTGATAAGAAAATGACCACAGAGAAGCATAGAGGCGATGTTCCAAGAACTTCTCCAGTGCTTTGAGGCAGGAAAAAAGAAAAAAGGGCATTCAGTGTGATAGGTAGGAGAGGAGAGGAGAGAAAACCAGGAGCGAGTAATAGCAGTTCACGGGCGCATGATAAAAGCCATGGAGGAGCAAACAGAGTTGCTAAAGTCACTCATAATGCTGCAGACTGAATTAATGTGTGCTCATCGCCCCCCCTTGAGCCACTATAGAACTGCTTTCCATACTCTCCTCAAACTCCACCCACACATCCTACCAAACCCCTGGGCCATCTCGGTACCCTGTACGTTCCATCCCTTCAGACAGCTTCCAGAATGATAGTTGGACTTACACCCAGCTGTCATAGTTCACATTCCCCCTCACTGCTTTCTCCCCTCCAGCCCAGCTGTTTGTGTGTGTTGTGAATAATGGTTGTTCAATAAAGACATGCTTTGTGAAGGATAAGCCATCTTTATTTGTCTCTTGAGAGCAGCGCAGGATTCATCCTTTCAGATAGAGATGGCGGGCGTGCAGGAAACTGGGGCTGTTGAAAAATGCCGTGAAATGCAGCTGGAAACCCATGGAATGATGGAATGGAAATCACTGCATCATGGGACGTTGAGCCCCACACGCATGATGCACGGTCATCCTCTCTGCCTTCCCACAATTCCTAGTGGCACAAGGTGGCGAGTTGCACAGTGGGATAGCTGCACACAATGCACTGCTCTCACGGTCGGTGCTAGAGCACCGAGTGTGGACGTGCTTCGGTGACACGAGTGCTATGTGGACAGGCACAAGTGTATTACAGTGCGTTTGGATCATTGCTGTAACTTGCGTCGACAACACTCTAGTGTAGAGAAGGCCGCAGTGTAGACAAAGGGCTTTTGTTGGCCTAGCTGATGTCATCTGGGGAGGTGGTGTTCCTGCATCAGCAGAACTCCTCCTTCTGTTGGTGCATGCTGCAACTACACTAGGGGGCTATGATGGTATGGCTACGTCAACATAGCTGTGCTAGCATCAGCTCTATGGTGTAGACATAACCTTAGCAACTGCTTGAAGGACTAGAAAAGAAGAGGGACAGTTGGGCATGCAGAGCAGAGCAGAGGTTTTCAGATACAGCAGGACCATTAAAAAAGGGGACTGGGGCAGGATTTGGGTAGCCCATAAGGAGATCCTGACTCCACATGTACAGTGGAACAGACCTCCAGGACTTCTTGGGAGCAGGGCAGGGTACAGCCAAGGGTGAAGGATTCACGTTCTAGTCAGGTGGAACCATCAGTACACAGATCCATTAGTCTCTCTGCAGTTTGCAGGGAAAGATTCTTTTTCCCTGTGGAAAATCTTATTTACAGTCCAGCTACTTAGGCTGTGCACTTTGGAAATGATTTGCCTTATTTTATCAATAATTTAAGTATCATTTATGACATGATTACATCTGATTGTCCTCTGATATGTGTGTGGCCAAAATCCTGCTTGTGTTAGGAACCTGAGAACACAGAAGTGCTCCAGAATTCCATGGGATATTGTTCATGATTCCTGTGCATTCTTGCATTTAAAAGGGAAATATGTTTTAAAATCAGACACACAGACAGCTGGAACAATCATTTTATATAATCCATCTTGCCACATAACTCACTAGTGCTATCTTTTATTCAGGCACCCTAATTGTACTGAAACATCCATATCCCCGGAAAGTGGAAGAACCTTCTATTTATGAATCTGTTCGAGTTCACACTGCAATGCAGACAGGAAAAACCGAAAATGATCTTGTTCCGAATGCTCCCTCGGTAAGTTACTATTCTGTTATTACGGGTCTTTCCCGACTGAATGTAACACAGACAGCAAAGTGAGCCCTAGAGCATGCACAGATGATCTGCCCTTTTAAAAATTGTTATAGCCAAGAAAACAACGCTGGCTGTAAAAAGTCTTGTAATGAATAAGAACCTTTTCACCATTCTCCTCAGGATGATGAGAATTAGAAAATGTTAATAAGAGATATTTCATATGCAAATCTTTCCCTCCTAACAAAAATTATTTTGACTCTTAAAGAACCAGACCTCCACTGCTATCTCTTTAGAATATTTATTAACTTTAAAAAGCTTTTAAACTAGTTAGTTTAAAAAAAGAAATCATAGGCCAAAATGATTTAATGATGAAATACATCCTAGAATACTCAAGGAGCTGACAGAGGAGATATCTGAATCATTAGTGATTACCTTTGAAAACTCATGAAAGATGAGAGAGATTCCAAAGGACTGGAAGAGTCCAAATGTAGTGCCCATCTATAAAAAGGGGAATAAGGACAATCCATGGAATTACAGATCAGTCAGCTTAACTTCGGTACCCAGAAAGACAATGGAGCAAATAATTAAGCAATCAATTTGCAAACTCCTAAAATATAATAAGATGATAAGTAACTGTCAACATGGATTTGTGAAGAACAAATCATATCAAACCAACCTAATAGCTTTCTTTGGCAGGGTAACAAGCCTTGTGGATAGGGGGAGGTGGTATATGTGAAATATCTGGACTTTAGTAAGGTGTTTGATACTGTGTCGCATGACCATCTCATAAACAAACTAGGGAAATATAGCCTAGATTGGAGCTACTATAAGGTGGGTGCATAACTGGTTGAAAATAGTTACCAGTGGGTGACAGTCAAGTGGGAAGGATATATTGGGTGGAGTCCCACAGGGATTGGTCCCGGGCGCAGTTCTGTTCGGTATCTTCATAAATGATCTAGATAATGGCATGGAGAGTATACTTACAACGTTTGCGGATGGTACCAAGATGGGAGGGGTTGCAAGTGTTTTGGAGAATAGGATTAAAATTTGAAATGATCTGGACAAAATGGAGAAATGGTCTGAAGTAAATAGCATGAAATTCAATAATGATAAATGCAAAGTACTTCACTTAGGAAGGATCAATCAATTGCCTACATACAAAATGGGAAATGATTGCCTAGGAAGAAGTACTGCAGAAAAGGATCTAGGGGGTTACGGTGGATCACAAGCTAAAAAGGAATCAACAGTGTAACTCTGTTGCAAAAAAGGGAACATCATTCTGGGATGTATTAGCAGGAGTGTTGTAAGCAAGACACATGAAGTAATTCTTCTGCTATACTCCATGCTAATTAGACCTCAACTGGAGTATTGTGTCCAGTTCTGGGTGCCACATTTCAGGAAAGATGTGAAAAATTGGAGAAAGTCCAGAGGAGGGCAACAAAAATGACTAATAGTCTAGAAAACATGACCTATGAGGAAAGATTTTAAAATTGGGTTTGTTTAGTTTGGAAAAGAAAAGACTGAGGGGGGACATGATAACAGTTTTCAAGTACATGAAAGATTGTTACAAGAGGGAGGGAGAAAAATTGTTCTCGTAAACCTCTGAGGATAGGACAAGAAGCAATGGGCTTAAATTGCAGCAAGGAAGGTTTAGGTTAGGAAAAACTTCCTAATTGTCAGGGTAGTTAAGCATTGAAACAAATTGTTTAGGGAGGCTGTGGAATCTCCATCATAGGAGGCTTTTAAGAACTGGATGGACAAACACCTGTCAGGGATGGTCTAGTTATTACTTAGTCCTGCCTTGAGTGCAGGGGACAGGACTAGATGACCTCTCAAGGTCCATTCCAGGCCTACACTTCTATGATTCTATGATTTCCAGATGTTTCTGGTGAAGATAATGACAAGTCCTTTCATGATGTTTCAAGGGGCACACCCAAGAAGTTTAAGCACCCCAAATCATTAGTCACTTTTGAAAATTGAGGCCAAAATTGTGCATCAAACATTCCCACTGAAGTCAAACAGGTGTTTTTGCCTTTCTGCATCAAAAATTCCCTAGCACATGCTTTTGTGTTACACAATGTTCTGTTCATACTCTGCTCATCTTTAGTAGGAAGGGAAGTACAGAGAATATTTAGCCAAAGCAAATTAAAATATGTCCCAGCTTTTGGTTTTTTTTTTTTAATGTTTCCAGAAAAGTTTTCATGGATAATCCCATTAGCTGGTTATTATTAAATTAGATTATTAATCTAATATCTGGTTAGATCTATTATAGTGCTTAAGCATTACGACACATGGCATCTTGCTGCACATGTATAATGGGTCAATTGTGACTTAATCGCTGTGTATATTTTACTGAATTTGGCCATTATATACCTGAAGAACTTTGAATAGATTCTGGCCTGCACATTCTCACAAAGGGACAATTTGAACCCTGGTGTAAGAGGTACTTCTTTGAAGTCAATGGAATGACTTTGGGGTAATTTGGCCTGCACCATTAGGACAGTACAGAAGCCACGCAAGGGTAAGTTGAGTGGTTGTGGGAGGTATCTGGAGGAGAATGAGTTATAGTTTTGTTTTGCTCATAATAAAAAGGAACAAAATACAAACACAACTCGGGCTTTAATTTTGATCCATTTCCTTATTTCTTCGCAGCTGGGTACAAAAGAAGGATACTTAATAAAACAAGGCAAAATAGTAAAGGTAAGAAAAATGTCACACTCCTCTCTTCCATTCCAAGAGAAAAGCCCAGGTTTAACTTAGCAACTCTGTGGTTTAACATCATATATAGCGAAATGAGAAATAAACCATTACAGAGGAAAACAGAAAAACTCTGGCAAGTGAAGTGTAAAAGTACAATTAGGCAGGCCAAAAAAGAATGTGAAGAGCAACTAGCAAAAGACACAAAAACTAATTTTTTAAATACCTCAGGAGCAGGAAGCCTTCCAAATAATCAGTGCAGCCACTGGATGATTGAGTTGCTAAAGGAGCAATGGAGAAAGACAAGGCTGTTGTGGAGAAGCTAAATTAATACTTCGCGTCAGTCTTCGCTGCAGAGGATGTCAGGGAGATTCCCACACTTGAGCCATTCTTTTTAGGTGACAAATCTGAGGAACTGTCCCAGATAGAAATGCCAATGGAGGAGGTTTTTCAACAAATTGATAAATTAAACAGTAATAAGTCACCAGGACCAGATGATAATCACCCAAGAGTTCTGAAGGAACTCAAATATGAAATTGTAGAACTTCTAACTGTGATATGTAACCTGTCACTTAAGTCAGCCTCTGTACTTGATGACTGGCGGATAGCTAATGTGACAACGATTTTTAAAAAAGGCTCCAAAAGCGATCCTGCCAGTTATAGGCCAGTAAGCCTGACTTCGGTACCAGACAAACTGGTTGAAATGGTAGTAAAGAACAGAATTAGCAGACACATAGATGAACAGAATATATTGAGGAAGAGTCAACACAACTTTCGTAAAGGGAAATCAGGCCTCACCAAGCTATTAGATTTCTTTGAGGAGGTCAACAAACATGTGGACAAGGGTAATCCAGTGGGTAGAGTGTACTTGGACTTTCAGAAAGGCTTTGATAACATTCCCTCACCAAAGGCTCGTAAGCAAACTAAGTAGTCATGGGATAAGAGGGAAGATCCTCGCATGGATCAGTAACTGGTTAAATGATAGGAAATTAAAGGTAGGAATAAACGGTTAGTTTTCACAGTAGAGAGATAAACAGCAGGGTCCACCAAGGATCTGTACTGTACTGTTCAACATATTCATAAATGATCTGGAAAAAGGGGTAAACAGTGAGGTGAGATGGCAAAGTTTGCAGATTATACAAAATTACTCAAGATAGTTAGATCCAAAGCAGACTCTGAAGAGTTACAAAGTAATCTCACAAAACTGGATGAGTGAGCAAGAAAAAAGCAGATGAAATTTAATGTTAATAAATGCAAAATAATGCACATTGGAAAACATAATCCTACCTATACATACAAAACGATGAAGTCTAAATTAACTGTTACCACTCAAGAAAGAGATCTTGGTGTCATTGTGGATAGTTCTCTGAAAACATCTGCTCATTTGTGCAGTGGTAGTCAAAAAAGTTAACAGACTTTTAGGAAACATTAGGAAAGAGATGACTAAAAAGACAGAAAATATCATAATGGCACTATATAAAGCCATGCTATGCCCACACCTTGCATACTGCATGCAGTTCTGGACACACCATCTCAAAAAAGATATGTTAGAACTGGAAAAAGTACAGTGAAGGGCAAAAAAAATTATTAGCTTCTATATGAGGAGAGATTAAAAAGACCAAGACCGTTCAGCTTGGAAAAGAGATGACTGAGGGGGGTTATGGCAGAGGTTGGTAAAATCAGGAATGGTGTGGAGAACGTGAATAAGGAAGTGTTATTTACCCCATCACATAACACACAAACCACCAGGAGTCATCCAATAAAATTAATAGGCCACAGGTTTTAAACAAATATAAGTGAGTACTTCACACAACATACAGTCAACTTGTGGACCTCATGGCTCAGGGATGCTGTGAAGCCCAAAAGTATAACTGGGTTGAAAAAAGAATTAGATAAGTTAATGGAGGGTAGATCCATTAATGGCTATTAGCCAGGATGGTCAGGGATGCAGCCCCATGCTCTGGGTGTCCCCAAGCCTCTGACTGCTAGATGCTGGGACTGGATGACAGGGAATGGATTACTCTCTAATGGCCCTGTTCTGATCACGCCTGCTGAAGTATCTGGCACCAGCCACTGTCAGAGACAGTATACTGAGCTAGATGGACCATTGGCCTGATCTCATATGGCCATTCTTATGTTCTCATGTATGTCTTTGATCTCTTTATCTCAGTCTATAGCTCAAAGGGCCATTTCATTGGTTTGAGAATAAATGTTGTACAGTAATAGATACACATTTGTCGAACTGATTTTTTTAAAGTGTTCTCTCTCAGTCTGATGTGCTGTATCTCATGACTTCAGTCCTAATCAAGCAAGGTGCTGAGCTCCCTCAGCTTCCATGGTTGAGGCTGTTCAGAACCTCACAAGGTCCCTTGATATAATAAACCAATCTGGATGCTAAGGTCTATCAGTACCAGGCAATCTGTGACTTCAGGTCTCAAGTTCTGGGCTGCCACTGGGGCTTTGTTTGATCTGAGAGGCAGCTACTGTGCCTTTTCAGGCCAGGAGTCTGGGGCAAGTCATCTAACCTCTCTGTACCTCAATTTTCCCATCTATAAAATGGTGATAAAACATATTTGTAAAGAATTTTGCAATCCTGAGACAGAAAATGTATGGTAATATTAATTACTGTTATAACCAAGTGTAGGCCTTTCATGGTCAAGGGCTTCATTTTAATGCAGCTAATTCCTATTTTATTTTATATAATATCTATATTATCTTTTTGAATGCTGGTCTAGTTTGGTATAGGACACTTCCTGTTAAAGGAAAGTGCTCTTCAATTCTATGTAGAGCCTCTCATCTTTAAGCAACGGTTGTTTGATTTTAACTGCTGAATTTTTTTACTTTGTTTTAAAATTCTCAAAATTTGCTTTCTTTTTTGATCACTCAGAATTGGAAAACTAGGTGGTTTACATTGTATAGGAATGAACTTAAATATTTCAAAGACCAGATGGTGAGTATCAAACTGTAATTTGATATGGTTTAAAATTATCTGATCTCAAGTAGGGCCTGATCCTGAGAGCATTCAAATCCTTTGGACTTCAGTGGGAGTTGTAGGTGTCCTACCATCTCTCACGATGAGTCCAATTGGCATCAATTCCACTATTTAAATTCCTGCAATGCCATGCTCCTGTGACCTCACACTTTTCACACATCATGATTCCACTTGTGGAACTCATGCATATTTTTAGCGATCACATGCCAGGTGATGACAGATTGATCCTGCTCCCACTGAAGTCAATAGTAGTTTTGTCATTGACTTTAGAGAAGAATTGTAAATATATAACCTAGTAGGTGTTTGATTATCTTGGCCATAACCCAATACAAAGTTGTTCTTTACAGTATATTCTTAATTGCTTTAGTTTAAATTTAGTTTAAATTTTAAATTTAGTTTAAATTTGCTTTAATTTAAATGACAGAAGCGATGTGTGGGATTGGGGACTGTGTCTTTAAGGGCTAAATTTCTGAGAGAGGAAGTCAGGATAAGGTTCTGTGAAGTTCATGTTCTTATGCATAGACAGTTGGAACTGGACACAGAACACAGCAGATTTCTTGCAAGTCTGAATCCGTGTATCATCATTGAGCACCACAATGGGACTTTCACTTGAGAATGCTATTCCACAACCTAATAGAATTATTATTGGGATATTTTTCCTGATATTCAGGGTATATTTTCCTTTCCTCAGTTTCACCCCATTATTCTGAGTTACACAGTGCCTTTTTTCCCCCTTTGGCATTCCTGCTTTCCAAGCATTTACTCCCTATTGCTCTGTCTTATATTACTTTGCCCCAGATGTAACAGCTTGAATTTTTCTTGATTGAATCTTACTTCATTATCTGCCTAAATTTCTAATCTTCGTACACCCCTTTATATAATTTCTCTGGTCTTGCTGTTGTTTGTAACACCTCTCAGTTTAGTATCCTCTGCAAAAGTAACTAACATGCTGTTTACCCCTACACTTCCTCATTCCAGATCATTAACAGAGATATTAAATAAGAGCAACACAACACTGAACTAGAGGTTGGCTTGGGCCTAATTTTAAAGCCCCCCAAACCCTACCTGAGCCCAAGCAGACCCAACCCACCTTGGACCCGACATTTCTCCCTGAACCTGTATAAGCACTGCCATGGCCACCTCATCCTAAGGGCTTGGCCGCATGACAGCTTCCTGCTCCCCACGCACTGTATAGGCTCTACAGTGGACATTTCTCTCACAGCTCAGTACGTTGGCATTTATAATGACCATTTATTTATGGTCCTTCAACCAGTTTTCAGTCTCTGTCCTCATATTCAAGCCAATTTTAATTATGTTTCCAGGATAACCTTCCATGGGCACTGAGACAAATGTCCGAATAGCGTTGCCTACCAGGGAGGAGTTTTCTGTATTAGAAAATATTGTGCTGGGTGGCTTGTGAATATCTGCAGACAATGAAATGTATATGAAAAAGCAAACCACAACTTACTGACTGACAAGTTGGCTTGATTTACTGGCGTCTCCATACAACTGGCTCGTCTGTAGCTAGTGTGTGGTTAGGGCCCCAGAACAGTTATAGGATCTGAGACGAAAAGAGGAAAGTTGCATGTACGTCACGCTTATCTCTTCAATTAAAAAGCAAGAAAGCCAAGGTTGCTTTGGTATAGAACAGTCTGTTCTTTCACTTTGTAGGCTCCCTAGTGACAAGCTGGCCCAAACAGAGCTGATCAAACAAAGTCTCATACCTGGAGAAAGTTCAAATACCTGGGAGGATATTTGATTGTAAAGTGTAGGTGTTTTTCAACCACAGAAACACAAACACATACACTTGCCCAAAGAAATTTAAAGCACACATTACTCCATCCAGAATCATCCAAAGAGCAACCCCATCTCCTGTACTTGCTGCTTTCCCTAACCTCCTTTTTGTTTCTCTTCTTACCCAGATTCACTCCTTTCAGTATGCTGAGGAATTAATTAACTCCTTCACAACTGGGCTAGGTCCTCTGTGGTGCGGTGAGAAGGCAGCTCTGCCTCTAACAAACTTTCCTGCCAAACCCATCATGGGGCATATAGCCACCAACACACCCTTTCCCCCTTCACCAGAAGTCCCATTTTAGTTGGAAGCTATATGAAAATCCTTGTTATTTTGGTAGCAGTATGATTCATCAGGTATCTCCTTGGAAGTCTGCCCCTAACCTCTTATCTTCCAGCTGGCATCAACCTAACTCTAAATTTAAAGGTATTTTCCTGTTCCTTGTATTCAACTAAATTCTGCTGTCAGATACACTGCTGTAAATTTGGATCGACTCCACTGATGTCAATGTAGTTACTCTGGATTTACTTCAACATAACTGAGAGCACAATCTGGCCCCCTGGTCACTGTTAGTACATGCAAAGAAAGGGAAGCCTTGGGAATGAGGTCAACTAATGTCTTTCTTCCAGTTTCATACGTTCTCATTTTAAAAATATTTTATTTTCAAGTCCACAGAACCAATTCGAGCACTAGACTTAACAGAATGCTCAGCAGTGCAATTTGATTACTCACAGGAACGAGTCAACTGTTTTTGGTAAGTCGTAGTCCAAATGAACCCTTGATTTTTTCCCCTAGCTTTTCTGAAAGCCCTAATATACCAAGGAAACATCGATTTGTTATTGCTAGCCACTTCTGACAGCCACCTGATGATAATGAGTGAGCCTTAGAGGGTGTCTCCTACTCTTTATTTTATCCACTTATCTCAACCAGATCTCTTGATCAATTCCACACAGCTATGAGTCTTCAAGAGTCACTGCTGGTGCTGGAACTCTTGCGTGGGCTATGGGGCTCATTCATTACTGATTTGCACTTCCACTCAGTAAACTGAATTTTGTCCCCGGGTAGGCAGGCGTAACGCTTACTGAGGCTAGATCACAACCAGGTGAATTTAAACATGGTTATTTTTGCGGTGTACATGAATGCCAGCCCCAGCACAATTCTGCAAAACACAGTTCATTTGTCTATACTGGCCAAGACCAATATATTAACAAGAATCTCATGATCAAGAACTGAATTAAAAAATAGTTCTGGTTAAACAGTTTAAACTGTACTGTAGATGTGACCCGTCTGTGCCTAGGATAGACCACCTGAAAATGCCATGATCAGGGCAGGTTGCAAAAGGAAAGCAGATTCTCCCAAACTGGTGGGTAACCCTGACAGACTACCCAACCAGCCACAAACCGTGCTTCTGATTCCCCACACTGGTTATCAAGAAGCTAAAACAAAAATACACTTTACTGCATTTCAGTCTCTGACTCCCAGTCAGCCACTAATTCCTGTAAAGAGAGAAATTATTACAACTCTATGCGCTTAACCAAAAAGGTTCTCCTGTCCCCAAAGGGTCAGCCACATTACCAGATCAATATGAGTTTGGATCTTACCCAAAATACCATGCTGCCAGCCAATCCTTTAGTAACTAAAACTAAAGGTTTATTATAAAAGAAAAGAAAAGAAAAGAAAAGAAACAAACAAGGTGAGAGGTGTTATATGATCAAAGCAATCAGATACATACAAATGATTTGAAAGTCCATATATATCAGGTTTTCAGTAGAATTGTGGAGTTTGCAGGCTTGTATAGTCCCGCGAGTACATCCAGTATGTGGATGGGTTTCAGTCCTTTGTCTCTCAGTTTCAGTTGCAGATGAGTTGGTCCCTAAGTAGGAAGCAGGAATGAAGCCTGAACTAAGGCTGAAGACCATGTGTGGTTGTGATGCAGCTGCCTTTTATAGTCTCTGCTTGGATTGCTATATGGCTGTTTCAAACACAAGCCCTCAGCACATGACATGGAAAAACCAGAGAGAATCTCATAGGGCACGTTCTTACATGTCCTGGTGACTCATCAAGTGTAGCCCTGGCTTCTCTCCCTGGGCTCATTGTACCTATGAGTTTCCTTGATGGGCAATTAAGCTGGTTTATTGCTGCTTCCATTCTGTCTAGGATGTCACCCAGAAACACAGCACAAGTTAAAATACAGATATGCCATACTGTTACATAATTATAACTTATAGTACCAAGATGATACATACACATAAACAATATCATCATACTAACAAATTATAACCTTTCTAATGGTATCTGACATAGCCTATTTCATATAAATTATTGTAATTTTGCATTATTGATATTAAATCATATTCTAAAAGGTCCCCCTATTCCAGACAGGGTCACAATAGGCAGTAAGACACTAGCCATGCAAATGTAGCATTACTCCAACACCTGCCGTCTTAACAAAGATTGGCCAGGGCCAATATGGAAGGAAGCACAGCTATGGGAGGAAGCACTGATTATTCTAATAGATTAATATACAGTTTTAATTACGTTTTCTTTACAGTTTAGTATTCCCACTAAGGACATATTACCTGTGTGCAAAGACTGGTGTAGAAGCAGATGAGTGGATTAAGATACTGCGATGGAAATTGGTAAGGAAATAGTGTGATGTTAAATGGCAATGGGGCACTGGGCAGAAGGCTAATACCTATGATTTAGCACACCAAAAGACCAGACAAGCATTTGTTGGCTCTTTTCTGTGTTTACATGCACAACAGATAGATGCATAAACCTGCATTAATGCCGGGTAAGACTGAATTGCCATGCCCTAGTTGAGACTATATAGCATTATCCATTTTGAATTACCATAAAACTGAGAAATTATTGCTCCCACTCAGTTAAAATTTCAGTGAGCCAGTCTGAACCTTCGAAGATTAACATGCAACTTCTATTGACTTGAGTGAGAATTGCAGGCTTGGAATCTGTTCCATTGTGTGCATAACACATTATGAAACCTGTAGGTATGCACTTTGCAAGGACTAACACATGAATAAGACTTTGCTGCTTATGAGGTATACATTGCATTACAGTAAGTACATTACACGACATTTGTCACCACCACTTTGATCTTGCTGCTTATATGTTCAGCCTCTTCTTCCTATCTTTGTCTGTCTTGCCTATTTAGACTGTAAGCTCTTTGGCGCAGAACCTGTCTATTACTCTGTTTTTGCATACTACCTGGTACAATATGGCCTCCCTGTTCTTGACTAGTCCCTAGGCACCACTGTAATAAATATGATAAGTAACAACAGTAAGGCATATATACAACATAGTTCCTTTAAAAGTGCATATGCCATATAGGAAGGGAGTGTTAGGTTTTTCCCCAGACTCTTGGTGGAATTCCCCTACATGTCTGGAAATACCCAAACCGGTAGACTAACTAGGCTGGACCTGCAGTTTGAAATCATTGCATTAAGAGATGCATGCATAAAACTGGTTAAGTATTTTGAATGTGCATATTCTATATTACTGTTTTCTTGAGTGCCTTCTGCGTCCCCAGTCTTCTACAGAACACAGAAAGAGACATGGCCCCTGCACCAAGGGAATTTTTTTTAACCTAGATTGTAGAGAATACAGGACAACACAGCCAACACACATTGGGTGATCAGATCAGAGTCAAGAAGGCAAGGCAATGTGTTATAAATCTAACTTGATCACAAATTAGCAGCTAGCATTTGATCTATTTGACCAATTTCTATTTTGAGATTTCTTTTTAACTATCCACATACATGAATAAGTAATGGATTGTCTTTTGTTTCAGTCACAAATAAGAAAACAACTGGACCAGCGTGATGCCACCTCTACTCTGTAGTTATTTCTCTAAAGATTGCTGTTTCCTCAGCAAGATTCAGTCTTCATCCTTAAGACAGTGTCACTTCTTCACACCAGTTTCAGCACATCCTTTACCTAATGAACATCCATGTACTTGCACATATAGGATTACTGCTAGCTAGGCACTTTGACTGTGAAATGTTGAGTTATCAATGAAGACTGTTGCAGCCTAACACGGTCCGTTCCCTACCCACTCACCTGTTCTTAATGTACATTTAATTCTATTCTGCTCACGTATGCATCACAAAAGTATTCAGTATTCAAAACTTTTGGTACAATAGTAAAGCACTCTTGTGTCAGCTTCATTGAACTTCTGTAATAAATTAGCAACAGCTGTTGTACAGGGTTTAGCCTACTCAGTTGAAATCAACTTCATTCTTGAAACCTTAAATATTTCTTTTGCATTGTGTTTTAAGGGTTTAAATCCTAGAGGAAAATTATGTCTCCAAAGTGGATTTTCTGTATGTAGCTGTGAAACTGACTACAGTATATTTTTGTAATTAATGTGCACCCCTATTGCATGGAAAAAGATAAACTTAATATTTTAAAGTCCAGTGTCAAAGGGCGATGAATGATACTTGGTTATGATTAGAGCTATTAGCGTATGGTCTGGCCCTATATTGCAAATATGGGTAGATTGCCTCTTCTTCTTTCTGTTAAATAGAATCTGTATTGCAGAAAAGTACTCTATTGAGAGAGCATCCTTGCTTATACACAGGGGGGTTGGTAAGGGCACAGGGCAGTTGGACCCCAGCTTCTCTATTCCCAATACACCCATGAAGGAGTAGCCATAAAATCTTAAGGAATGAGGACAGAATGTTCTACAGCCACCATATCCCTTAGTCCCCCCGTCTGTTTCTAGTGGAATTCTAGCCAAGGGGGGGTACCCTTCACTTACCGCATGAAGACGATCTTTAAATTTTATGCATTTTTGCTATAAGCATCTGCTTGTAATTATTTTTTCTTGATTAGTATGGGGAGTTTACAAGTAGATGCCATTAGTTTTAGCTGATTAGGGGTGTGTGTGTGTGTGTGTGTTAGTGGACAGGAGCAAGGGGTCACATTCTGGAAATGAATTGTAAAGCATCTAGCAACTATCCAGACAAATAAAGCAGGGATCATGTATTTCTTTTTAAATATGAAGTTTGCTTGAATTGTACCTGCTCAAAAATGTTTTACGTCAGACAAGGCCATGTTATGTTCTCCCTCCATCTAAACTGCTTTGGCATTTTTTTAAATAAAGCTTGCACACACACCAGTTTAATTTTGCATAGCTACCTTTGCTGTGTGAAGACAGGCACCTGAGCCTGGAAAAACAAGAGACTCCATTACAGTAGAGGAAAAATCCAAAGTTGTAATTACAGGAATAGTATTTTGTTTTAACTTAGATTTTCAAAGTATTGGGTGAATGTTTTTTGTGTAGATTAACTCTATTAAAATGTCTGAGTAAATACAGTTTCATCATACTACTAAAAAGGTGCTCTTTTTAAACTTGTGATTATGATACCTGCAGTCAAGGAAGTTAGGAGAATGGTACCATCCTGCAACAAAGTTTTATAAAATAATTATTTCCATTTCCTTTTTCCTCCCACAGAAATTTTTTAACAATGCCATCTCTGAGGAAAGTTTTTAAAATAAACTAAATTGTTTACAAGATAACTGCAACAGAGTAGAGATATGCTCTACAACCCTGCTTGGTAAGCCGACTGCAGTCACATCTCTCTACTAATGGCTGGTAAAGCCTATGTGAAGTCAAATCATCTCACAATGTTGCTTCTTCCCATGAGAACAGGCCAGGTTACAGAATATTGGAAACAAAATATAATATACACTATCTTTCTCAAACAATCACAAATTGAAGCCAGGTCAGCATACAGCTTGCTGTTTTTCAAGTGGAGCTTCACACAGACGGACATTACACTGGTTGATTGGGTTTAGGCTGACTGGTTAGTTTCTAGGTGGAATTTCAAGTGTTTGCCTTACTTCTGCAGTTACAATCAGCACAAGTGGAAGATGGCTGTTGGGAAAGCATTCTCACTGAAGGCTCCTCAACTGTAGAATTCACAATCCCATAGACTAGAACCCAAATGTGATCACTTTGGAAATATATTGTGAAGCCCCTATTTTTCCCCCCCTCAGGTAACTGAAGAGGCAATGGGCTGAGGGATACAAGGTCTGACTCGTAAGGGTTTTTTGAGACAGGAAGTGTCCCCTCAGCCCATCCTCAATTCTGAAGTGGAATTCTAATAATGGTTACTAAGGGAAATCACTGCCATTTATTTTAAATTAGAAATCCCACACCAAAATATGAAGTTCTGCCTTAAAACCCACACACACGTAGAGGTTGACATTTGACAACAAATGATGCAAGTTTTTATAAAAATGTAGTAATTCAAAAATCACGAGACTGACATGGGATCCACACTGGTTATTTTTCAGCCCATAAATTCTCCACGTTTTTGAACATTTACAAAGCAACAAGGGGGACAGTCATCTGCATGGAAAGGCAGGTTTACCAAGCAATATTTTAGAACACATAAAAATGGATCTGGCTACAACATTTTTAAAAATACTATGTTTTATTTAGACATTTACTTAGGAAAACCAAAAAGATAAATGAGCAGATAAAGTGTTATCGCTAATATATCCACAAATATCAGGACAAAAGACAGATATGGGTATCACATCTACACTGTACAAAAGAAATACAAGAAAGTGCAATGCTGATTGGGCACTTGTACCCACTAAGGAAAACGCTTGAAGCAGTAACTTATATAGAAATAGCATCATCCTTCTCCTATACCAAGGAAGCTCACATTCAGATTAGTAGTATTCCCTTACCAAAGCGTCACAAAAATGAAACGTATGGGATAGTTATTGATTGTACTGCTATGTCTGCCAGCAAATATTCTCTTTTTCCCAGCATTTGCAAAGAAGCATTCATTCCAGGACAACTGTGAAAATGAATTCTATTTCCCCATTATGTAGTGGTCGCTAGTCAGAGGGCAAAACCTACTCGATGCTTCATTTCCTGTACAGCAAGGGAGCGGTGAGTCACTTGTCTGGACCAACAGGATGCTGATACTGGTCAAGTCTGTTAAGCCTGATTCTTAGTAGGTGGCTCCACTGGAGCCATTTGGTGGTCTCTCCAGTACTGTACAATACAAGACGCATGGTCAGAGTCTATCTACAATACACTCCTATCTCATTTCAGATTCAGCACTATGTACAAATTCATTTTTATTTAGACAGTAAGGGGACGCGGTATTTCCTCTCAAACATTTGTTATTTGGTGGGCTGAGAGTTACTGAATCTTTTTGTCCCATTGGGTAGTGAAGAGATGCCACACCTTGAAGATACCATCAGGTTAAGAAACCTCTACAACCTGCCTCAACTCGTCAAACAAGGGAGCAAGCTCCTTCTCTAAGCTGACGATCAATCCTGTAACAATAAAGAAGAGAAGAGATACAAAATGGTTACACTACACAGCATCCATTAATTCTCTCTCCAAAGCAGCCAAAAAAAAAAAAAAGTGTTTACTAAAACTAAACTGATTTCATTTCGGCATCTCACTCTGCAAGGAAACCGCATATGAGACCTTATCACAGCAGTGACCAGCAATTGCCAGTATTAAGTGTCTTCTGGTCTCTTCCTCCTTGAAGCACAGATGGGGGATCAAACAAGCAAAACAGGGCAGGAAAATCCCTGGCATAGGAATGGAACCAATGCAAGCACGGTCTTCCTCTTCCCTGGCACCTGCAGCATCCCTTCCACACAATGCAGGCTCTGTGGAGCATTGGGAGAACATGTATGTTGGAAAGTTGGGGAACGACTCTACAAAAGAGGATCCTCTCTAGAACAAGCAGAGAGCCA
The DNA here is from genome assembly GCF_026122565.2 of Emydura macquarii macquarii. NCBI lineage: Eukaryota > Metazoa > Chordata > Testudines > Chelidae > Emydura > Emydura macquarii. Next base: position 1,318,984 of record NW_027130439.1, on the reverse strand, counting down.
GGTGGACACTTTGGAGTGCCAATCTCAGAGACCTGCATAACTGAAGGGAGTTTTGAGACACGGTGTTGCACAGGTTAACAGAGGGCAGAATCTGGCCTGCAGAACCTTTGTTACTGGTAGTGATAAGAATAATTTATTAAGCACTAATTTGTTCAAGACATAAGATAAGACAGTATCTTCCTTGCAGAGCTTACCAACGAACAGACAAAAAATGAAGCCTGGAGGAAGGAATAATGTAGAGTCTTTTTTGTTAGTGTTTGTTTTCATGTTTGGTTCACTTTTTGTGGGCATTGAAGGAGGAGAAAGGTTGTCAACTGGTTTGTATTGTGGGGTAATTATCAGTGCATGTTCCAAAGAAGTGAGGTTCACATCCTGTTTAAGGTAATGCATTATCCGAACATGGGGGAAAATGAATTGCTTCTAAGACAGATCATAGGCATTTTTGAAAATTTTGCTAGAGTCCTGTTTTCAAAAGTTTCAAATATTAGCCCCCATTGGGACTTACAGAGTCTTGAAAATTTCACTGAAAATATTTTTTCCTTCGATCATGACATCCTTTTTAACGGATCCCATGCTGATGACAAGTCAATATGCAGTTTTGTAACAAATACTGACCTAAGCTTATGTAACTGATATTTTCAAATGAATTATTTTAAGTCTTCTTGAAAATATATCACTCTAATAGTTTAAAATGGCATAACAGTTTAGGAAATTACTGATAATGAAAACGTACCGGTATTGGCATTGCTGCTAGCAATGAAACTTACTACCAAAGGTAACCGATTGAACTGGACCACCTTAAAAACAAAAACAAAAGTTCCTCAAAAAACAAAACTCAATATATTGCTTGTCAGACAAACTGTGAAATTTGCTATACTAATTCCCTAATCCTGCAATCCTTACAAATGCAACTGGTCTCATCAACTTTTAAACTATAAATGGGAATAAAGGCTGGCTCTTATGTATAGCTTTTAAAGATTCAAGTTTAAAAGGTGCTGGCAGAGATAGACAGCAATCACATTTTGTGGCTCACAGCTATGTACAGTATGTTATACACAATGAAATCTAACCAATTTTAAAAGTTGTAGCATACTGCGTATGCTATTTCCTCCCTCTTGTTACATGATTAAAAAAATTCTCAAGGGAAGGAGATATTATTGCCCAGATATTCATGAATTCAGAAATGCTGAACATAAACTAGTAGTGTCAAAAGAATGTCAGAGCAATGCAGTCAGGGTCAAACAGCTACTTTTTTGCATTTACTTTCCATCAAACAAAGCTGTATGTAGCAAATCTAAACAGTTAGGCTTTTTTCATTTATTTGCATTAACACCCTACTGTAAAATTCTGCTCCTCAATCCACTGTGAACAGTGCAGGAGTGTGAATCTGTTGAAGGATGATGGATTTCAGTAGACACATGAAAAAAAAAAAAATCAAGTGTATAAAGTGTGAACTGCTATTTGTAAATTTCCTTGCCCAGAGACTATTCCTGAAGCAGGACTTAACTATAGACAGTTTGAAGTGGACAGATGCCCCAGTCTGTTCAGAAATATCACTGATCACATGTATATAAACATGAACACTTTTTCAAGAGAAATATTTTTAAATTGTCAGCAATAAACACAAATTTAGAAGAGGGACATGTCAACAGTACATATTAGAGATTTGCAACAGGCACCATCTGCTGGAGACCACAGTGGTTTTCAAGTACTGCCCTGTACTAGTAACTGATGCTGGGAAACAAAAGGTAATTTCAATGACTATTGCAAAAATCCAGCATAACCAGTTATTATGTATTTCAGGAAATAAAATACACATTTAAATATAATCAAACCCCAGAGGAGAGCCAGTATATGGTTAAAAAAAAAAAAAAGTCATGTAGGAAGAGCTCTGGCCAACAGATCAAGGCAATGCCGAAATCCCTTACCTGGTATGTGTTGTAGTAACAGATGATACTCTTGTTTTTTGAAAGCCCTAGTTTGCTGCCCTGGTCTGTCGCAAGGGCAAAGGTGGACAAGAAACCGGGTCTAAGTGCATGCTCTGGAGCATTATCATTGGCAACTGGAACAAAACATATTTTACATTCCTATGTGATCTCTGTACATATGGGTCAGGCACCTTGCATCTGAGGCAACAGTTAACAAGATAAAATCTCGTACATATCAAACTGCCCTTACCTGCTTCCCACCTTCCCTCAATAATGAATGCCTATTGATGAGCTTTGGAAGATATACAGAGTAAAACATTTACATGTGTCTTTATCACCACTTCAGCAGCCAGCTTTCCTGATGTTCTGAGGATGGCTTATTTTCTATACGCTTGTTTGTTGAGCAATGATCTGTGCTGATGAAGTTTTGTTTTATTGTCTCATTTGCAGTAGTGTACCAAACCCATCACATTTCACCCATATCATGCTTATGCCATATATCTGCCTTCAGATTCACACATACAGGAAACTCCTGTATGGGACATCAGAACCAGCTGCAGATGCCTGAATCTTTAGATTCTTAACTTGTGCTATTGTGCCAATAGCACAAGACATCTAGTACTACTGGAAAGTAAGGTCAGGACAGCACGGCCATCAACATAAACAAATTCAGAGTTAAGTCAAGAGGAGTTAGGTGCATCTATCTTGGGTAGCATTTGGCCATATCAGTCTACTGATAAGACTCGTAGACAATACAGGATTGGTTTAGTAGCAATCTGAAAGCAGCTTTAAGGTATAATTTTGTTAAATGATTCCAACTGTCTTCACTGATGATATGACATGGTAAGGTGCCTACAGGCTACGGTTTTAAACACGCTGCATATGCCTAGATAGAGGGCTCCCTTTAAGACATAATTTAGTGTTCGATAAATCCTTATTAAAATGTCCCAACTTTGAGCATGTTTGACTTAATACTTAGATCAACCTCCAATATTTACAGTAAACTAAAAGCAAAACAGGAGGGGGGGGGGGGGGAAAGAGTCCCCTCTCCATTAAGAAGCAGGGTTTTGTCTTTCAATTAAAAATGTCCATTATTATACAGCAGATGTACAATCAAATGTTACGATTTACCTTTGATAACAGGTACACCATCTCTGTCTGACACTAAAATAGCATGAAGACCTTCAACACTAGAGAAAACAAAACAAATCTGTTGTTTTTACCAAGTTTAAATGTTGGCAGCGAGGTTCATTTTTATTCAGCAAACACATGCCAAAGTAAAAGCAGAAGTAGTAGCAAGGAGATTTGATAGTGCAAGGAGTGTCCACCGTTAAACTAGCTTTTGTTTTGCAATCACCCAAGGGATCTGCAAAATTCACCTTGCCTTACAAGGCAGACTTTTAACAGAAGTTCAAACAGAATAGTATTGGAAATCTTGGAGGTCTTTCAGTTTCAGAAAGGAGATGGTTATTGGAGATAGTCCTTAGTGCAGGTTTCACTGTATTTGCACACAGTCCAAAAGCGTAACTATTTAGTGCTGCTAATGACTGACCCAGCCTAGCTACTTGCAGTTATCAGAAAAAGGAAGTCATCAAGAATTACCAAGCTTCAAAAAGCCAGTAAGAAGTGTTGCTCCAGTAACCAGAGCCTTTTTTTAAACACTACTCTCTTAACATGAAATGAGGTGTACTGTACTTCTTCTGGAGTGGACCAATGGAAAGGTTTGAGTTGTTTCCATCTGAATTTACTTTTAACTCATTAAAAAATAAAAGTGTAGTAAATTTCAAGATAAATGTCTCTTTAATATTGAGCTGGGTTACCAAATGATAAGTTTTTGTAGCCAAATAAATATTATTCAGTGTATAGGAACCTGCAATTTAAAACTTAATAGATTCTTTTTAAAAAGTATCCAGAGAGTATAGACAATCTGTTATATTACTTTCACTACAGCCCACTAAAATCCAAATATATTTTAACACACATTAATTGCAAAGCAGCACACAGTGCAGAGTGAACACTTTACTGAAGCATAATGGTTATGTTACCTTGGTAATTTTTTGTACAGGAACCTTTTCAGGTCCTATAAAGAAAAATAAGAGTATAAAATATGCTTTATTTTTCAAAATAATCATATGTATGAAACTCTCTCAATTTTATCACAGTAGAAACAATTCATGTCATTTTTTAAAACTTCCTCTTCAGTTCTACTACACTTATTTTAAATTGCACTGTGTGAAGTATTTTGAATTCTAAATCTGACACCCCCCCCAAAATACACCCACTTCAACTTTATTTCTGTTAATCATTTCAGTGACTCTGAGAACGTACCTATTGATATTTGTTAACCAACCAAAAGGCATCCAATAATGCAATGAAGTGGCAGCAAGCATACGGTTGTATTTCACTCTCTTCCCAAAGTATTTTGAATATCACATTTCATGTTAACACACTAAATGCATAGCACTTGAACATTTTAACATATTCGCTGCCACAAATGCATGTCCCAGACACATCTGAACTTTGTTTTAGCATCTTCCAAATATAGAATATAAATACTGACCAAAGAGCATATTCGCCCTCCTTTTGCATAAACATGTCATTCTCAATCAGTCAAGGCCTGTTCTCCTTTCAAAATGTTAATAGTCTTCTAAGTCCTCAGTCCTGCAAATACTTCAGCTCATGCATAACTTTACTGACACAAGTAGTCTCACTGAATTAAAAGAGGCTTCATAAGTAGAGCCCTATCAAATTCATGGCTGTGAAAAACACGTCATGGACGGTGAATCTGGTCTTTTACCCTATAACAGCCTCTCTCAAACTGGGGGTCCCAATCCAAAAGGGAGTCACAAAGCTATTGTAGCGGGGAAGGGGGTGTGTATTTCTGTATTGCCACCCTTACTTTGGCTGTCCAGCTCTGAAGGCAGTGCAGAAGAGTGATGGCTGCTGGCCGGGCGCTCAGCTCTAAAGTCAGCACTGCCACCAGGAGCGGCGCAGACGTAAGGGTGGCACGGTGTTGGGAGGAAGCGGGGGGTGGGGGGTGGGGGATGGAGGAAGGAGATGGAGAGTCATCATGGGCTTTACATGTTTATATTTTGTGGTTTTAAAATACATATTCACACTTTGTTACAACACCATGAAATATAAGATTTAAATATCTGAAACCATGAAATTCAAGATTTTTATATGTTATGACCATGAAATTTATAAAAATAGACCATGAATTTGGTACAGCCTTATTCATAAGGGTGTGTCCATATGGATTAGTTTACAGGATTGGGGCTGTAAAGTAACTTTTCTGGACAGGACCTACAATTTTTTCCTTCACAAATACTGAAGCAAAAAAAATTATATATAATTACACAGACAAAATATTTTCAAACAGGAATGTGTATTTTCAAAATACTTACATCAGCCATGTTTTGAAACTTTTTCAAACAAATCCGATGTACTGTCAAAGTTCCTGAAAAATAAGAGTCAACACAAAAGCTTTAATTCTCTCTCTCTCTCTCTCTCTCTCACACACACACACACACACACACACACAAAATTAAGGAGGAGGGAGATTTCCAGCATCCCCTGGCTCTCCTTCTGGTGCCAATGTGAAGAGGATAACGCTGAAGGTACCTTGCCCAAGAGAATGAATTTTTGGCATTAAAATGATCTTAAAAGAAACTGACTTACACTCAAGCCCTTCCCCAGAGGGCCTCCCCCCCCAAGCAGCCCAGTTACAGCTGTCCGACCCACCTCAGGAGGAAACATAGGTCAAAAGCTGCACAAACTAGGTAGAGGGAGTCTTTGGGCAGACCTAAACTTAAAAAGCTGCAACAGCATAGCTGTACTGCTGTAACGTGTTAGTGAAGACGCTACCATGCTGAGCTTCTCCCATCAGCATAGTTAATCCACCTTCGTGAGACGCAGTAACTATGTCAACAGGAGAAACTCTCCTGTCGATACAGCACTGTCTACACCAAGAGTTAGGTAAGTATAACGGCACTGCTCACGCATGTGGATTTTTCACACCCCATGAGCGACATAGTTATACCAATGTAAGTTTGTACTGTAGACTTGGCCTCAGTGATGAAGTGCTACAGAGAGGAATGAGAGTAAGGTGAAGGTAGGTGCAACATGTTATTCCTGGATATTCTCCATGATAAACCTGCCTGACAGCCACCTCAGCCTCTCTGTCAGCAGGTTTGTATGTTTCAACAACAAACACTTGAATGGGACAAACCTAGGCAGCTGTTATTCTAGGTATTTTCTGAGAGCCCCTTTCCAGCCTACCCGCTAATCACAGAACCACATCACACAGACATGGATGTGTGTCAGTCAGCTTGAACTCTGTTGAGAGGAAATGTAACACTAGCATGGCAGAGGAAGTAACTGAAAGCACTATCTGCGCCTTGGATTGAAATCTGCCACTGTTTTGTTACCAAAGCTTGCCAGCTGGAATCTGCGTCTGTTTCTGGATGTCCAGACAGCAGGAGTGTCAGTTGGTGCAAGCGCTGCCCACCGCCCCTTCAGTCGCCTAGGTACGCTGTTCCTTTTATCATGAAGACACTCAGTCCGTCATCTCTGTCTTTGTCACCTTCCCACTGGAAACACTCTCTGCACGAGACTACTTCCAAAGGCAGTTTCAACTAGCGCAGACTGCTGTCAGTCAGCATCACATGCACAGGGGGGTGGTAACTGTCTCTGCGCTGGTGAGGTCTCAGCAGGAGTATTGTGTCCAGCTTTGTGTGCCACCCTTCCGAAAAGATGTGAACAAAACGGCAAGAATTCAGAAAAGAGCAACCAAAACGACAGAAGGTTGAGAAAACCTGCTCCAGGAGGAAAAGGGAAAAAAAAGGTGGGGAGATTTAGTGTAAAGAAGAGAAGACTGATGGGGGATCCCCACAGTCTTCAAATACAGAAGAGGTTGTTAGAAGAAGGATGGGGATCAATCGTTCTCCGTGTCCACGGAGAGGAGGAGGAGAAGGAATGGAGCGAATCTGCACCCAGGGAGCTTTAGGTTAGATACTAAGACCAGGCTCCCAGCTACAAGGACAGCTCAGCCCCGGGCCAGGTTTCCAAGGGCGGCTGTTAGACCAGGCTGGACAAACACCTGGCAAGGCTGCTCTAGGGTCACTTGGCCCCGGTGGTGGGGGAATGGGCCGATCGCTCAGCCCCCGCCTTTCCCGGGGTCCAGGACAGAAGCCCTCCCGCAAGGGAGCGGATTGCCCCCGAGAACCGGCCCCTCCAGGGCTCCCGCAGCCGTGCCCCGAGCGGCCCCGAGCGGCCCCGGCGGGCAGGCCCGTGGACGTGCTGCCAAGGGCCAGGCTGGCGGGGCTCCGAGTCTCGCAGGCGCGGGAGGGAGGAGAGGGGCCCGGGGAGGGTTTTCCGGGAGGCGGCAGCAGGATGGGCCTGGGGGCTCCCCTGCCGCGGTCGCCGGGCCCCTCCCGCTCCCCGCAGCACTGGGCAGAGCGGGCCAGACCCAGCCGCTAGTTCCCGGAGCAGCGCGGCCCGCGGCGGAGACGGTCCCCTGAGGGACGGGGGTGGGGATCAATATCGTAGGCCCTATAATAACAATAACCACAACACCTGACCTCTGCTTGGGGGGCGGGTCCCCCTCGTCCAGGCGACCCCCCAAGACCCGGCCCCCCCTTACCCTAGAGTCCAACGGGCCGCTTCTTTCGGGCTTCCCCACAAAAATATCCCAGCAGCGGCGGCTTCCCCTTAACCCTCGATCACATGACCCCCCCCCCCAAAGGGTCGCTACATAACACATACCTCGCCCTCACTTCCGGGTCGCGTCAGATCGGGCTCCCTGGCAGCTAATGAGCATGCTCACCCGTCTGCGCCTGCTCGGTGAGAGCCGCGACAGGGCTGCGCCCGCGCGCTTTGCGCTAGTAGGACCGGGAGGGGGCAGGCGCAGGAGGGCGGAGCGACGGCGGCGTCTCTGCCTGCGTCTTCCGCTTCCAAGCGGAGCAGAAGGGGTCATGTGACTGCAGTGGGGCTGGGACCGCGCGAGACAAGGTGACAAGAGGGGCGCGCGCCCGTCTCTCAGCATGCGCGCGCTCTGTGGTTGTAGCTGCTAGTGCAGCGGTTGTGCCCTAGGGGCGCCTGCTGCAGGACGCACAGCTGGGGGGCGGGGGAAGGTGCGAGGGCCGCGCGAGCCCCAGCTCTAATTTTCCTGTAAGCAGGAGCTGTTGGCCCTGGCTGGGCAGGAATCCTACAAAGAGGTCTGGGCGGTGGGTGAATTACCTAACCCTTTGCTGGGGGGGGGGGATTTTCAGTGCGCCCCCCCGTGTAACACTTTTTAACCCTGAAACAAACACTGCCTTAAGGCCCCACCGCCCCACGCCCTAATGCTTGATGCGATCACAGTGACACCGGCCCGCCCCGGTTGTGCCCCGGGCTTGGCTGGTACTTCTGTTTGTAATGCTAGGGAGACAAGGCGGCTGAGGTGACACCATTTACTGCACCAACTTCTGCTGGTGAAAAAGACGAGTTTATCTCACCCCCCTTGTTGCTCTGAGGCCTTGGGACCGCCACGGCTACACCGCCCCTGCAAATCCCACTGTCATTCTAGGAACATAGAGTTTGCAGTTTGGCATCTGAGAGACTTTGACATTTCAGGGACAAAGGTAGCACAGAGATTCTGTGCATTTCCTCTGCAGTCCCCGCAGCTGTAGAGTAAAGCAACAGGACATGCAACAGGAGTAAAGCAACAGGACATGCGGCAACTTACAAATATAAATAATCCTCTCCTTAGCAGGTGGCTTGCTTTCATTCTTGCTAGGGCAGGGCAGCTCTTCCAAAATTTCAGACTTTTGGGAGTCAGGTAGTTTACAGCTGACACACAGCCAGTGGAGATGGAGAGGGATCTCCCCTCAGCAGACTGAAGACCTCACTCAGTTAGAGGTGCAGTGCTGTTCAACTTATTTCAATATTAATTCATCATTTACAGTCATCATCTTTAGAAAAAGATATAAATGGTGTATTATGCATGATTGTTAATCCAGGATAACAAATTATGTATGTATGTATGTATGTATATTTACACCACAGCTGTTAGAATGACTTATGAAGAAGATAAAGCACATCCTGCTGTGCAGATCAGCTCTCATAAACTAAATAATTGGGCTCGGTCAGTGTTGAAGGGCCTCCAAAGAAAGGGATGCTGCATAAAATGGTGTGATAACTTGGTAGGTCACTTTCTTCTCAGCGAGATGTTAACAAAACAAGACCTGTTTATATAATTAGATAGAACATAAGATCTTGTTTTGTGCAACAAATGCAAAACTGAAGTCTAGCTACTTAAGGTCATATATGTTTCTTAAGGTAGAGGGTATTACATCAAATTCCTAGCCAAATTTATGTTATGTGCATCCCATCTATAGTTTCACTAGTTGTTTCATATGACAACCTGCACTTCATCACCTAAATTATGGTATAATGTTACTGTACACTGTTGAACAATTCCAAAATTTGATGTTAGAATTAGCATCATGTCAGATTGACAAAGTGATCTCATTTGCACAGTGATTTATGTTTTGTAAATACTTTGGGACCTTCTGGATGAAAGATGCTATACAATGTAAATCATAAGAATGACCATACTGGGTCGACCAATGGTCCATGTAGCCCAGTATCCTGTCTTCCGATAGTGACCAATGCCAAGTGGTTTAGAGGGAATGAACAGAACAGGTAATCATCAAGTGATCCAGCCCATCACCCATTCTGTCGCCATTTCCCTCTGGCAAATTGAGGGACTTCAGAGCATGGTTTTGCATCCCTACCCATCTTGGCTAATAGCCATTGACGAACCTATCCTCCATGGGTCCACATGTTATAATGCAAAGAGTTGTCTTACATGTTTGGAAAGGATTGTATCAATAACTATTCAGTTTAACTAAGGATAAATCTTGGCAATCTCTTTTCATAATACATTATAAAGAAGGAGGGAAGAATATTCTGCCAAAAACTCCAAAAACAGACTTCAAAGAGAAACTGCTGAGTTAGAAATGATCTGCAAACTTGATACATTCAAACTGGGTTTAAACAGAGACTTGGAGTGGCTCTCTCACTACAGAAGGTAAATTAGTTTGCTCACCCATTCTCACCTCCTATTCAATGGTCGTCATTAGGTCTTAAGTACCGGACTCTGCCTCCCCCGTTGTTCTCAATGCACTTGGATATCTATAAGATGCCTCTGTGTTACCTATTTTCTGTATTACTGCATCTGAAGAAGAGAGCTGAAGTCTCTCAAAAGCTTATATCTACAAATATTAAATTTGTTAGTCTTTAAAGTGCCACAGAACTCCCGTTGTTTTTGCTGTATACAGACTAACACGGCTACCCCTCTGCAAATATATATATTTAGACATGCCTGGAAAATGGATGAAGCTGGAGAGAAGATACTGATCAATTCAGGAACAAAAGGGACAGAAAGAACAACAATGAATTTTTGTAAGCTTTTTTGAAAAGTTGTGATGCAGCTAGAATTATACTTTATGCTAATCTGTCACCTCTGCTAAATTTTTCATCCAAAATGAAGTAAAATAGTGCTTGAACAGCAAAATATCTGGCAATCCCGTTGTTTTCACATTCTCTGACAGGAGATGGAGACAGGCCAGTTGCAATTCAGAAGGCAATTTTCAGATGTTTTATCCATTATTCCTGTTGGAGGGGTTTCCACCTCCTGGGGGGGCTGAGCAAATAAGTTGTAGTTGCTTTTTAAAGATATTATGTAATTCAGTAAACATTGGTGGCAGAAGCTGATAGGCTGAGTTTGCCATTATGTACGTAGAGCAGCTAAACAGCATTTGTTCTAATAAGTCACACTGATGTATTTTTTAAAACAGGGATTAGACTAAAGTTAAATGCTTTACTTGATTTTTTTATTTGCTTAAAGAGGACAAGAGTGGATGTTTACTATCGTGTTTTAAATTTCTCTCCAAGATTTAAAAATCATTTTCTTCTTTTAGTACTGTAAGGCAGGTTATCCAAATGGGGTTAGTGCTCCTGTATATCATTTTTGATGTGCTTAGACTTTTGCTGTTTATATGCATCTTCCCAGGAATGAAATGTCTAGTCATCTTTTAAAAATCTCCCCAAAATGATGAACTTCAGTTTTACATCACTTTTCTGAATAGCTCATGTCCATTATCACTGCAGTTTATTCAATTTTATATGAGGCATCTTATGTGTTATCTAATTATATAAACAGTAGACATGCAATTATATTAGATCTCCACTTGGCTTTAATACATTATAAAGGATTTCCCACCTCCACACCCAGAGGTGTACATATGTGCTGTAATTCTGCTACTTAATTTTTTTCAACTTGAAGAGGAACATTGTTACTTAAAGGGGAAACATACATATACAACCATAATAAATCTTATGCCCATTTTTAATATTAATCTCAGATATGTGTGTGCAACAAATTCATAAACACAATCTTGCTTACAGTTATTTAGAGGTGAAAACTTGGTCCCATTAAAATGGGGGTTTTGCCACTGATTGCAGGGGGACCTGGATTTCACCTTAGGTGAATAGCATAAGATTGCAGATATATCAGAACCTGTTTTAGGTCTGCCAGAAGTCCAGAGCTCTTCATGCTTTACATGCATCACCATCACCCAATGTCTCAACGACATTTAAATTAATTACAAACTAGATGGTGCAATCTTTTTACTTTCATCTTCTAAGTCATTTGTTAAAAGGAGTATGTGGCACTAGAATGTTGCACTTTGATAAAAAGTACTCTTTCCAAGGGGAAAGGAAAAATGGTTTATTGCAAGTAGGTGGTCTTCCTTTTGGTAATTAACAGCTGTGTAGAAAAGTCTCAATTTATAAACCAATTCAGCTGCATTTTCAAATTATATAAGAAGAATTTAAGATTAAACACCATTTTAGTAACTAGAACACTTTGCCTTAAAAAGGAATAATTGATTTTATAAGATGAAATATATTCCCTCTCAGTATCTACATGAGCTGAGAATACAATAAAATAGTTGCTTCCTTTTAAATGCACACTGAATTTAAAGCAGAACTAGAATGAACAGTCAACCAGGAGTTTTCTTCAACATGTAAAAAAGTAAGATGTTTGCACATTTTTCACACTGAAAATTTTATTTTGATATGTCTAATATTACATTAGAGAGTATAAATCAGACAAGTCTTTTAAGTCAAACAATTTTTAAATCCTGAATGTGCCATATAGTTAGACAAAATAAAATCTTTGTTAAGATACCACTTTCATTTCAATGGATTTCCTTTGCAAGGCTTCCATTGCATTTATTAGGCATCTTTAACATGATTTGCAAAGACTGCATAATCTCTCCTGTACTGCATTGCCTTTTTAAAAGTCTGAAGAACAAGCATTCAAGTTCCTTCAGATTTTTAAAGTAGGTGAGGGACTTTACATTCTCCAACACACACTTGTAAAATATCAGTATCACAACTGAGCAAAACCAATGCCAGCAGCAGGTTCAGAAATGTCATTTGAAATGTAAGCATTTCCAGCCACAATTCAAAGTTTATTCAAGTTGAAAAATGTTTTTTTATCTTGTGAGCTTTCAGACTGCTGGACAGAGCAGGTATAATTTTCTTTTAAGAATGGATCCGATAATGGGAATGCCTAACACACTTGGGGGGTGGGGAGGGGGGAGGGGCTGAGAACACCTTTAAGGATCAGTGACACCAGAAGCCTCAAAATTGGATGGATAATTCTCATTCCTAATGGAAGCCCTGTTCTGTGCAAACTTACAGTGGTACAATATTAAACTATCACAAGTTTGAGGTATTAGCTGGAAAAGAAATATATACACCTATACACACATGCACACACAGTATTCATAAGTCTAGTGGTCCCAAGACCAGCAAACCTTGATATTTAGTGAAAAGGAATCATACACCTGTCAGGGAAATTATACATGCAAAGAAGCTTTAAAAACTATATTTCACATAATCCTTAATATAAGGATATTTTTTCTGTTTAACATGCTTAAAAAGGAAATTATTTAAACACACTGGAAAGAATTCCTATCTTTAATAGAGAGTAACCAAACTGAAAAGGGAGCCTGAAACCTGAAGCTTTCTTTAAAGATTACAAAATCATCTAAAAGATTATACCAAGACGCCTTATTCAACCTATTTTCCCTTAAACAGACAGACTAGATCTGTATGAAGGTTAAAAGAGTGGGTTTCTTTTTCCTTCTCAGAGTTTTTCTATCAGTTTCCCCTCCTGCCTTCTATAGCTAAAGCTGATGGGGTTAGAAATGTAGATGCAACCATCTATTATTCTATTAAGTGCCCAAAATTGGACACAGTGATCACTATGTTTATTCATTCCTCTACTGCCCTGTGGGGAGGAAAAACCCAACATCTCCATGGCTTATTCAGGAAGGAAAACTTGTGTTGGTTCATGATCATGAACCTAAGTTTCCCATGTGGTTACTCAGTGGTTTACAATCCATCTAGTCCAAGTGGCCAACTGACTCATTTAGGACAAAGGTTAAGATTCCAAACAAGATGCTTCCTTCATTTTAAAAGAGAAAAATTGAAAATTAAATAGTCAATTCACAATAATCAAGCATTGTAGAATTATAGTATTATAGTAGTATTATAAATGTATCTGCTTTGGTGGTTAATACACAAAAAGCTAGAATGGATTAAAAAATTTTTTTTAACAATGCCAGCAACGTTAGTCTTTTAGAGTGTGCTGGAGAAACAGCACAATTTGGAAAGGAAATGCATCAAAGTTAACAGAGTAGAAGGTGAAAGGTTGAAATGTATTTATGCTCATAGACCTTATCGAGATAGAAAGTAAGTCATGAACTCTTCCCCATTGATGCCTATTTCCTGTAAAAGCATTTTTATATACGTGTATGCATATGTTAGTATTTGCATGTGTCATAGGACTATGGATCTGCATGATACTGTATATGTATTACGTACTATATTCAAAACCAAGCTGGCTCATAATGCAAGACTGCCTGCATTTTTATAACATACAAATGGTAGTTGTCAGTATTAATTATTTTGTTTGTTCAGACTATTATAGTATAAAGAACAACTTTAAAAACCCCAAGACTACAGGGACATACTTTCAAAAGAGGTCAGCACCCAACAGCTCTTACTGTCCTCAACAGTGAGCTGCTGGATGCTGGGAACTTTTGAAAATCTGACTATTTTGTTTAAGTGACTGAATAGGAGCTAAGCACTTTTGAAAATCCAGCTCCACAACAAATGCTGAACACTTTTGAACATCTGGTCTTGTGTTAAAAAAAACAAAAACAAAAAAACCCTCACCAGGTTAGGCATAAAGAGATACAAATCATTCTCGCAGAATATTAAAAAAGATTAGTTTTAATGAAAGTTGAACACCCACCACCATCTCCTCCCCAAAATAATCACAGGAACGTAGGTTAAGATAATGGATTTGGTGCTACTATGGTAATTCCTAAGGAGATTCCCAGTAAAGTAAGATCCCTGTAAAATCTTCAACTGCAATCAACAACCTCATTAACAGACTAAGGGAGCTTCTGGTATAATTGAAATGGCTACATGGGGAAAAAAGTGAATGGTAAACAGAGGTTTAAGATTAAACTATTCCTCACTGTACACAAAAAATGTTTTGAAGGTAAAATGCAATGGCTTTGCTAAGGGCTATGGGCCTGATCCTGCAAATGGTTAATTCTACTTGTTTTTTCACACAGAGCCCCACTGAAGTCCACAAGCTGTAACTGCATCACTGTCACCTACTACACTCAAACACACTCATTCACTTTTTCTACAGGCATCATGTACCCTGTATCCAACTGTTTCAGAAAGTCCCTTAATTTATCAGTGTGTGGATTCATATAACCAGAGCCCCCACATATGTGGGGGAAAGGGTACATTTTACTGGGGCCCAGAGGTCCTGGCCCAGGCTGCAATCCCCATTACCATGAGGAAAACATTTTTCATGGCTCATGAGATTGTACGTATGGGGAGGGATTGTGGTATGTGTGTGAGAAGAGGCCCATGTTACAAATTTGTACTAGGCCTGAAAAAATTACCCTTGGGACCCGCACATAACGCACGTTCCAGTCCATGGAATTATACTGTATTGTATTTAATAGTTAAAATTTGCCATTGATTTCAATGAAATGGAATTTTGCTACTCATTTCAATGAAAACAGTGTCAAAGTTTGTATGTATACGAGTCTGCTTGCAAACTCTGGTCCTAAGAAGGAAAAAGTATTTGGCTACGTAAAATTGTAATTAAGCACTACATCTTCAACAAAATTACTTCCAAGGTCCTGAGAAATCTGAGCTCCACATTTTCTGCTATAGTGGTACCACAAGTACTGCAGGGAACAGGAAAATAGGGGGTTTAAATAATGAAATATTTCTATCACACCTACAATATATCTATGACATGTGATGTTTGTTCACTTTTGAAAAGAAACCAAGAAAGTTGCAGTGGAGATAACTAGATGCTGGTAATAATATTCTACATTCATAATATACAGTGCCTTTCATCTAGTTCTCTCATAGCATTTAGCAAAGGAAGATAGTAGAACTGATCCACAAAGTGATACTTCTAAGATCACAGTAAGTCTATGGTAGCATAGGGAATAGAGTCTAGGGCTTCTGATTCTCAGTCCTCATCCTTAATCACCAGACCATGCTTTTTTTTTTTTTTTTTTTTTTTTTTTTTTTTTTTTAGAGTTATCTAAAATTTGTTAAAGAGATACATTTACCTTGAAACCTAGGTGAATTAAAGAAAAGGATGATAGTTTCAGGTAATGACACCTACCTTTAAGCTCCCCTGCCAGTTTTTGGTTTTACTACCACATTTTCCTACATATTCCTTTCCTTGTTGCTGTGTGAAAGAGCAACACAGAGGACAGTGACTGACTCATTATTCAGGGGAATCAGTGAAACTAATATAAAATACACTTTAAAAATAGATATTTTTCCCCACTTCAATTTGTCAGTAACAGCACTCTTACTTGTTAAACTTGTAACAATAGTAGGTCAAAGATTTCAGAAGAAAGTTTTTAAGTTGACTTTCTGTCCCTTTAAAATAAAGTGCTAACCATATTTTAATGGCTATAAACTTTTGTTTTTTGTAATCTTATAAAAAGTATTTTTTTTGAAGTCCCAAATTTACTTCTAAGTTTGGTTTTTAGTAAAACAAACAGAACTTCCACTGAAATTTTTACCAAATGTGCAAAATATATTTTAACCTTACATTGGTAACAAATCAGGGTTCTTCATTGACTAAACCAGAGATGTTATGTAGTGTGTGTGTGTTGTTTTTTTTTTAAAAGGTCACCTTGCAAAAGATATAAATGGGCTTGTTATTTTTTTCTTTATTATATATCATGTTGGCCTCCAAACATCTGTTTTCTTAAATGATTTTTCTCAGCTTGTTTTTCAGTTGAGAAATTCAGGTTCTGTGCATCCTGGAAAATTCTATGGTGACTGGAGAACTAGTGAAATGACTGACTCAAAAAAGAGTCAAGATCAGCTAAAAAGTGCAAGGATTTTGAGTCAGACTGCTTAAAACTCTGGTTTGGTTTTATGTTAATATTTAAATTATGACTAATTAACATATTTGAGAAAGGAAATTAAAAAAATTCAAACCTCTTCGATTAACATCTTGCTCACAAGAATCATGCTTTGAGCTATCCCAAAGATCCTTCAAGGTACCCTTCCCTAGCCAAGGAAGAGGAGACTTGACATTCCTGATATTTTTACGGTTTAAAAAAAAGGTAAAAGAAACCCCAGGCTTTTATTTTTAAAATACTTCATAAAGAAACAAAAGAGGACACATTGCCAATTTCAAACCAATCATTGCAGATCACTTTTAAGATAGGCAGGTCTTTGTTCTACAGGAAGTAATACCCATCCTCCCCCAGTCCTCATACCCATCTCAGTAAGAGACCTTGCAAATACTTAATAGATTAAGTGTTTAGCAGCATTTTTTCAACTAATCAAAACATGTTTTTTAAACAATATTCTTAGAAAGGTAATTTTTTAAATAATTTATAATTCAATGGAATGTAGCAGCCTAGTTCTAACTGTGCAGTAACTATATGTTTATAGTAAGCAGCTTTATTAAACACATTTCTTAACCGTGGCTTCACAGCCCCAGTATTTTATGAACATACTATAAAATCACATCCCTTTGTGTTCACTGAAAAAATGGCACCCACATGCATACAGGTGTATCTATGAAACAGGAGGCCAGTGCACTTGTTCAAGCCCATTGAAAAAATTCCTTTATTAAAACTATATTGCAAATTTGACACGTTCTTTCATGTTATGTTCTCCAAATTGGCATACTTATGATACTTTCTGGATATTTTTAGAAGTTAGGGAATCCACATTTGCTTTTTCTTTCTTTCTTTCTTTCTTTCTTTCTGAGGCAAACTGCAAACATTTGGATGATTTTTAAAATAAACAGAGGAATGTGATGTATCACCCCTCTTTCCTTTGCCCCAAAACCTGATTAGTGGGGACATTCAGCATAGAAACCCCTGCTTAGTTTCAGTTTTCACTCTGCTGTGAAGTTTACCTTTGCTATCTACTTTGAACACTACCTCTTTCAAATGACCAACTATGTTTTGGTTTGGCTATTCACGTGGTATGTCACCAGCCAGCCTGTTCCATGTTACACCACTATATATAATATTGGGCATTTCCAGTGAAACACTTTAAAAAAAGTACACGCAAAAGGTTTAAGGGACACTCAAATTAGTATCTGAGGAATAAACTGTGCTCACAAGTTACACCAGTGTAAATCCAAAGTAAGCCCAATGAAATGACTTCAGTTAAGTAGCTACACTTGTTATAACCTGAGAGCAGAATTAGGCTTCTTGAGATTTGATAAATTATTTAAAGACACAAATTCTCAAACAATGTACTGCCCTTTTTACCAAACTCCCAGCATTCGCAAATGAGACAAAATATTTTGCTACGTTGCGCTGACAAATAGTACAATGATGTTGAAAGGTCACCTACTACACTCAAAACACTCATTCTTTCTATAGGCACCACACACCCTGTATCTAGCTGTTTCAGAATGCCCCTTAATTTGTCAGCATATGTGGATACATATAACTTACATGTTCAGTCCATGAAACTAAATTAAACAAACTATTAAATGTATTTAATAGTTTAATGGAATGTTTTCTCATCTATATGAAGACCATCCAGCAAGATTCTGGACTGAAACAACTTTATATCCTGTAACTTCCTCTTGTTCTAGTACTTGGTCAAATTCGTGGGGCTCTGATCACAGCAGAATGTTACAAATTAGTGAAGCATTTAATAGTTGACAGAAATGTTAAAAGGCACAAGGCTTGACTTAAGCAGTGATTTTCCTGTTCTATTTGTGATAACTGTACAGGAATCAGTTTTAGGATATTAGCCTGAAATGAGAAACTGCAAATCTCCAGAGAGGAAACATTGTGGGGTTGGTTTTTTTTACTCTAATTGCTATTGCAGGTTTTCCCTCTACCTTTTCAGTGAAAATTAAGGAATCTGGGAATGCATGTTCAACATGCTTATGGACTTATATACTACTGAAATACCAAATGGCAGAGTTTTTGTAAATTACTCCAAGTACTAAAAGCAATGTTTATAACTTCTGTACAGCACTTTACAAATATTTACTTTTAAAAGAGACTAGTTAAGCTCTTAGTTTTCTTAGCATTGCTCAGAAATTCTTAAAAACAACAACAGCTAACTGTTACTCTACGCCAAATCAATTTACCCCAACATATATTTAGGAATATATACTGCTATATTTTAAAAATATCAAGTTCCTCTCAGCTGGTAAAGCCTGAAGATTTACATAAAGTTAGAGATAGTGTTTAAAATATTATGTTTAAACTACACACACTTGACATTTGAATAAGGAGTGATGTAGTTATACTATTTATTTCATCAGTGAGACAAAATGTTTTATGGAGCTAAATTTCTGAGATTTTAAATAGAAAGTCATTTAACTTGTATATACACAAAGTGTTCTTTCCACAGATATTTACATGACAAGTATGTTAGAGGAGAACCACTATGACTACAAATATGGCATCCTTTCTGAGCTACTCTCTCTGCTGAAAGAATTAACGGAAGTTTTGAAGTAAAATCTAAACAATTAAAATATGTAAACTGACTTTGTCCTATAGTTCATAGTAGGTAAAGAAGCCATTAAATGATATTTCATCATAAGGATTCTGGAAACAGCTACACAGTAGAGTTTTACATCCACCTTCTTTTCAGCTTTCAGGATGAAACTAAATCTCTTCTTATTTTACAGGAGAGATATAATAGCGTATTTAAAGATGCACATGTAAAATTCTAGTTCATCCTCCTCGATAGATACTGGTCAGCCTTTCTAGTTCTTTGCAGTTGTCCATCGGCATGGACTCTGCCTTCATTCGGAGGCGATCATCTCGGTACACTTTTGCTGCGTATAGCAAGTCTGTTTCTTAACAAAAATAAAGAAAAGATTTTTAGGGTTAAAATAATAATTGCACATGCATATAAGGACTCTCTCTCTCAGAACTATCCCAAACATCTGACATCTAAATCCTTCTCACACCTTGCTTCACTCTGTTTGCTGCTCCCAATTGATAACCATTGTGACATCCACCTGTAGTTTTATTGCAGGCTTCCCTCTGCTGGATTTCCATCAGCGTTACTTACCAGTATATTCAATCAATAGTTACTGATTTAAGAGATATTCCCTATCCCCCACTACTTGCTTACTGTTCACAAATACAGATGTTCACCACTTTACCCCTGTGATCAATGATCTATTGTGTGGTCTTAATAATACCTCTTCTTCTGTCTAAACTGAAACACTTTGCAAAAACAGGTTGATTTCAGCAGCATTTCATTGCAGGAGAAAACTCAGAAAAAAGTTCTAACATTTAAATATCTCATTTCAGCTTTTTGGAATGACATTTAAATTTTTCATTTTGAAATTACTTTATTTTGAATTTTTAAAAATTGTGTACCATACACCGTAATACAAAACAACAAAACTTTTAGACTGTCAAAACAAAACGTTTCAATCAACCCGAAATGATTTTTCTTCTGGAATTTTCCTTCATGGATAATTTTAAAGATTTTGGCTTCCATTCTGATTCAGAATGAAGCCAAATTCCAAAAACCTTTAAATTCTTTGCAAAATGCAACTTCTTCACACAGCTCTAGTTAGGGCAGAAAGGTTTTGGAAAAATTGTAGCTTATCTCCTTTGAGTACAAGCGCTAGATGACCTCTTGCTTTTTTCATAATTTAATCTTTCTGCTGATTATGATGAAATATCACAATCAGGACCCTTAGGAGGTCTAGATGGAGAAAATAGCACCCTATGTATGCGCTCTCTCCCCTTTCACATGCCCCAGAGAGCTCTGATTTATCAACTCTGTAACTGAAACGTTTACATGCCAAATTGGATTTTCTGCTTCAGAATTTTTAGGCAATCCATTAATTCTAATGTTGTTTCTCCTTGGTCTATTTTCTATCTCATCTAATTCATGCTACATCTTTCTCTCTCTTTGCTCTAACAGTGCCATACAGCTCTTTCTCAATCTCACTTGTTTTCTCCTAGGCCAGAAATTTCTAGCACAGTGACTCTCTCTTCAGAACTCAGAGTTATGGCAGCCATTTAATCCAGCCACTTGCTGATCCCCTACCTGGATTTGCTGTTTCAACCATTTTATAGTGTGTGAGACTTTCATTTCATATTTACATTGACAGTTTTAAACCTGGAAGAAAAAAATTCCAAACCTGCCCCCAACCCTAATTTGATAGGATATTTAAATCAATTTTTGATTTAGAGAACTTCTGCAGACTCCCTAGCCTCTACATCCCTCCCCTTTTCTCTGTAGCATCTTGCATTATGCAAAAATACACTGTAAAACAGAAACAAAGATATTAATAAAGGGACTACACACAGCATGAATACACAATAATGTGGTATTACTTCACCATAAAAAAAGATTGTATTGAATCTATTACGAGATGGTACCTATGTACTTATATGGCCCTTGTTACCGTAGTACTTGAGCAGTTCTTTAAAACATTGTTTAAAAAATGAGACTAGTCATAACATTTAAGCTCAAATCTACAAATAAATGTGTAGGTTTACTATTCCAAACAGCAAATGTACCCTGTAAAAAATGGGATTTAGTTGTAAACCATTTTTTTTTAAAAACAGGAAAATGTTATTTGACCACTTTTTTTTTTTTTTTTTAAACAAGAAATTGCAAAATGCAAGTTTTCATTTCTTATGTTTTCTCCTTTCAGTTAGGTTTCAAAACTGAACTATTTTGCTTTTTTACTTTTGTAATCTTTACCCACCCCTTCCTACCCTTGTTTACTCCCCCACATTTTGCTACTGGAAAAAACCAAGCGTAAAAGGCGTTCAAGATTAAACCTCAGAAAGTAGGAAAAACTATTCCTCCCTGTCTTTTGTACTTTTCCCCTTAGGGCAATGTTGAACAAAAGTATGGGTTGTTGGTTTTTTTGTTTTGTTTTTTTAAGTGTGAGAAGGTAGAGCGCATACCCCTTTTTAAAAAAACCTCAAAAGTGGGGGGGCAGGGGGAAATACCACTTGTATTTATTTTTCCCATTGAAACAAATAAAGTGAGGAAGTGTCCCCATCCCACTTTCACACATTTAAAAAAAAAATCTCTACCACATCAGTGTTTCTAGTGGGGAAAAATAGGGGAAAGTGAAGAGGGAGAAAGAGGAGGAAAAAATCTCAGAATTAAGAACCCAAAATTTTAAGCAAAAATTTTTTAATTTTATTTCAACATTTCTCGAAAAACATGAATGAAAAATATTTGATCAAAATCTTTTATGGGAAAAAAATCTATTTTGGCCGACTCTTGTATTAATGAGGATAAGCTCTAAGTTTTATTCTAGGATGTTAATTTATGTTGGAGGGACACAAAATAGGGATCTAATTTTTGTTTATTTCTGTTGATTAGTCCATCACCAGTGAATGAAAGACTTTATGGTCCTGTAAACATTTGTACTGGAATAAAAATGATGATGTCATAACGAGAATGACATAGAACAGATGAAGTATTGCTCTGCAAATTGTTTCAGGTTAAGGGTGGGGAAGAATATTTTTTCCCCATTACTAATGTAGTCAAATTAATAAGTCTGTCATTCAGTGCCAAAAAATTGCAGCAGTTCACTTTCTAAGAAATGGTCACAGGTAACAGAACAAAAAGTATAATAAGAACCTATCATTTTGCAGGTGGCAGTTGTTTCCTCCAGTCATCAAGTAAAAATCTTGGGAATTAACACTGACTACTGGGTGTATTTTTTGAAAATGTAACAAATGCAAAAGAATGGCCTTTGTATTGGTTTTTCCATTCAATTCACATGTAAACACTTATTAGTAAAAATAATCATTTCATTGTATCCTAACACAGAAATAAGCTTTTCATGGTAATGCATTTTTGAGAAGTGTTAAACATTACTCATTGGGTAAACTTACTTTGCTGCCTCTCCTTCCAACAGTTATTTCGAATGTTAGACACGTAGTCCTCTTCTACACTCTTTTCCACCTTCTGTAATGACACTCCTTTGTATTCATTTCTGAAATCCTTGTTGACATAATAAATTACACCCAAGTTTTCGGTCTTCATTTTAATGGTCTGTCCTGTAGCTCTGTAAGAGACATGTGCTTGTTAGTCTCTTTATATGCATAATTTGTATGTTTCAAATGTTGCCATTAGTGAAAAGGACCAATAAGTTTTCACTGAGTACACTATTTCAAGATGCAGAAAAGTCAGTTGTAATGAGAAGTAGTGTGAGTGTCATGTTTAACAGAAGAAAATGTTTACATTGATATGAAAACAAAGCTTCGGCCTTTTACATCTCTCCATCTCCAAAAGTCCTTTTAGTAAGCCATCTTTGTTTTAAAACCTTACAAATAAATAAGATGTATGTAACAACAAGCAACACTGGAACCTGGCAAAACAAAAAATTAGGTTACCACCCTGCAGCCATCAAAAACAGTAGCATTTCACTCTAAAATGTTTTACTGCAGCCCTTGACAAATCCACCTGCATGCTGGTATGCTGCGGATTAAAAACTCATGGTTCTTGCACGCTCTGGTGGAGTGGTGTTGTTAGTATCAACAGGAGCTTAGTCTCAGAGGGGAAGCGCATCTCTCTCCTGTGGAGCTCATGAACGCTGAAGGAGAAGGAGCCTTCCTCCTATGAAGTTCAGCAAGTGAGAACCCTTCAAGCAGTGATGGCAAGGAGGATTAAATCTATTCACTACCTCCTGGATGATTTGTCAAGGAAGTTATTTCTTTCAAGGAAAAAAATGGAGTTTTAGATATCCCTCCATATTAAACAGATAGGAGTTTCAATACTTGTATGGGTATTTTATCCAGACAGGCAGGGATTAAATATTGTAATGAAGTCTACTATGGGGGAAATGGAAGAATAGAGAATTTCTCCAGCTTTTATCATAATTCAGACCTTAGCAACACACATCAGGAAGCTGTTTTAGTCAGCTTCCTGACTTGGCGCAAGAAGACGATGACTCAGCAAAGCAGATGTTAAAAGACATGCAAAGAAAGAAAAAGAGCATCTTTTAAATGAGGGTGTGCGTTTTTTTTTTAACAAATTCAATCAGCATTACTTACGATCTTGGGTATAAAGCATAAGGAGGATTAGAAACCATCAACTGACTCAACAAAGAGACAAGGATCAGTACAATAATAGGCATCAGCTGGATGAACATAGAGAAGCCTCCCTATGGAACAAAACAGATAAGATTTGGACATTTAATAGAACAGGATCAAGATAGTAAGCAAATTTGACAGGGTTTAATTCCAACTGGGATTTGCTTTTTAAGGTTCAACACTATACCAATAATCTAAAAGTTGCCAGAACAACTGCTTTGTAGACATAAATTGCATTGGTTTACTAACAGCAGTGCAATACACGTTCCATCATACAACACTGAAGAGATGCATTTAAGACTCCAGAGATGTAATTCAAAGCCCACTGAAGTCAACGAGTCTTTTCACTGACTTAATGGACCTAGACCAGTTTATGTAGATGTCAAAGAAGCTAAATGTAGGTACACAGCAGGTCACACTTAGGGATTGTCTGTAGTTATTCCAGAAAAGCTACTCCTAAGTAACTCTATGTGTGAATGCTCCTATTCCAAAATGAGCACTTTGTTCCAGTTTAACTTAATCGACTTTTAAAGTTGATTAAAGTAAACAGGAATAAGGCACTCTCACTCCAGAACAAGAGCTTCCACATATGAAGTTATTCTCAGGAATAGCTATTGTGCTTTAAATTCACTCCCTATGTTAATATCAAGGTGGAAAAATTTAAAATAAAATCAGATCTTTAAAATTAAATTGGATTTTTTTTGCTTTTGTTATTTAAATTATAACTTGCTTTTTGAAAATAACCTGTTTAAAAATGAAATCTCAATGTGTTACGGCTTAAACTTATTATAATTTAGTTGTAAATGTGAAACATTTTGATAAGAGAAGTTTATATATGCAAAACTTTTAACACGGTTTTAATAAAAATAAACGTTATAGCTATTTTGTGGTGTTTAATCAAATTCCAGTTACCATCCTAATACAGCTTGACACAAATCATGAGCAAAAAAATAATTATATAGCATGAACAATATCACCATTTTTAACATATTTAAATGTAAAATTAATAATCTGAAAATGTTAAGCTATATAATTATTTAAATAAATGTATATAGTTATAATGTACCTTGCTAGGCAGCAAAAAGATGTACCAGTACCACATCTAGAATAAAGGCTCTAGTTGTAAATCATCATATTTTAATGGTTATATCAAGCACTGAGAATGCAACTTTCTTTAGATGTACAGATGGAAAAGTTTATTAAAACTGATTATTTAAAATCGAGGGTTTCCACTTGGTGATTTTAATGGTGATCCATTATGCTTGATTCAAATTAATTTTCAAGTGCCGACAAACCCTTACTGACCAGAACTAACTTCAATCATTTAGGATATTAGTGACACACAGTTTGGGATCTTTTGTTTTGTTTACTGCACCTTTGCAAATCTTCATGTCTGTTTATTAAAGGAGCTAAGCTGTTCTACACTAGGTCTGTAAACTATTTCACTTGCAAATTCAGGTCTTCCTACAGAGCACATGACTCCCCTGCAATCATGCCAGGTACATAACTACAATCTTCTTTTCCTGGAAACAGACGCAAGTCAAAATCCACTCAAACATACATCACCCCTCTCCTCTTCTCTCTCATGTCCACTATGACGGTGTTGATTAGGATGACTGTAACCAGCTCGACCATTAGAAAATGAATGTACACTACCTAAGAAAAGAAACACCAAGTCAAGAAAACACGTTATGAACACACAAAATAAGAGAGAAACTACAACACCTTGATGACTATAGACTGAAGAATTAATACTTCTTTTACTTTCAAAGTTGCATTAAATAAACAGCCTTATTTTTGAAAACCTACGTTTATCAATTTATGATTTCATATGCTCTCAAGGTCACCATAGCAAATCAGAAAAGCAAATGAACAACTTTAGTATTTAGCAACACACAGAGGAAAATAAATTGCTTACAGTAGATTAGGAAAATAATAATTTGGATTAAATATTCTAAAATCATCATATGAATTCTATAGTGCAGCTCTGATAAATACCCATGAAATATTAATGGGTAAATACCTGATGGAAACGCTCCCCCGAAGAACATATTGAATAAATCCTCTGGAGTAATATCAGCCTCACAACCTCTGTGGAAATTAAATCTACCATTGCCAGGGAGATTGCATGCTTGCTCTTCACTGCCTGTAAGGTCATATTGCTTTCGTTTTTCTGGATTGCTCAGCACAGCATATGCATTTCCAATCTCTGAAATAGGAAACAGAGAGAGCTCTCACAAATGAATAGTAAAGAACTGTTCTGTAATTACAGTTGTAATTTCAAAGTCAAGAACTTGCCTAAGCCTAGCGTCAGTCAGAGGTGATACTGTACATTACAAAATCAACTGCAGTAGAATAGGGTATTTAGAAACATCTTAAGTTTCCTATCCCTTCCAATATTCTTAAAATAAAAAAACAGACTCTCGGACAACTTAGTAAAATATATTCCAAGATATTTGAAAAGTGATTTTATCTTCATCTGGGTTTCGTATTGAGAAAATAATCTTACATTCTTATTTCGACCATGTGATCTGCTAGTCTGAAGCCCCACTAAGGAGGTATTCTTAAAAAAACAAACCCAAGAAACCTCTTCACTAATAAATTATAAATACTTGTTGTCTGGCAGTACGCCAGAAACTGATCAAATAATACTTCTTAAATGTTAAATACAATACACAGTCCTTTTAAAGCAGTTTGGACACCAACATTCCCCTGCTTCCATTTTCAACCCATACACTGAAGCAATGTGCATTCACTTAAGAACCAGAATATGAGTAATTTAGTTTAAATTGTCTAACCTGAATAAAGAGTTAATATATTTTTAAAATCACAAATAGTAAAATTTGATTTTGAAAATGTCAAAGCTAATTATTTAAATTATTATTAGTCACAAGGTGAAAAAATTTAAACTATTTTTTTAATTACAGTGACTCTTTAAATAAATTATATATTATGTAGAATAAAGTTTAACAATAAAAAACATGTACAACAATTATTAGCAATTAACTTGATTGCTATGAGTAATCTATTTCCCATCTTAACCCCTTAATGTGTCATAATTAGTACTTTTGGCCAGGTCTACATAGGAAGTCCTGCTCAGGGCTTAAACTACAAATAAGAGCCTTGATATTATTTTGATTTGTTCCATCACCAAACAAAACAAAAATGTAAAAATACCATAGTTAGATTGTACTTGAGAAAAACAATTATTTCTGAAAAGTTTACATTTTCCTTCAAGTATATATGAAATATTAATGGATGCTTTTTCGCCAAAAGTTTTCCCATCAGCAATTTAGCCGTATCTAGGAGCAATCTTGGCAGTCCTAGCTGCCTGAATATTAAATCAAGTGAGGGATTGGTCAAAAGGCAGTTGCAATTTGGTCCCTTTGAACAAATCTGTTTTTGTCTGAAAAGAGTTATACACACAAAACTCTAAGAAAAAGATAATGTAGCATATCGTGACTGAGTGAAAACTGTACTTTAATGCAAACTGTTGGATTTTTTAAAACCCTTCAATATCAAAGGCACAGTCAAATTTATAGTTCATACAACTGCACTGGATTAAATCAAGCATGAACTCGCCTGATGTAATTTTTCACAGTTAGTCTAGATGCTTGGAATGGCAAATATCAATGTTTACACTGGAAAACAAATTACTTGTCTTCATAAGATAAATTAATTATATCAATTAATATGTTACATTATAAAAATTTCATTGCCAATCTAGATATACTGTACTAAGTAATGCAAATCCATGTCTCATTTTGTGTTCTTTTAGCCAGGATGCTACAAGAAAAATATCAAGAAAACACAGTTTTGTAACAGCTATCACCAATAAGTACAGTTCTTCAGTTATGAAGCTCTTCTTGTTACATATGCCCCAGGGACCAAAATCAATGGTAAATATGTAAACATTATGTTGGCATAGTATGCATAATCATGTAAAATGTGTCTTCCTAGTAAATTAACCTAACCATAGTGAAGAGTGAGCTGAGGATGCTGATAAAATGGCATAAAATTGATAATTTCACAAGCTAAGCATCTGTCATTCTTTTCTCCTGTATCTCAAATAAAATCTATACTGAAGCCAAAATCAGAGGTCCATTTTGCCTCATTTTCCTTCCAAAATATATTGAGATGTCACTTAATTTACACATAAGACCAATCATTTTTTGCAAAAAAATAATTATTTAAAGGCTCTTTTTGAGCTGTACAACAAACTGTTGCTTGGTCCATTCTATACAGATAGGATTAATCAGTACTAAACCTCTGTGTTTTAAAACAGCTAGTTCTGTACAGTAGATGGGCGCCTTATGTTCTAAAAGGCTTCATCCATATAAAAAGTTTAATTATAAAAACTTACTTTTAAAAGCATCTGTTGCTCCAGGTGCATGGTTTTTGTCTGGATGAAATTTCAAAGCAAGCTTTCGATAAGCCTTCTTCAAGTCTTCTTCACCTGCATCTTTTGATACTCCAAGTACTTCATAATAATTTTTACTTTTCTTTATACTGCAAAAAAAAAAAAAGTTTTCAAATAAAGATCTATATATAAGTTGAATATAACAGCAACACAGAGAAGTCACTGCAGATATCAAAATTAGCAATTTATACAACTAAAGATTCCAGAAATTAATTTATAAATATTGCACCTTCTCACAAAGATTATTTTACTTTGTACACTTTATTTTGTGCACTCAGAGATTGTACTTTTTACTCATTTTCATGCTATGGAGCTAGTATAGTTGTAAAAGAGGGATATGGATTCTATTCTGGCTTGCACAACTTCCACAGAGTTGTTAACTCCAAGTTAGAGAATCTTTTTTGGTAATGCTGCCATGAATCAGAAATAACCTAACTGGTTATTGGCAGAGTAGGTAGTCAGAAAAATCTGTTTTTAGCTGTAACTACATGAAAGATTGTCATAGACAGGAATACATCTGGATTCTGGAAACCTATTTTACTTCTATAACCTGCTTGTATAAATCCAAAGAAATAATAAATTAAAAAAAATTAGCACTAATCCTATATTCTGATGACCTAAAATGCTTAACATAGCATTAATGCTACACAAAGCCTTAACAACTTTGATACTAAAACTCTGTTTCATCCTGAAAGGAATGGTAATATCAGGACAATCATTTAATACCTTGATGCATTTTAAAACACCCAGAAGTGAAGTGGGGAAACAGAAGCCACAGGGGACAGACAGCAGCCTAATTCCATGGGAACAGGAAGGTTTGATCAAAAGTAGGACATTAATTTTAAATCCACACTGACTTAAGGGGTAGTGAGTTCAGCCACATAAATAAAGTATATTGGAACTACAAGATTCTCCTGCATAATTAAACTAAACAGGTTTTGCCAGTGTTGCAGTACATTGACATTTGGTGAAATCTAGAAGAAAATATTTGATGCAAACAAAAAATAGAAAAGTTAATGCACAGAAATTAAATATTAAAGCACCAAGCAGGGGGCCTCCTGACTACTAGGCAGCAAGATGGTTAACAGTACCATTACAGACTAAAGGTTTGCCTGAGGATTTTTGTACCACAATATATGTATGGAATAATTTAAGCACCTTCACACTGGTCTGTGACAGTATCCACATTAGGAGCTTGTCTTGCTTTAAATATGCCAGTTTCTAAACTGATACCACTACAGTGGTTCAAAAACCAGCCCTAACACTTACCAAAGTGGAAAGAGTAAAAGGTTAAGCAGGCCGTTGGCCGGCTCATGAAATGAAGCAATTTTATACAGGAATGCGAATTCTACAATTAAAGGGATGCTAGCATGAGAAGTCAGACCAGACTATGTTATGTGGTACAGTTGAGATCACAGATTGATCAAGTGATGTCTTATTGGAGGGATCACTTTACCTGTGTTTAAGTAGCAGAGACAATGCTTATGCATAATGACCACAAGAGCATTTGGATCAAGTGTGGAGCTGCCTGCATGAATTCCCTATGCTTCTATTTTGATTTAAGGAATCTGCCTTAATTCATTGTTCCTTTAAAGTCTTCAGTGTCTGGATTACTTTTATTATTAACACAACTTGAAAAACATGTACGGGTATATTATCAAGTAATAAATGACCACTAATTGACACGGTTTGTTTAGTTAGTATTAAAAAAGTTATTAAAAACTTAAATGCTGTAATGCCACTCACCTAATATCACTCATCCCAAAAAATCTTTACAGCCTACCAAAATTCCTCATAGAATTAAGACAAAAACACAGGTTACATTGTTGAAAAACATAATTGATTTAGCTTCAATTCACAACAGTTCTCTATGAATGAGGTCCATAAACTTTGGGGCATGCCCCCCTAGAGGGACACAGAGGAACGTTTGGGGGTGTGTGGCAGGGCCTGGGCCAGCCCCCATAGGGGGTAGGGAGGAGCACCACCGAGCCCTGCTCTGCTCCCAGCTCTGCTCTGGCCCCAACCCCTGTCACAACCCTGCTGCCAGCCTTGGCCCCTGGCTCTGACCATGATCAAGCCACGGTTCCGCTTCTAGCCCTGGCTCCGGCCCTAGCCTTGGTAACGCTCCAGCTGCAACTCTTGCCCCAGCCCTAACCGTGGCCCCACTCCTGGCCCCGGTGGGGGGAGGGGGAGGGAAGAGAGTGGGGAGAGTAATGATGTAAAAAAAGTAAACATAATTGCTGAAAATTTCACATTTCTGACAACCTAATTAAATAAATTCTCCAATTTCTTTGCTTCTTTTTCTGTTCTAATCCAGGATGAATTCTCACTCTTCAGTTAGTTTTTTGACCTAAGCATGACAATAGTTTGGGACATTTTCAGTTTAAACCCTTTCACCTATGTTCTTGCTCATCCTCTACACTAAGATTGCAACAATGATCTCTCTCTTTTCACAGAGTTTGCAGAGCAGATGAAGAAAGACTGGAGTGGACTTCAATCTGGCCACGTGACTTGCAGTTTTTGCTGGATGGTTTTGGATCTATGGAAATGTTTTCCGGCAATTTTTTGGCTTACTTTCTAACCTCAAGTAAACTGCATTTACAGTAAATATTAATCCTGTTTGGTAAAATTCTTGTTGCTATTATCTCATGACTCACAGACTAGGATAGTTCCAGTTCAGATTAAGGACTCTTTTTCCAAGCCTTCCTCTTGGTACCCATAAAAGAACAGAAGACGCGGCAAGGGATGCAATACTTCAACTAATTCTTCACAAGAATACGTCTCAACCTTAGCAACATTTTTAATCATAGCAGGAATTTTTTTAGGTATGGAACAACCTATTTGTGCTAAGGCTTTTTATATTATTTTAAACAAATGTAAGACATGGAACACCTTATTCATTTTAAATTATAGAAAAAAGATGTAAAATGTAACATTTCTGTGTTTCTTAGACTCCTCTTCTGGAGCTGCCAGAGACAGTTACATGCCCACACTTGATAGCACTGAAAGAAATAGGAAGGATTAACATGTTTCACAAATAATTTCTCATTAAAGGGATTTTAAAACACATATAAAAACAGAATAACTGTCCTCTGTGGATCACTGGTAGCGCACAGAACCATTCCAGATGTTCTGCTGTGGTGCTTCTAGTGGAATGACAAAGCATGTCTTCACCTGTGATACTGGCAAACCAGCTAACCTGTGTATTGACCCATAACAATTCAACAGGAGGCATTACAATTCTATCAGGACAATTCACTTGTATGTGAATATCAAAGAGATGCACTAGATCAACAATCACTAACCTATTCATTTGTAGTAATTGAAATCAAGGGTAAATGCCTAATGCATTTGTCTGTACCTGTATCCTGCTAGAAGTTTACCAGTGTAACCAAATTAGCTTTTAAATGCTAAATCCGTTTCGTGTCTTAATTGCCTTACATTATGTATGTGACTATGTTCAGTTAACATTACCATCAAAGATGTAAGACACTGCATTGCCTTCAATTTGTTTATCCCTGTTATAATGAATGACCGGCTGTTGCTTTATAGCGTAACTAGATTACCTGTGTATGCATAATTGAATGTTAACTTCAAAGTGGTGGGTCAGTGTATGCTCAACAAAGAAGAATCCTCAGTCACATGCTGTGCTCCAAACACTTGACAGCCTGCTTCAGGTATAAAAGTGAAACCTCGGGCCTGATCCTGCATCTCTAGACTGCTGAACTTTAAATAAGGGACTTTAAGCTGGGGGACTGAGATCTTCCAAGTAGTTACTTAGAATACCCTGAAAAATTCATGGAAAGACTAACAGACTCTACATCAAAACTGCATTTGAATGATAGCTTTTGGGGATGATTTCAAAGAGACTTTTGCAAGCCAGCAGACTCATCCATCACTGCTACAAATCTAATATAAAGATCATGCAAGCATTTGTAATGTATGTAATCTTTTAACCATTCAATATCTCTTTTTTCTTTTATTAATAAATCTTTAGTCAGTTTACTAAGGATTGGCTGGCAGTGTCATATTTGGGTAAGACGTGATATACATAGTGGCCTGGGGGTAAGTGTGTCTGATTGTTTGGGATTAGTAGAACCTCACATATGGTGAATTAGGCTTTCAGTAACCTTTCACTATATTATAACTGTTTGCCTAGTTGGGAGCCAAGGGCTGGAATACTTAAAGGGGAGTGTGTTTGGCTTCTTGTTAACCAGTGTGGTGCTTCAGAAGTTCTTTTGATACTGGTTTGGTGACTCTAATTATAGAATAAATCACCAGTTTTGGGGGATTGTCTGCCATGTTTCTTGAAGTCTGCCCACATTCTCAGTGTGGCCCATCCCAGACACCCAATCACACACCTTCAAGAAATTCTTGTTCCTAATAGCTGTAAGCCTGTCCAGGACCCTTTTATAGATTTTGTGAGATTGGGAGCATAGTGAAATTGGGCGCGGGGGGGGGGGGGGAATCAAGCTTCTCCCATTGCTGCTTGGCTGCTTCATGTCTGTTTTTGTTGTGTTTGTTTACTGTAATTTCAGCTATGATTAAGAAGCAAAGAGTAAAGTAGTGGTTTTGAGATGGAGATAGCATTAAAACAAAAAGGAGCTGTTTCAATCTGTCCCGCATTTGGCTCTTATACTACCCTCATTATTTATGTAAATTTTGAACAAGATGATCACCTTTAGCAAGAAAAATATACACATTTAAAAATCATTATTTTCAAATACATTTCAGTTCACAAGAGAAGTGCTTCCCAGCGTATGAATTTTCAAACTTTTGCACTGAACGAGTAGTTTTCTTTTAAACTTTTCTTACTGTTCATAGCATATCACATGGTACTTATGCAATCAACAGAGAGGTATTGCATCTTACACTTCTCCCCATTGAGCAACTTGTTTGCACAATCATGCAATGCTCTATAGAAGTGCTATGGTAGCTTGTTGGTGAGCTGTGTCCCTTGTGTATATGGAAGAAATTAAAAAAAATCAGCACTGAGGTGCTTGTTTATATTTGTATCTACCAACAATACCAGAGCAACACTGATGAAAACCAATGCAGTAAACCCATTTGTTGAGTTGTTCTCTGCCAGACTTGTCTCCACTGTGTGTCTTAAGTCTACTGTTATAACAAGCAAATTTAGGACAGTCTGATAACAGGAATTCTAATGCAGAATGTTCCATTATCGTGATCTCAAAGGTAAGGTCCCTCTATTCTAGGGGCATGTCAGTGCTGATGAAAACAAACAAAACCCTGTATGAAAAAATAAAAATCCATTGTAGCTGGATCTTTAAATATCTTCTTTCAGTATCCATTAGATTATCAATATGTATCCAGATGCTGCAGGAGGGAAGCTGGGGCAATGGAAAAGAAGATGGGTCATACTTCAAATAAGTATTTTAAACATCCAAAACAGTTTTAATTGTATAGTCAGATTCATGCAAAAACTCATTCAGCAAAACTGAAAACAGATTGCAATTTTGGGATTTATCTCACACAAAATGGAAAAAGTATGGAAAACACATTTGACTAAGGAATTCGTTCATTACTTACATGTACAACTAATTTATTAATAGTTACAAAAACATCAAAAATACATAAAATACTTCAGCATATTAATCCTGTCTGTACTCATATAGTATTTCCCTATCCTTTACTCAGATCTACCACATTTGAGTAACTGTTTGAGACTGTTAGTCTGGTAGCAAGAGTATTTTTTAATAAATCTATCGATTTGGGAGCAGTACTGTATGACTGGAAAATAACTAACATCATACTTATACTTAAGAAAGAGGACAAAAGTGATGCAGGCAATTTTACAGACCTGTTATCTAACCTCACTAGTAATTAAAACTTTGGAACAAATTATGAAGGAAAGAATAATTAAATTCATGGAGGTAAACAGAAAGATGTAATGCAACACACGTTCGCCAAAGATAGATCGTGCCAGACTAACCTGATTTCCTTCTTTGAGAAAATAACTGATATTTTTATATAAGGAAAAGCAGGAGATCTAATATACTTGGATTTCAGTAAGGCATTTGACATGGAACTATGTGGGAAATTACTAGTTAAATGAGAGAAAATGGGGATTAGTACTACAATTGTAAGGTTGATAAGGAGCTGGCTAATGGACAGAAGGCAACGGGAGTTGTGCTGAAAAGTAGCTATCAGACTGGAAGGAGGTTACTAGTTGAGTTCCTTAAGAATTGGTCTTAGGACTACACTTATTGAATATTTTTATTAATGAATTTGCCACAAAAAGTAGGAATGTGCTAATGAAATTTGCTGATGACACAAAGTTGGGGTGCACTGTCAGTACGGAGGAGGATCCTCATATTATAGAGGAATATCTGGATGACCTTGTAGAGTAACAGAAAAGGGATGAAATTCAATAGTACATGATGTAAAAGCATGCACTTAGGGTCTAATAAGAATTTCTGCTACAAGCTGCAGACTCAGCAGTTGGAAGGAAGCAACAGAAAAGAGAGATGTGGGTGTGTTGGTTGATCACAGGCTGATAAGCCACCAATGTGATGTGGCTGCAAAACAGGCAAATGCGATTCTAGGATGTATCAGGCAAAACGTTTCCAGTAGAGAGAAATATTAATGCCATTGAACTGTTAAGAGTTCATTTGGAATATTGTGTACAAATCTCATTATCCATGTTCAAGACAGACAAATTTAATTTGGAAAAGATGCAGAGAAGCACTACTAGGAAGATCAGGAGAATAGAGGGCCTACCTTATGAGAAGAGACTGTAAGAGCTTGGTTTGCTTAACCTATCAAAAAGGCTAAGAGAGGATATGAATGATTGCTCTCTATAAATACATCCATTTAAGCTAAAAGGGCAATGCTGGCACAAGAACAAATAAACTGGCCATGAACAAATGTAGACTAGAAATTAGAAGGTTTCTGACCATCAGGGGAATGAGTTTCTGGAACAGCCTCCCATTAGGAGTTGTGGGCACTAACAAGTTAATTAATTTTAAGGGAGAGCTGGACACATTTATGAGTGGGATTGTATGACGCAGTTGCTTGTGATGGTAGGAGGCAGGACTTGGCAGTATCTGGGGTCCCTTCTGGTTTATATCTTATGTTCCTAAAGGTCACGCTTCAAGGCATCAGCCAATTACCTGCAGGGGTCAGGAAGAGATTCTTCCCCTCCCGCCCCATGTATTCTCAGGTTTTTTTGGTCTCCTTCCTCTGAAGCATCAGAGTTGGCCACAGAACAAATGGATATAAACTAGTCATCAGGAAGTTTAGACTTGAGATTAGATGAAAATTTCTAACCATCAGGAGATTGAAGTTCTGGAACAGCCTTCCAATGGGAGCTGTGGGGACAAGAAACCTAGCTGGCTTCAAGACTCTGAGCTTGATAAGTTCATGAAGGGTATGGTATGATGGGACAGCCTAATTTGGCAATTGACTGATCTTTGACTCCTAGCGGTAAATATGCTCAATGGCCTGTTAGATAGGGTGGGTTCTGAGTTACTACAGAGAATTCTTTCTGGGTGTCTGGCTGGTGAGTCTTGCCCACATGCTCAGGGTTTAGCTGATCGCCATATTTGGGGTCGGGAAGGAATTTTCCCCCAGGGCAGATTGGCACAGGCCCTGGGGGGTTTTCGCCTTCCTCTGCAGCATTGGGCATGGCTCACTTACTGGTGGATTCTCTGTATCTTGAACTCTTTAAATCATTATTTGAGGACTTCAATAACTCAGTCTTAGGTTACGGGTCTATTACAGGAGTGGGTGTGTGAAGTTCTGTGGCCTGCATTTTGCAAGAGGCCAGACTAGATCATCGTAATGATTCCTTCTGACCTTTTGAGTCATAGTCTATGAGATGGAGATGGGATGCATCAGTGGTCTGAGGTGGCACATAGCTGGCTGGTTCTTGCTCACCTACTCAAGGTCTAACTGATCACCATATATGGGGTTGAGAAGGGATTTCCAACCCAGGTCAAATTGGCAATGCCGCTGGGGGTTTTTCACCTTCTTTTGCAGCATGGACTATGGGTCACTTCCTAGGATTACAAGGGTATATCTTGCTTAATCAATGCACCTCGGTCCCTCCTATTTTCTGACTGTGGCACTAATTACCTTCTGTGGATTGTAATTTTGGTTGCTGGATTTAGTGTGCAGGTGCAGTGGTGTTGGTGGCCCCTGATACACAAGAGGTTGGACTATATAGTCTGGTGGTCCCTTCTGGCCTTAAACTATATGAGGCCTGGAAACCATTCAGTTGTGGTGTGGCAACTGCGTTTAGGGGAGAAGAGCTGGATACCATTAAGAATACTGCTATATCATATTGCAGCGTTCCATCTGTCATGTCCCTAGCAAACAAACGCAATCTCGCTATACCTGAAATATGAACTTCATTCCCCAATTGTAATTGAATTTGTTCAGAGATGACATGAAGTTACAGTTTTAATTTAGTTTTAGTATATCATGTGTTTAATCCTGTCCCCATTAGGGAAAAATTGAAGCTTTCCCCCCTAAACTATATGTTTTATATATTGTGAGTCAACATTATTATTAATTTACTATGCGGCGACACCTAGAAACTCCAATCAGGGATTGGGATTCCCCTGTGCTTGGCACTTGTACAGACACTAAACAACAAGATAACTTCTGTCCCAAAGAGCTTACAATCTACGTTATCGTGGGTCGGTAGGACTACTGTCATTAATGGTGAGACTAGTTTACTGTTTAACAGCCGAATTTTACCAAGTGCTCTATATTCCACATTTATTCAGATTGCCTTGAAAAATCCAGTGTAGGGTTAGTAGTCCAAATCTGACATTGCTTGAGCAAGAAGTTCTTGAGCAATAGACTCTGTAAGATAGCAGGACTGGGGGCAGCCAGAGAGTGATACAGGGAGAGATGTAACCCCTAGAATGATCCGCCCATTCCCTGCTGACTAAGCAAGGATTACAACCAGGGCAATTGGGAGCACCTGAAGCCAATTAAGACCCAGTCAGGTACCTTATAAAAACCCCTGCTCCACGCAGGCCGGAGAGCAATCTGGAGGCAGAGTGCAAAGGAGAATCCTGAGAAAGGTACTGGGACCAGGTCGGGGAAAACTGGTGCAAGCAGAGTGGAGACACTCTCCAGCCACTGAGGCCTGAGAGAAGAAGCCCTGCCCAGGCAGAGAGAGGGCAGGGAACAAGGAGCTGAAGAGGCAGAGGGGGAAATAGCCCAGGGGAAAGAGTTGCAGACTTGGACAGTGTCAGCAGTGCATAACTGCCATTCATAGGGCCCCTGGGCTGGGACCTGGTGTAGAGGGCGGGCCCGGGTCCCTTCCCTCCCTTCCCATGGGACATTACTGGAGCGACCCCACTTGGAGATGGGATAACTGGTGGCACCCTGACCCACTACAAAAGGAAAAAGCACGAGACCCACTGGAGTAGAGCCAGCAGTGTGCTACAACTCCTAAAAAAACAAACAAACAAACAAACAAAAAAAACCGATGTGGCAATAACAACTTTTTCTGCACACAAATGGGGCTCAAACTATTACTTTGATCCTCGCCAAACTCTCGGGATTGGCAGTGCAGCACACACTGCCCCTTCAGGGAAACAATATTTAAAAAGTTATTCAGGGTAAAATCTGGATCTACAATGTGACTTGAGTGAAGCTGACAAACCAAAGAAAGTCATTTGCATATGTACAGCAGGACTGGAGCTCTGATGCATGCCCAAGTACTTGCACAGCGCCTGATGTCAGAATTACTAATGCGTGTCTCACAGTGACTTGCTGTGTCCATTGCATACTGGCAGCATCCAGTATTGAGAGTTCAAATCTTGCCCTTGTCAGTTTTCTCAGTATATGTTGCTCACAGCCTGCATTCTATAAGGGCTGCTTCTGGAAGTTTTACCCTGAAAGCAAAGCTTTCAATTTAAAAGCTGAAATTTTGAAGTGCTCTAAAATCCACACACACACTCACCTTTTACTTTATAAATATTGTCAAGGAAAATGATATTAAATAGAGAGATGATGAAAGACTCTAGTAAGCAGCAGCACGAAGGCAATATAATTATGATGCATGCTCCTCGCTAGTTTCCTGAACAATGGGACTGAGACGAAAAAGCAACTTTTATTAACATCAGTATGACCAAAGGGGTTACTGAGCTTAAGGAAACAAATCCGTAACAGGGAGCCCTAATCTAAACATTGGTATATGGTTGATATTGACTAACGTGCAGGATATTGTCATCAATCAAAAAAGTAACTTACGTTTAACATGAAAAAGAAACAGAAAACAATGGTTTTATTTTCTAAGATAATTTATACAATCTACACAAACCAACAGGGACACAACTATTGATTTCATCTCTCTAAGTGCTGTAGTTCCTTGGGGAAAAAAGGTCCAAAGGA
This sequence comes from Emydura macquarii macquarii, assembly GCF_026122565.2. NCBI lineage: Eukaryota > Metazoa > Chordata > Testudines > Chelidae > Emydura > Emydura macquarii. The sequence goes on along the minus strand of NW_027130439.1, from coordinate 1,280,558 downwards.
AATGCAAGACACTAGAAAAATTTTAGTCACATGCCCCTTTTAAAAAAATACTTATAGCAGATCTCAATTTTTCCCCAGCAAATTGCTATAAAAGTGGGGGGAAAAAAATCAAGCATTGCTCAAGCTACAATAAACATTTTTAAATGATATTGTAACCCAAAAAACAGAATTTTCTGTAGACCTTTTTCATTTTGACAGAATGGAAATCAAGGTGCAACGTTAACTGTGGTGGCACTACTGCTGCGCTACAATAGGCCCAGGGATAGAATTAGTGGTCCAAGCTGAGCTCACATAGTCAAGCGGTTCCTCAGACTATCTTGAAGGTATGCTACAACAGTGGCTGGGGACAGAATTTGTGGTGCTTTCAATACATGGTTACTGCCAACATACTGAGCTTTTCATTTTCAAAATGCTCTAAAATACACATGGGTAGTGAAATTAGCTTGACTTGGTATTCCACAACAGGGGCGGGGGTATACTTCTTGGAGCAAAATTGGGAGTCAATTACTCAAGAGGTTCCTCAGACACAGCACCTTCAAATAAGGAGCTTATTTTAATATTCGAATTAGTCCAAAACCCATATGCATAGTGCAACTGTCTTGAAAATTTGAATATTAGCTGTGAATGTATTAATACTTTTCCTCATAGTTCTAACCCCTGGACTTTTAGCCTCACTTTGAAGAAATATATTTTAGATATCTTATAAATATCTAAAATAGAAACACTGACTTGTAGATTTTTACATCAGGACTTCCACAATCACTGTCACTATGACAGCTCATCAATAACTATCTTGGATTTGTTAAAAGGTAGGGATATTTGCAAAGTAGATTGGTACAATACTCTCACAAGGTATGAATGTATATCACAATTTTGTATTAAAAAAAAAGTATTCATTCAGTAACAGCATCTCTGCTCTAAAACTGAGCTAGAGCTGAGAGATGCTTATTTAGATTCTTCACCTGGAAGCTTAAGTGAATAAAACTATGATAACAAGAGGTGATATGTTTATGTAAGTCGATACCTGAGTACTCCTTCCACTTGATCTTTGGTGTAGCCTTTCCCACTTTCACCTGCAGCAGATACATTGCTGTCCTTTGTACTACTGGGCTTACTTTGATCAGTGCCATTTGCTGGCTTTTGGCAGTAAGGAGCACTCCCAGCAGCACTTCCATTCTTCATAATTGCTTCCAACAAAACTGTAAAGAGACAGTATAACCATAATTTCATAATACGCATTGCAGATGGAAGAGACCTATTAGGGCAGGGGCTCTGAAACGTATTCATTACATGAACCACATTTTAAGAGTGTGTCTGATGGATCCTCTCCTCCCCCATTCAAAATCACCTGGTCCACATCCTTTCCTAGTCACAAACACAAAATTACTGAAGCAATTATAGCAGGCAATTGCTTACAAGGGAAAGCATTTAGAAATTGGTAAGTGGCCATCTCATGTCCCCAATGTCCCCTCCTTCTTCTCTTCTAATGTAGCAACACTTAGTAGTGGAGTCAGCTAGGCTGGATACTGAATTTCCAACTGATTTTTACAAGCATTCATCCTCCTTTTGCAATGAAAGCCCTAGATGTCTGAATAAGTACATGGATATAGAAAGGAGGAGTCAGCTCTCCACGGACCATCAGCAGTCCACAGACCAGAGTCTGAGAAATACTGAAATAGGTTATTTAGTTCATCCCCTAGGACCAGTGCAGGATTGGCCAAACAACAAATATGGAGGTACTTATACAGAAATCTTGGGCTTAATTCTTGGCCCTTTCTCCTGGTCCAAGAGCTTGAAGTGCTATACAAAGCAAAGTGCTGAGACTCAAGGAGCAGGAGTGCTTCATGTCACAACAGCAGATTAGGGAACGGTTCTTGGAGAATACAAAGTGAGTCCCAGTATCAGTCAATCGTCTTTATCTAGAAGAACAGCAGTCTTAAGAAAAGCAGTATGAAGAGAAGGGTACACACTGGAAGGTGAGGACATGTGAAAGTAGTACATATCCCCAGAGCTCTGAAAGGAATACAAAAGAGATCCAATAAAGAGGAGGCAATTCACTGAAACAGATGTCATCAGACATTGACATTTTTACATTCCATTCACAAAGATAGCATATGGAGGGCTTGAAAAATAATAAATCCATTCACTTATTTGCTAGAAATGAATAGGAAGCTTTTCCTGGCTAGTGTGGGTTTTAAGTGATCAATTTCTACAGAAGAATACAGATGTTTTTCTTTATAAAAATATTAAGTTTCTAACACTTATGGGGCTGAGATATCCTGCCAAATGTGAACTGAACACAAACCAATGAACTGTTGTCTTCCTGAGTCTCCAAACAGCTCCTGTGTTTCTACTGTTGATTAGGAAGGATAAGTAGAAGAATGAAATTAACAAGATTGATCAATTTCTCTTCTTAGAGACACAAGGTGGGTGAGATAATTATCTTTTATTGGACCAATTTCTGTTGGGGGAGAGATGAGCTGAAGAGCTTTGTGTAAGCTTGGAAGCTTCTCTCTCTCTCTCCAACAGAAGTTGGTCCAATAAAAGATATTATCTCACCCACCTTGTTTCTCTTATATTCTGGGACCAACATGGCTGTAACAATACTGTATACAATTTCTCTGCTGCAACTCAGAACCCTCTGGGCAGCAGTGAAATTTAACAATCATGTCACCTATTATGACCAGTAGCTGGCTCTATGCCACCAGAGGATCACTGTACTTTGGACTTTAGAAATGCTTCATACTGGCAGGGTGGCATAAAGTAGTCACAAAGCAAGACAGAATCTGGGCCTATGTCCTCTGTAGAAGCCAAGATGCCTGACTGTTATCTGTGGATACTGTTTGTACATTTTAGTGGAGGAAACAAACCTTTACTGATCTCCATCTAACTTCTGGATTAATTTACTTTCCCAACAATGACACCTCTTCTACTGGGAAATTTAAGACTGTTTGCAGAAATGAAGATGGGAATCTGGAAGAAGCTTGCCAAGATATAGTTTAAGCATAATTTTCAACAATTAATTCCACTATATTTTTAGATGCCACAAAGGAACACACACTAATATTGAAGACTCTAATCACTACATCTAATTATAAAGAGGCATGTCCCTAAAAACAAAATGTATTAAATATAACAATAAAGAATTAATAAACTGCTGTCCTGAATGGTTGTGTTGCTGTGTGTTGTTAAGTAGTTGTGACTAATCACTTCACAAGATGTGCCTTTCAGTGGAGAATGAGAGAATCTCTGACTACAGAAGAAACCTGCTAACTCACTCTGATGACTACAAGACCCATTGCAGGTTACTTCATTTTGTAAATCAGTGAACCAATGTGATAAAAAAACCAAGTCACTTCATTTATTCTGAAAGGTGTTATTTAGATTTAATTATAGCTAAACTGGACTGTATATCAGAAGTCAGAAATATTACAACACTTACCATTAAATCAATGAAAAGTAGGGTGATACACTGGAATTTTAGTGAGAATGATCAGATTTGTAAATTAGCAGAGTGAGATAAGAGAGGTTCTCTTTTATTGATAATTTATAAATTGATAAATCCATGTGTTTGTTTTGGAATCCTTTGGGAATAAAGTGTCTATATAAATAAAATATAAATAAATTATATAAATTAAATACTATTAATGATTATAAGATGCTCAGATACTAACTAAAGTGATGAGAAACAAAATTTGAAAGTGGACCACATCTCAGTTCTTATGCCTTCTTATGCCAGGCTGGAAAGTTCTAATGCCCTCTACTTAGGGGTATCCTTGAAAGCCATTGTTAATCTTCAGCTACCAAAAATATGGTTGTTCATTTCTAACCTGAGCTGGGCCAACATCAATACAGCTTTCACGCTCCTTGCTCTGCACTAGCTCCCAATCCACTTACAAGTGAAATTCAAAGTATTGATTATTGTCCGAAGCACTGGATGACCCAGGATCTACCTTACATCTGTCTCTAAGGTTGAACCCATGACACTGGTGGTAGGGCTTTACTGGGCTCTTAAATATCCTTCTCTCTTATTTAAACTCCAATAGAGCTGAAATTTGCCAATTTTTAATATGCAATGGAAGACGCACTGTGACTTGTTCCGATTTTGATTTCACGTAGTCAGTGGTTATTTATCCCATCAATAGAGGGGGAGCAACTTTATCCTAACTTAGGGGGTTGACAGAGTCCAGAGCTATAAAGTGACTTTTCAACAGAATAAGATGGCAGACTGCATAAGGGAGATATTAAGTTTCATAAGCTATCAACAACACAATGCTTTATAAGTTCATGAAGAAAAAATTTCTACTCACTTTTTAAGCTTGTTGGAGTTTTACTTTATTAAATAACATTGTTCTCTCTAAAAGGCTGGGAATAGAGAACTAGAACTTTTCTCCTAAACCTACTGAGGGTTCTCTTCCCTCCCGCCTTTCCTCCCCCCACTTCTGATTAGTTTATTCTCATTCAGAAAGCAGAAATAATGAGCCTAACTTTTAAACTATACCAAAAAATAGCAGAGGGAAAAGAAAAGGAAAAGAACTGTTTTCTATGGGAAAATCTCTCCCTTTCTCCCATTTTCTCATCCATTCTTTCTACCACTGGTTTCAGTGGTCTAGGGTCTGCAATCTCAGTCTGGAAAGTCAGCTGGCTTCAACATTCGCCTATGCCTCCTGCACTCATTCCTACCTCAGCAAGAGTGACCAACAGGTCACATTAGGTTTTCTTCCCTCTCTGTGCATGAGAAATAAGTCAGACGCATTAAGATTTTCTGTAGAGATTTTATGGCCAGTTTCATGGTTTCCATTAAATGAAAACTGAAAATAAACCAGCTGTACTCACTTTGAATTATAATCTATTCAAGAGTTTCTTCTCTCAAGGAATCTTACTGATGTCATTCACTAACTTCAGAACTTAAGAGGGTGACTCTACCAATTATGCTGGACATAGAGGCAGACTGGTAATAGACAACGGAAACTTTAAATTGTAGCATTCCTAGTTCATATTTGGCCCAGGTTAACAAGGACTCGAAGCTGTGGCTGTTCAGTTTCTTTTGGTGGTCTTATGAATAAAACTGATTATGGACTTATTTTCCTACTGGACAGGAACTGACATTAGAAATTACTACCACATACAACACTGCACCGGCGGATTTAAGTGGCATTTCTCCCATCATTGCACAAGGACTGGTGCAGATCACAAGTGGTAGCAATGGTGGGAATGTTAGTGAAGACTGGCAGCTAGCATTGTAATAACTAAACATGCTTTGAGAAAGTCTAGATAGGAAGTTGATTAAGATGCTGGCATGTCTGCACTAGCACTCCCACCATTGCTACCACCATTGTAGCTGCATCACTGATAGTGTAATTGGGGAGAACTTGGGGGGATTAAGAAAAATGTTAAATGTGAACAAGGCCTAAGAGGCTAAGGATTTAATGGATTATATGAACTGAATTATTGTTATCCCCAGAGAGTGGATGTCTATTGGCTGGTCAGTGTGAAAAGCTGGCAGTGCTAATGTTCATTCTATTTCTTTTCTATAGATCAAGAGGTAGCAAATTTCATAATTAAGACATTTCAAAAGCTAACATTCAAAGTCTGCATACAAAGGTTCCAAAGATCAGAAGCACAGATTTTAACCATTGAGAGTTGCAAGTATTAGAACTGCAAAACATCATATTTAAGTTACTTGGATGCATAGTTACAAACATCTTACTAATTTAAACTAAAAAAGAAAAAGGTGGGGGGTGATCATTTCCTCTAAATGAAAGATCCAGTTTGCATGCCAGAAACAAGACTTTTGGTGTGCAAAGACAGCAGTGAGCGTGCTAATACTAATGACATTTTAAAACTGATTTACAGAGTGCATGTATTGATATTCGAAAAGACACAATGCTTTTGTTTCATTAACAGATAAAATTTTCTCCTCTTCAAATGGAAACCAAAGTTTCCCCCCCAACTCCCCCAAAATTTTTCTGCTCTTTGCTTTTGAATGAAAGCTTACTGCACTACATTTGCTTCAAATATGCAATAAATACAACATTTACTTTCAAATAACCTTTTGGTGAAGAAAATACAGTTTTGATTTCAATAGTTTAGTTGACACCCAATTAAACTGCCCAAATGAGCTCTGGTATTTCTGCAAGGAACTCTGGAAGTCTATGAAGCATAATGCCAGAAATAGAGTCATCGAAGATTAAGGTTGGAAGGAACCTCAGGAGGTCATCTAGTCCAACTGCCTGCTCAAAGCAGGACCAAACCCAACTAAATCATCCCAGCAAGGGCTTTGTCAAGCCGGGCCTTAAAAACCTCTAAGGATGGAGATCTACCACCTTCCTAGGTAACCCATTCCAGTGCTTCACCACCCTTTTAATGAAAAACCATAGTTAAATAAGAAAATAGATGAAAATCTTAGGGAATTACCGAGAAAGATCATTGCTCTCACTAAAATCTGTTAGGTACCAACTTTAGAGTTATGATCTTCCCACAGACACACCGTTAGACTTCAGTTGGAATCGTGCACACATTTGTGGGAAGAATATGGTCTCTGAGGTGTCAAATCCGTATTTCTGCCATTTTACGCTAATCAACATCTGCTTGTCCAGCAAAGATTTGTAATCACAGTTTCCCATTCAGTTACAATTTTGGCCACACTTCTGGTACCAATCAAAACTGCAGATTTAGAGTCAAGTCCAATTTTAAAATGATTAAGAATGATATAAATATGCTATAGTGAAGTCATTAGCTAAGACCACTTGATAAACTATCACTTTATATTTCACCCTCATAAAACCTATGAAACAGCATCACAGCAGTCAGCATATTTTACGAAGAAGTCTTGTTTACACTAGCAAAAAAAACTTTGCTGACAATTGGTGCCAGCAATGGGTGCAGCTGAACAAGCACTGAACATGCAGTCACAATTGTTTGGCACGATTTCTGAAACAGCAGTTAAAACCTTCTTCTCCATCTTTTTGTAAAGTCTGCCACAACAAACAGCAGTGACTTGGATGACATAGTGGTAAAAAACATCAAATGCCTGTCTCCATGAGCATTCTCATCATTGTTACCACAGAGGGAGCTGCACTGGTATGACAGTGAGAAATTTCCTAAAAAATAGTAGTGTAGACACACTAAAAAGCCCCAAACACTTCTCAATAGTTTTCAGATCTTCTAAGATTCTAATATGGACCTGGAACAGGAAAGAACTACACACTGTGATGGGCTAGAACAGTGATTGTCAGCTGGGGACTCTGGGATATGGTTACTTCAACTCAGGTCTGCACACTACAGTGGGGACCCCAGAGCCATAGGCTTGAACCTGGCTCAGAAAATTCTTAACCTACGGTTAAAATACAATACAAAGATAGTCGAGCCCAGGGTTCCCAAACATGGGGCAGCTGACTCGAGTCCCACTAATCCTGGGCTCAGATTACAGTGTAGACATACTCTTAGGGCCTGATATTTCATAGGATTGAACATTTGCAACTCTCATTGGCTACAGATGGAACTGTAAGAGCTCAAACAAATCAGGCTCTAGGTGTCTTAAGTTAAATACCTGAAAAATGAAATGTACAAAAGTAGTGGTCATCTGCAAAAATTTTCATTTAAGTGACTTGCCCAACATTACATAGGAAATCTGTGGTACAATAGATAGAACACAACTCTCCTTGGTTACAGTCAAGTGCCATAGCCATACAGTTATCCTCTTTTCCTGCAGCCCTCTGTCTCATTCATGACACACTTACCAATTTCCACAATGAATAAAATAAGGGTCCTATACACTATAGCCTCATTAACCATCCATTCTGTGCAGTGAAACAAACACTTTACAAAGAAAGGTAGGCAGCAAGTCTCATTTTACAGACATCACAATCAAACATTTTTTTGCCATCTTCATTCTGAGAGGCAGTGTGGCCAAGTGGGTGAAATTTAGATCTGCCACATTAGTCTTAGGTTGTATTCCCAAAAAGTGGCCTTGCACCACTTAGATACCTTACCTACAAAATATGAAATTTTTTGCCTGCCTCCTAAAGTAGGGGCATAAGGCCATATAGACTGTCAAGTGTACAAAATTATTAACACTAGTCAGTGTAAGAGGCGAGACTCATACTCATGGTCTCCTTCTTCCAGTCCAATATTCCTTTTTATAGACAAAAGATAGAGGCCATGGAGGCCATCCAACTAAGCCATGGCAGGTTTTTTGGTTATCACAGGCTTTTGGTAATACTTACTTAAGACACGCATTTAACGTGGAAGAGGTGCAAATTATCTGACCTATCAATTCTGCTTCAGGCTCTGGTCAGAGATAAGGAGGCAATGGATTTCCCTCTTCCTAATGATCCGTAATACATCTATCTTGTATTTCAGAAAAAATTTAAATTAAAAAAAAAAACCCAACCCAGATATTGTAAGCCCTTGTATTGAATGCTTTGCTCACAAAATTTAACAGGCAGGCACAGGAGGAGGGAAAGTGTTTGGTAAATATACACCTGATATTACAGCATAAATCTGCAGCAGCTAGGGTTAATATTTTTGGAGCATCACCCTAGTGTGCAATTTTAATTTGAAGTATTCTATACTGTAATATTTAATTTTGAGGAAATCTTCATTTCAGTAAAAAGAATAAAAGGAAACTTCCTTATCCCTTGAACAAAATAATGGGAATTTAAGTGGAGACTAGAAACTCAATAAGCCACTGCATGCAGTAACATTTAGAATAAACTTCTGGCATAACATGACTAGAAGATCCTAAAACAGAAAATGGCCCCATCGACAATGAAACTTGAAATTATGCTATTGTTTTCTCTTAAGGACCATCTTTTAAACAACTGCTAGAAAGATGCTAATACTTTTTCAAATTTCAGTGGGTAACTGGCCAAAGACACTATTAAATTCTAGAGTGACTTGTCCCAATTTCCCCAATATTGCTGGACCTCTCTTCTGTTCCCTTTTTTGATGCTGTATAGTCAAAAGGGGAACATTGATAATTTTTAAAACTAAGGCATTATCTATACTAAGATTTTAGCTACCAGTGCAGCCCACTACTATAGACCCAGTTCACAATGGAGTAGGACAACTTGCACTAGTGCAACATACTCTGGTATAAAGCACATATGCACTAATGATTTGCCCCAGTTCAGCTATGCCGGTGGCTAAAAGTGCAAACAAGAACTTCGGCTGACCTACAATAAATCCTTTTAACAAGAGAATATGGTAAACCAAAATCATGTTCCTTCCAATTGTTTTAGTTAAGTACTAAGCATTTTAGCCAAGTGCTTTTCTGAATTTCAGTTAACTCTTCAAGCCATTTAGGTTACGTCTACACAGCAACTAGACATCAGCAGCTGGCACAGGTCAGCCATGGGTTTCTAGCTGCTGTGTAGACATATCCTTTGGCAACATGTATGAAATATGAGTCCTGGGAAGTAGAATAAAACTGAACTTGTGCTTGTATATGACTGATTTCAATTCCAGATTCCAGCCAAAGGATTCTCTCCCTGACTCCACTTTCTCCTTTTAAATACACAAACATCTAATCTATCAGCAGTTAAATCTTCTACAGTTCCGTTTCCCCATTACATGTATACAGCCTTACCAGTTGGAATACAAGTGAACAAATAAATGAATCATTTTTGGTTCACTTCTAGGGGCCTGTCCTTGGCCTGTAGCTATACAGGCACAACAGAACACGTGCAATTTTCTGTGCACATCACCTGAAGTCTCAGGTGAGTGATTTCACAGGCACAAAGCTCAGGGACACGTTCTGCTCATCTGTGTGCATCTGGGCTTATGGGGCATGGCCACAAAGAGGGCACATTGGGTGAAGGTGGCCCAGAAGTTACTAACTGGGGTCTCCTCCCCGCCCCCCCCGGATGAGCAATACCCAAGGCACTGGCAGCCCAGGGGGTGTTACTTTGGGCAAACCCAGAAGAGGGGAAGCAGCAGGCTGGAGGGAGCCTCAAGACTAGGTAGGCCGAGGAGAGCTCATCTGGGCTTTCTCCAAGGGCTCGGGGACTCCTCCTGGGGTGCCTGGCCAGCGGGGCAGCTGGTGGGGAGTGAGGGCTCAGCTCGAGGCGACAGCGGCCCAAGAGAGGGGTGTGGCGGGGCGGCCCGCCGGGAAGCGGTGTCCAGTCCTCACCTCGGGCGGTGTCGGTGGGGTAGAGCTTCTGGGCCTTGTGGAGGAAGCGCAGCGCCCGGTCGCGGTTGGCGGCCTCCAGCGCCTCCCGGGCGATCCCGATACATTTCTCCGCCTCGTCCCGGTTCCCCTCCATGGGCTTCTCCTTGCGCCGCCTCCGCCCGCCGCAGCGCAGAGAAAAGGGGCCTGAAGCCAGAGCGGAGCCGCGGGTGGGAGGGCTGGGCTTCCGCCTCACTCCGCACGAGCCATCCCGGCGGCTCGTCTCATCTTCCTGCCCGCCGCTACGGCAACTGCAGCGCGCGGCTCTGACAGCGACCGGCCGGGCAGCGAGCTACTTCCGGGCCAAACTGCGCGTGACGGAGAGCTGGCAGGCACTGCGCGCGCATGCGCACTACTCCGGGGGTGCCCAGCGACGGTCCGGAGAACTTGCGAGGGTTCGCTTGTCCACCGTCCGTCCCCGCGCGCCTCCCTGCCCCCTCCGACAGGTGCAGCCTGCTGCACCCCCTCTAGCGACACTGCGGGACTATTGGAGAAAACGGGCAGACGCCCCCGCCGTCCGCAGCATGGTGAGCCCTGGGCAGATGGCTTTTGTGTAGGGCATCTGCTGGCAAGAAGATGGAGGCGGGCAGGGGCAAGTGTCTAGGAGTAGGATGGCATGCTCTTACCAGTGCCCTGGTGGGCGCCAGCCACTTACAGACGAGCTCACCGTGCTCTGAAGCAGAGAGGCAGGGTTTGCCTTTGAAACAACTGATTTTAACTTTCTTCACCCAAACGGGATCTGTCCCCCAGACAAACCCAGAGCAGCATCAGGAACTAGGGACAGTAGAAAGCTGCAGTCATGGGGGTGTTGTGAAGCACAGCCGCAGGCCACAATAACTGAGTATCGCTAAAACATAGGACTATACACAGCGCAACAAGCTACACTGTGCAGAGGATGGTACACAGCGGGTCTGTTTTTAGAAAGGCCAATAGTAAGTGTAGAAACATTTCAGATTCCTGGGGCTATTTTCCTAGCACCAGAAACTAATTAGCAGCAGAATTATTTCCTAAATGGAGAGCACTTAGTTTTCCCTTGCTTTAGATAAGAATGAAGTAGCTGGTTGTAGTTTAGTATTTATCTAATCAAATTAAAAAAAAAAATGTTAAACTATTCTACAGCATAGAGCATGTTATATAGCATTGAGTTGTCATAACCTAGTGACAGATTATCCCTCCAAAGCAGAATCAACTCTTTATCCTATAAGCTTAACTGATGGGCTGAATCCTAGGAAACTGATATTCTGCTGACTGCTATGTACATGTTCTATTAGGGAAGTATAAAACACTTTGCAGTAGGCCCTAGAAGTGCTCTAAAATTTGCTCTCCAGAATGCATTTTAATTTAAGGCTGCATCTGCAGGGCTTTTGGCAAGATTCAAGCCCTTGAAACCTGCTGCAGTTCTACCAGTTGTGGAACAAAGTTCCTGTAGATGCTACCTGTTCTCAACAAGCTCGATGACACTTCAGTCAAAGCCCCTGCCACCACTCTAGCTCTAAACTACAGCCACCCCCTCCAGTAGAAGTTTGCCCCAGAACACTTGACAAGAATTCACTTACAGGTCAATTTCCTACTTTGACCACAGGTGTAATGACACTTTCATCAGTCAAGAGCTGATGGCTAACCAGGATTTAGTTTCCCCTCTAGTTATGTGTTTGCTGGGGCTTGGTAAGCAGGAAAAATGCTTGAGTAGTTTTAAAATAAAAATGCAGAACTACTACTTAAATAAAGATATCCCACTGTTAACAGCAACTTTTAGTACTGGAGTTGTATCCTTTAACTGAGCAGCAAAATTAGGGGTAGTGTTGGATAACTGAAGCAGTTTCTGCAGATGGAGGCTGCAAGCCACCATATGCTTTAACAAGATGTAGGAGTTGGGTCCCATTTGTACTAGACCAAACATTAAGATTCACCAAGAGCCAATGGAGGTATTTTACTGTACTGTATTTTACTAGATCAATCAAGTATTCAAGATTAAGTAATTGATGCACTACTTTGCTTGACATGGTTCTAATTTTACACCCTATTGTGTAGTGTACTTTAAGATGCCTCTACAGGTTTTGTAAAGCCTACAGTAGTAGTATTGAGACATTGTGGCTCCAGCTTAGCACTATACCCACTAAGTAGCGTAACAAGTAGCTAAACAATTTCAAGAGCCCATTAAGGTTAGTGTAGTATTGTATGATAAAGTGCAATACTAAAAAAGGCAGTATTTGTTAGTTATGCCAATACTGCATGTGTTTGCAGAGGTTAACATTAATGTTTGTATAAAAAGCTAAAACAAGAGGTAGAAGTCTTTCCTCAATTGTAGCATCTGAGAAAAGCTTTTTTTAAATACTGTGAAGATTTTATAGTCTTTGGGACCATTTATACATGACAGTAAGAAGGGGCGCTCCCCCCTAAGTACAGATTAATCTGCCCCTCAAACTACATGCTACATTCCTATGTCCCATTAAACAGCTTTGAGCTTAGGGTCTACACTGTTTGATTACATTACAGATCATAAAGCGTCATTTTAAGTAGCATCACAATTTAAATAGAATAACATTCTGGCAATACAACTTGCTTGAATCATGTTAAAGTATTCGCAACTTGTAGCAGTAAGATGACATTTCCTTGGGTCCAGAAATGTGGCGATAGCTCTTCCTAACAGTTCCTTTTGGTGAAGATCCACTATCAAAATTTTAGCAACAGCTAATGCATACAAACTAGTATTGATATAACATTTATTGAATACTTCCACTCTAGTGGATGAAGAGTCTGTACAAAAACCAAACATTTCCTTTAACTTCTGCTTCACATTAAAATCAAACAGATCTAAAACAGTCAGCTCAATCAAAAATCCCTACAGATACAACAGCTTCTTTGAAGCCATGGTGACACTTAAATATGGTTAAGACTTCAATGCAGAAATTTGGTTTGTTAGAATGCTCAGTGAGCTTTAGCTTCTCAAAGTTACAAAAGGCAAAATTGTGTTTCACAGATACAGTCCACTGGAATCACCAACACTGGACAATTGTTTTAAGTACTTAAGAGTCCTGAGATAACAAGGAATACCGGTATCCTTTAGACAGTTTTCTGTTGTCCTTTCTTTCCAATAAGAGATTTATGGATGTGTGGTATTACACCTAAGATAAAAAATACAAGAATTAAGGCAAGGTTGAAGTGGATTTTCCCTGTATCATCTGAAACCCAGATATTAGTATTGTATGTGTGTATTATGATCAAAAAAGTTTTGTAAAAAGCAATCAGTGGTGAGAAGCCTAATTGATTTGAAGTTTAGTTTGAATACTAATGAGTTGAAGTTACATACCACCACCAGCAATTGTTGCCTTAATGAGAGAGTCCAATTCTTCATCTCCTCTTATTGCAAGCTGCAAGTGACGGGGAGTGATACGTTTCACTTTTAAGTCTTTGGATGCATTTCCTGCCAGCTCAAGAACCTGCAGACAGAAGCACTTTCAGTCCCTGCCCATCATGCACAGATTGCAGTAGTTAATGAAATCTCAAACAATATCTGGCAGGCACGGTAGGTTAGGGCTCCGTAAGAGGTTATAAAGGGCCTTATAGTTGAAGATACTCATTCTGCAACAAAAAACGCAGAGTATTGCGGCATCTTGGGGGGGGGGGGGGAGGCAAATCCCACAACTGCCTAGTTAGGGAAGTCCATGGCTCTCCATGTGACATGACTGGGTTTGCTCACATTTCAAGCCAGTTTCAGGTCTGCAAACAGAGGCCTCGTCTACATTTGAAATACTACAGCAGCACAGCTACAGTGCTGTCACTGCAACATTTCAAGTTACAAAAACATTACCTACACCAACAGGAGTGGTCCTCCCACCAGCATAGGTAATCCACCTCCCCAAAAGGCAGCAGGTAGGTCAACAAAAGACTTTTCATCACCCCAGCACTATCTACACCAAGGATTAGCATGGTGTAACTACACTGCTCAGGGGTGTGGATTTTTCACTCTGAAGCAATGCAGCTGTTGCAACATAACTTTTTAGTGAAGATCTGGCCTCAGGGACATCAGTTTGTTTTTACTAACTTGAAAGTGAAAAACAGGGAAAAAAGGAAACAGGGAAAACTGAGATTCTGGAGCACAGCTCTACAGCAAATTCCATGATCATACAATTGCAGAATACAAGCAGCCCTGGTCATTATGCAGCTTCAGCTTTCGTCTATATCTCCCCATCAGCCATTTTACCTCAGCTGTCAGGTACTCGAGGATGGCAGCACTGTATACAGCAGCTGTAGCTCCCACACGCCCATGGCTGGTGGTTCTAGATTTCAGATGCCTGTGGATGCGGCCAACAGGGAACTGCAAGAGATCAGAATGGGTAAGTGTTGTAGATATCACTGGGCAAAAGTGCATGCCAAGCTGCAACCATTACACCTCTTGCTTGTGTATAGCACTGAGGCAATATATATTGGATTTGCCATAAATATGTCTGCATTTAAGGTAGCAATTTTTTGAGCGTGCTTCTAGCAGATCTCCACCCCAGTTGGGGAGTCCATTGGCATGGCTCTGACCTGGTCACTGCAGTCAGTGTGGCTGATGCTGCTATGAACAGCATAGATTCAGTCCCTTCCCCACCCGAAGCAACACTTGCTGAAGGCCTGCCTCATCAAAACCCAGCCAGCTGAGGGTCAAGAGTCAGCCACTCACAAAATAGAAATGATCTTTTACAATGATTAGATTTAAACACAGATCCTAGAGGTTCTACCCAGAAAGCATAAAAACCTTGACATTTGTCTGAACAAGAGGGAAACAAGCTGAAGTTAAGAAAAACGAGGTCACATAACCAATAGAAGGAGCTAGGACTTTTAAAATAGGGCACCACAAATCACAAGACTTGCAGTAAAAGGCAGGCTCCCCTGTAACTTTGGATGGCCCTCAGGCAAACCCCTCCCAGTTCGGGGCAGTTGTGCTACACACAGGAGGCCCGGCACTCACCTGCAGACCGGCTCTCTGCGAGCGGGACACCGCCTTCGTCTTGGTCTTTCCGGAGTCTTTCCCAGCTTTACCACCAGCCTAATGCAAAGAGAGATTTGTGTGAGCAACAGCAAATGCCTCAGGCGCCGCGTGCTCTATCCTGCGCCACCGAATTTAGGCGGCAAAGGCAGCTGCGCTGGTGCCCCCCGCCCCCTAGCCGCGAGCGGCTCTAGGCGCCACGCGCCCACCCCGCGCGTGCGCCACCACTGATGCGCATGCGCCCTCCCCCCCCCCCCGCTTAGTGGCACGGGCTGCTTCGAGGGCGCATGCGCCCGAAGCTCACTCCGTCTCCACCGGCGGCCCCAGTGCGCGTGCGGACTGGAGTTGCCACTTCCCTCCCCCTCCTCGTAGAGGTTTACCACGAACGCCTCCATTCGTCCGACCACCACCCACTCACAACCGCCTTTTTCCCTCGCGCGCTTCCACGGCTAAGGGTCGTTCACTTCTGTCATTGCCGCACCAAGGCGACGCGATCGCCCTCCCCCACCCTCATTCTCGTCGCTGACTCAGCCCTGTTCCCGCTCTCCCTTACCATTATAAGCGGTGTTTTTGCAGCTCCACGCGGGGACAGGAGAAGGCGGAAGAGATCGTACCACAGCCACCGCGCGCGCCCAACTAGCTCTACCAGCGCTCCCCCCCGCACCCGCCGCGATTCAAACTACGCCCGCTCTCCCGCGAGCGCTTTATAACCGCCGAACGTGCCCGCATCCGGGAACCTGGATCCCACCACCAGCCAATCGCTACAGAGCGAGGATGGGGCTTCGCTGAGCCGCCGGGCCCAATCACACACCAGCCAGGGCTGCCAGTGTTGATTGATTGACGGGGCGGGGAACCCGCTAAATCTAGTCCTCCATGGAGACTCCGCCCATATTTAGAGTGACGTCGCCCCACCTAGCTCCGGCTATACTCGTCCTCAGGCCTCGCGCGCGCGCTACTTCCTCTGGAGGCGGCGTGCTGCTGCTGCGATCGCCTAGTTGCCTTCCCCATTGCCCGGGGGAAGCTGGGGCCGCCTCTGCCCCGTGCTTGTCTACAGCTGTCCAGCTTCTCCCCTCCGCGGGCCCGGCTCGTCTCAGCCCGGGAGAGCCTGAGGGTGCAGCGAGCACCACTGCCAAACGCTGACGTTCAGGAATCATGAGCCCCACCCGGCATGGGGGCTGGCTTTAAAAACCAGGCGCATCAAACACCCCGTGTGTTGAGGCAGGCGTGGGGTGTCCTTTTCCCCTGGAGTTTGAGCCGGTAGAGTTGGCTGCTCTCAGATCCCAGTTTAGTTTTTTACACCTGAGCAGGGCACTTAGAAAGGTTTCCTTAAAAGAGCCCAAAGGAGTCTCCTATAGTCACCATTCCAACAGCTAGCACTTCATGGCAGGTACCAGCAATTGCATGAGCTGGCCATACTACATGTCTTCACTACCACAGCAGGGCAGTTTGTGGCAACTGCCCAGGTGCTGCCTGCTTACCCCAGACTCAGGCCTAAGAGTGAGATTTCTTTAGGACTTTCTCATTTCTTCCAGAGTCGCAGGAGTGTTATCCTTCGTAGCCACAGGTTCCCCGGGCCATAAAGGCTCCAATCCTGAGTTGATAGCAAGGAAGGTGTTTCCAGTTCAATTAGTTTAACATTAACAACAGTTTGAAATGCTCACCCTTCCTAAGCTTAAACCTTTGAAGGCATGTTGCAGCCTCTGTGTATGTCTACACAAGCTCATCCTCCCACCTCCCAAACCATCAGTTAAAATTAATTGGCAATCTGAACTCGCCTAAAATCCTGTGTAGACATTTTGCTGGGGGGGGGGGAGCTTTCCTAGGCTGATTTTTCTATAACTCCATTAGGCATCTTGCAATATTCTTTGCAGGAGCTGGTATGAACCACTGTCAGGATAGGAGACCAAAGGCATTATTGTTTGATGCAGTATGGCAATTCCTATATATCCTAGTCAGCTGTCATAAAATCAGAACATGTAGTGGCTGGATATTCTTGGTGAAGCCCCTTGATTTATGAATTCATTTTCCATCAACTGGATTATCAGCTATGCTGAAAAATAAAAACAAACAGGATTATTTAAATAAAAGTTTAGTTGTGTTTTATTTTGGAACAAAAAGCTTAAATTTGGAAGTTTTGCTTGAAAAGGAAAACCCTGGAATTCCTGTCTCAGGGATAGCCACCTCAGCTGACTGTCATGGATAATGGAAACTCAGTATGTCAAGGAACCAAAAGCTTGGGAGCCAGCACTTCCATGTTCCTCATCAGTCAACCAGGCAGCAGGCACAAACCCAGGCAGGACTGCATTAGAACTCTGCCAGCTTTCCATCTGGCCTTCATTGCAATTGAACCATCTCTGCAGAATGTTTAAAGTTTTGACAAATCAGTATTCTGATGTGACAAGTCATCCAGTTCTAGTTATCAGTGCTAGATAAAATCATTTTCAGGCTTTTGCCTGAGAGAGGATAATACTGGAATTTGCTCAAGTAATGTTCTGGAGGAAGGCAGGCAGTCACTTTAGCTAACTTTTGGTCAAGAGTTCTAGTATATTTTTATGTACATACACCCCCAATTAATTAGTGATGGGTGAGTTTTTAAATCAAATACAAAAATAAGAAGCCCTGATATTTATATTTTAAGCTTCTGTACATAGATCCTGAACATACCACAGCAGATGACTGCTCAAAGAAATGCAGTTCTGACAAATCTAAACAGGTGGCATTTCTAGGTATTGTAGCATGTCCATCTTGACCGTATCATCAGCACTTTTTAATAAAATCTACTTTAGAGGGAGACGACTATTGGATAGTTATGTTAAGTGTCTCTAGTGACAAGGGGGCAGATTTTCAAAGGTATTTGGATGTCTAAAGATGCAGAATTTTCAGTTGTGCCTAGGCACTCAATTTCCACTGAAGTCAATGGGAGTTGGGCATCCAGGTATTTTTGAGACTCCCTCTAAGCCCCATCTGCATCTTTGATACCTAAGTCTAGATCCACAGAGAAACTTTCATGTGTGCCCTTCCACACAGCGGTATTCTCAGCTGCTAGTGAGGTGCCCAATGCATAGGAAGAGTTAAGTACATAAGAATGGGATTCACAACAGCCAGCAAGCTGAGCAGGGACTGCTTGAGATAGTCAATAAGAAATGTGAAGGGGCAGGGCTTAAGTTCTTCAAAGGTAGATAAATGTCAGTCTCTGCTCACGATTCACAGCCAGGAACACTCTCCTGGAGTGACGTGCTTAAATACATCTGTTAGAGCCAACAATCCAGTGGTTAGGGTACTCACCTAGGAAGAGAGAGGGAGACCTATTTTCAAATCCCTGCTATGGCACAGAGACTTGAACTTAATCTCCCATCTAATCAGTGAGTGCCCCAACCACTGGACTCTTGGGTAGAGAGACCCCATGTATGAGAATGACTCTGTAGCCAGTCTGGTGGTTGTAGTACTCACCTGGGAGGCGAAAGACCCAGCACCATCCCTCGTGCTTCAGTGCTTTTTGTGTGTGTGTGGGGGGGGGGGGGGGAGGGTGTTATTCATCCATAGTGGAACAGCTTCAACAGTGGAGACTGAGGGAGCCCCACACCAGGATACCCCATTGCCCAGGGCTTAGGGCATTCACTTGAAAGAGCCCTTCTCACTCTGTGGGGTTGAGGGGGGGGACAGGGACTGGAACTGGGGGTCTCCCACATCTTGGGTGGGAATCAAGTTACTGGACTAAAAGTTATGAGGGAAGTAGTGCTCCTCACAGGCCTCTTGCTAGAACAGCATAGAGCTTAGCACCAAGAGAAGGTTTGCATCCGAGGAGCCCAGACAGTGAGAGGCACCTCCCTGCAGCCTGGGCTTTGGCACCTAGCTCCAGGAGGGTGGTGGGGCTGAGCACACCCTCCCTTCCAGCTTGGCATCGCCCATGGCTATTGTAGCAGAAGAGCTGCCCAAGTTGCTCACTCGTGTGAATCTGATTCTGAGGTACCCATCTCCCCCCCAGTCATCACATAGGGAGCCAGCACCTAACCCAGGCTTTGTGAATCCCAGTAAATTTCTAAATGCCTAAAAGTTAAGTGTTGTGAAGCTGAACATCACTATGCCAAAGTTTCTTTGTAAATCTAGTCCATATTGTAAGGAGCCTGGATGATGATGTTCCAAAATATGGACAGTTAAGGTCACATTGACACTGCAAGAATAAGCCATGCTGAACTATTTAACTATGTAGTAACCAGTTCCTTGCCCAGCCATTGTATGGAGAGGCTGTTATAGCAGGAGCCCCACAGTTTGTTGTAATTTTACAGTTGATGGAATCAAAAAATTTAAGTGTGTCAAACTAGACTGCAGCAGCAGATGTGACCCCCCACCTCAGTGAGGTGCATGTTTCAAATTCCAGTTGCAACAAGTTATTTGTAAGTTTGTTGGGGTTTTTTTGGAAGAAAAAAAAACCCAAAGGGCGGAACTTCATGCGACACTGATGTCCAGTTAGGTACCTAAAACCTAACTTGCATTTCCTGACAACTCAAACTTTAATCCTGCCTTTTTATATTATAAGAGCAGCCATACTGGGTCAGACCGATGGTCAATCTAGCCCAGTATCCTCTCTTCCAGTAGTGGCCAATGCAAGGTGCTTCAGAGGGAATGGACAGACCAGGTAATCAAGTGATCCAGCTCCTATTCCCATTCCCAGCTTCTGGCAAACAGGGGCTAGGGACACTTCAGAGCATGGTTTTGCCTCCCTGCCCATCCTGGCTAATAGCCCCTGATGGATCTATCCTCCATAAACTCATCTACTTTTTTTCTGAACTCTATTATAGTCTTGCCCTTCACAACATTTTCTGTCAACCTCTGGAACTCATTGCTTGTGCATTGTATGAAGAAATACTTTCTTTTGTTCATTTTAAATCTGCTTCCTGTTAATTTCATTGGGTGACCCCTAGTTCTTATGTTATGAGAAGGAGTAAACAACACTTCCTTATTTACTTTCTCCATCCCAGTCATGATTTTATAGACCTCTATCATATCCCCCCTTAGTCTTCTCTTTTCCAAGCTGAGAAGTCCCAGTCTTATTAATCTCTCCTCATATGGCAGCTGTTCCATACCCCTAATCATTTTGTTGCCCTCTTCTGTACCTTTTCCAATTCCAATAGATTTTTCTTTGAGATGGGGTGACCAGATCTGCACGCAGTATTCAAGATGTAGGCACACCATGGATTTATAAAGAGGCAATATGATATTTTCTGTCTCATTATCTATCCCTTTCCTAATGACTCCCAACATTGGTAGCGTTTTTGACTGCTGCTGTACATTGAGTGGATGTTTTCACCTGTCCACAATGACTCCAAGATCTCTGAGTGGTTACTATATGTATAGCCGGGCTTATGTTTTCCGGTGTGCAGTACTTTGTATTTATCAATACTGAATTTCATCTACTATTTTGTTGCTCAGTCATCCAGTTCTGAGAGAGCCCTTTGTAACTCTTAGCAGTCTGCTTTGGACTTAACTATCTTAAGTAGTTTTGGATCATCTCAAAAAAAAAAAAAAAAAAAAAAAAAAAAAGGCAGCGGGGGGAGGGAGGTAAACAATGAGGTAGCAAAATTTGCAGATTTATGAATGTTGAGCAGTACTGGTCCCGGTCCAGACCCCTGGAGGACACGACTATTTACCTCTCTTATATAGGTTAGTTTTAATGAGATCCGTTTCCAATTTCCTCAAATGCAATAGAGAGTTATTTCTAATACTGCTTTGCATTTATACAGCTTTTCATCCAGAGATCAGTTTGGCAGACATTTAAACCTCAGAACACCTTTGTGAAAGAGGTAAGTATCACTATTTTAAACAGATAAGTGACGAATACATTTATGGTCTGATTTTTCAAGAGACACTGAACACCCTCCTCTAAGGGCTTGTCGACACATGGAGATATTCAGGAACAGGTTAAACTAAATCTGAACAAGGTATTCTTGTTCCCAAATAAGCTCACACCTATGGAGCTAGTCCTAAGGTAGCAATTTTTAACAGGCCATGAATTATTTGCCTTAAAAAACAAACAAAAAACCCAATCACAAGTCTGCATGAGAGCTATGAATAGAATCTAGGTGTGACTCAGATTCCTCTACTTTAACAAACATAAGACCTTCCTTCTAGGAAGGGGAATACATGTATTTAATAGTGCCCAGAGCCCCAAGATTAGTGCTCCTCATGCTAGGAAAGCCAGAAACTCTTAGGGAAACATGTCTAGGAGGTACAGAGAAGGGAAAACCAGGCTTCTGTGGTGCAGATTTTCTTTGACCTTGGAATGAAGATACAGAGCTTTCTGCAGCCAGAGCCCTTTCCTGTTGCTTGTTTGTCCAAATGCAGCAACAAGCAGGGCACATTATTCAGATAGCTCTTCTAAGCTGGAGTGTTGTGCGCATGTGGGTCAGGTGTATGTCTTTGGGCTTTGAGGGGGGGGGGGGAGATTCTGAACTGTAGAGAGATTAGGTATGAGGAGTGGTTCCCAACCTGAAAGTATAGGTATGCTTCTGAGCAAATGGGGGAGTGGTTGGAAGAAGCTTGGGCTGGTTTTAAACTGAGTAGGAAACAGATTGGGTTATTGCAGGCAATGTGAATGGGATCAGTTTGTGAACAAAGATTTGGGTGGATTGGTGGTATTTAGGAGCAGGGGTAGCAAGGGGAGAGCATGGAACTAGGAAAGGACACCAAGGGGATAAGTACTGTTTGCCCTCGGTCCATTCTTTAGACTAGAAGTATCCTTATTTTCCTGTTCCAAAAGGGGATGATAGGGGAGCGGATAGTCTTTTACTTCTCACTTGCCCACCATGCTTTCTTATTCTCCTCCGCCACAATTCTTCCCTGTAATTGTTCCCCCTATCCCCCTTCACAATATTGCCCAGGTTCCCACCCACAATTTCAAGATACATTCAGTCTGTGGGGGACAGTAGAAGGCAAGACAAGGGTCACCTTGCTAAATGAAGCCCAGTTATTTTGGACACCAGCCATGACTCATCACTAATATAATACTTGGAGGTCACACTTCATGCTGTTTCAGCATGGTAGCCCAGACTGTGTATGGGATCATATTCTTCAGACTTTTTTTTTTTTTTGGTATGTGCCAGTGCTAAACTTATCCAAGTCCTATGGTATCAGAATGAGAGACCTGCTGCTAAACATGAATACCATAGCAAGGTTCCATGGAAAATTAGAAACACCATTTTGGAAATTCACTTCCACATAGTTACTTATTAGCATTAAGTATTACTATTTATTGCAGTTCTCTAGAAAGCTAGAGCTGAGACTACTGATATAAGTGTGTTTTCTGCAATATGTTGACATGAATTAGTATATTTTAGACTTGTTTAGCCAAGCGATTTGTATATGGAGTTACCTCAAAGGATTAGTTCCCCCTTTTTCCCTACAAAGGGATAGAAAACTGGGCTCCATAAGACATTGTGGGAATAGCACAGCTGGTATAGTAAAAGGAAACTTGTTTTCATCCTCCTTTCTTTCTTCCCACAAGTCTGGGCTAGGAAGTATTGTAGAGAACTCTGTAAGAACAGAGCTGAAGAAATGAAAGTAGGTCTGCCATAGACTGGCATTCTTCCCTTTCCCCCACTCCTCGGGTGGCTTACATCGCTACATCAGCCACAAATCTTTTATTTTCATGTGATCCGACTTCACTAAGGGTATTATTTTGAACAGATTTAGTTAATTATGTGTTATCATTCAACTCCATTTAAGCTTAACATGTCATTTTTTCCCTTACTGATGTAAGATGTTTAAAATCAAAAAGGGAGTGTCTACACAAAAATTTGTGTCAGTTTAGATTAAAAGAATCACCACCTAAAAAAGTGTAACTCTGTTCAGACAAGGTCTAAGCCGAGCAAGAAGTCACTTTCTGAGTACAAGTATAGTGCATTATTCAGAAAGGTACTATGAATACTAACATAATACAAAAAAAGCAAGAATATATTGAAAAAGAAATGAGCAGCATCTTAACAGGGAAGGGCCAAACTACTTAGCTAAACAAAAGGTAAGAGACAGCTTATAAACAAAAGTGTTGCACAAAAACAAAAGAATTCCAAGTACTATATATTATAGAATATAAGGGTATCTTACCACCATATTCTTACAGAACTGTGCTCCTAAAAACTCTCTCACTAAGCAACACCAGCCACCCTACTTGACTACCTTTTTATAATGAGTCTACACTGCCTCATGGGAGCAGGAATTGTTCAGCTGTTTGAAGGGGAGGGCTGAGTGATGGGTGTTGATCGGTCAGATAATAATTAGAAGAAATCCCTTTAGGAGTCAAAATATCCCTTTAAAATTAAATGGGGAAATAGGTCATGTACTGAATGCTGACTCAAATGAGTCTAAGGGCCTGTCCATATGAATATAATTTGTGGCAAGCTGCGGTTTAAATCTACCCTGCACTAGTCGGCTATGTACTGTGTCTGTGTGGACCCTGTTGCCACACACACACAAGGTTTCTTAGTGAGCTTTAATCTATTTCTGTTTCAAAGTGGGTAGATTAAAGTGCACTAGGAACCACGCAGATGTTTAGAGCATGCTAGGCTAGTGCAAAGTAGATTTACACCCCACCTTTGCCCTGAACTAAGTGTTCATATAGACAAGCCCTAAGAGATGTTAGCAGCTGTAAAGAAAGGGATTAGGGCTGATAATTAGGGTTGTGTAATGGTATTGATAGCTAGCAAAGAAATGGGGAGGCCTGCCTATAGGTGTCCAGGCTGTGACACTAGTGATAGCAGGGTTTTTATTGCTTGCTTTTGTTGTGGCTAGGGCTAGTAGCATTGCCTGTTATTAAGGTTGCCCGACGCTTCCCATCATAAGACCATTTTCACATTAACTAAGAGGCTTTGTGCATTAATATGTCTTGTTGTCTTTAGCACAATATTATTATTTAAATCATTGTAGCACCTAGAAACCCCAACTGAAAAGAGGGCCCCATTGAACTAGATGTTATACAAACATCTAGTGAGAGACAGTCCCTGTCCCAAAAACCTTACAGTGTAAATAGACGAGAGTAAGAGAAATACATGTTATTTTTTCCACCTTATAGCTGGGGAACGGAGGCACAGAGAGATTGAATGACTTGGCTAATGCCTCACTGGAAGGCTGAAGCGGAGCTATGAATTGAAGACAGATCTCTTAACTGTCAGTGCAGGGCCTCAACCTGGAGAATATCCTTCCTATCTAAGGAGTTAAACTCATGTCATCTTGTTTCTGTACATTTCTGATCTACCCTCATACCATTTTTGAAGACTTGTGGTTTCTAGCTATCAGACATGCTACGTTCTTTTTTTCAGTAAGTCCCTTTACTAAGGAAGCATTATTATTTCATTCTTGGTATAGATACATTCTTTAATATTTGAATTTGTAGCCACAGTCTGAATATCACTTAGGCCCAGATCCTCAGAGATATTTAGGTTCCTAACTCCCTTTGATTTCAATACTTTTGAGGATCTGGCCTAGGTCCTGTCTTCACAATAAGATCAACCAGATAATAGGGTTGCCACTTGTCCAGGTTTTATTCAGACAGCCTGGTTTTTGCCTTCTGTGTCTGGGTGCCATTTAGGGTTGCCAGGTCCTGAGCCAGGTGTCTGATTTTTGGGACCTGGCAACCGTAGGGAGTAGGGAAAAATCTAGTCTCCCAATGTCCTCTCACTGAAACCAGTTAAAACGTGTTGATCTTACAGTAGTCAGGGAATCAAACTGCATTTTAACTCTGTTCCTGAATTGTGCTTCCAACTTGCAAAATCCAAAACTGTAGCATGGTTTGATCTTGCCTGCACTGCCAGACTGAAGCATATTTTAAACTTGTTCAGGGCTTACGCTGTTGTAAAAGTTCCCCTGACATGGTTGATTTTGCAGTATAGACAGAACCTTTGTCAAATGATAGGGCTTTGCATTAGTTAAACTTCCCTGCTGACTCATACAGTTGAGTTAAGGAAGATTATATGTCCTCTGCGGCACTCTTGCATTGTGTGTGATGGTGCATGGAAAAAATAATTGGTTTTTAACTGATACATTTATTAGCTTGGCATCAACAAACAGTTCTTTAAGGATCTGTAGTAAATCTGACTATGGCATTTGTGCTACATGCAGTTTGTCAGAGAGGCACAAACTCCTTTTTCGACTATAGTTACATGTTGATTGTATTCCTTTATGTCTCCTATTAATAATGTCATAAAGACTGGTCAGAACAGATTTTTATTTTCTCCTTGTTCAGTTCAGCTCAGGAAAGAAATTACATCCAGAGTCAGGAGAGAATTGTAAGGGGAGGATTTGATCTATAAGACTGAATGGGAGCTGTATTTGCTATAGACACTATCAAATTGTAAATCTTCCTTACCATCCCACCCTCTTCAGGCATAGAGGTTCTTCCTCTGCACTCTTCTTCCCTTGGTGAATGCCTCAGTTTTCCCCTTAATATTTCCCCCTGGCTCCTTTCCTGGGACCCCAGTATTGTGCTTGAGCTCCATTCAGTATAGGAGCTGGGGGTTGTGGTCTTTATACCACTTTTACAATTTCCCTATTTTGTGGCTAGTTGGGGCCTGTCCCAGCCAGGTAAATTAGAGCAGCCTCAGGGTTGATCTAATTTACACTTTGCTTCCTGTGACCCGAAGGGGCTATTCTGACAGCTCAGAAGAGCTAGAACACAGCAGTACTCCAGCTGCACACCCCTTCTTCCAAGACCCATTCCTGACCCGCCTTCTATGCCAAGAGCTGTGAGGTGCAATACCATCTCTATACAAGTCAGGGTATTGCCGTGCACCAGGGGTGTTCCTTCATAGCTGGATCTGCAAATATCACAGGCCATATATGCTGCCACAGCAGTAGGGAGAATCAAATCTAGTTTCTCATAGACATTTCAGGTTCTCTCAGACCACTAGGCCTGAATACCAAGAATCCTGTCTTAATTACCCTAATTTACAATGGTACAATCTGTTTTTAGTATGTTGGCTAACCCCATAATGAGGCAGAAATTGAATATGATTAATTTTGGAGAGAAAGTTACTTGTGAACAGTTCATGTGAGAAAACAGATAGACAACTGGTATGCTGGAAGGTATTAATGGCTACCATTAAGTGTGGCTTTGATCTATAGATCAATCACATACTTGATTAAGGTTGATATGCATACTAATCACCCCTTCATTCAGGCTAAATAGAAGAAGCAATTAAATGCTCTTTCATGTAGTGATAGTTGACACTGTAGGAAGCCATCGCCCAAGGCAAGGAGCTGCACAGCAAGGCCAATGCCAGCAAAGCCATGTGGGTTTAAGTGTTTCCCTGAGGACTGATTGCACATGCAGAGACAGTGAAGAGGGTTGACTGTGTGTGAGAGAAGCAGAAAGCAACCAGAAAGTCAAGAAGTGAGAGAAGAAATGGTAGATATGGCCCTGGGAGGAAATGGAGAAACAGAGCTTATTTTAGGTACAGTACTCAGTGGAAACACAGACCTTGGTTTCTGAAAAAGGAAACTGGCTCCTGTTGTTTTTACTGTGATCACAAAAATAGAGTTTTGTGTATGATCTTTGTAAATAAATAGGATTGTGCCAAAGAAATACCTGACTCATCTACTCAGTTTTTCCTCCTAAGAGAGACAAGGTCCCAAATATTGGCTAAGTATTTGAACAAAACAGAAGCAATGCCAGTTTGTGCAGAAATCTCATCAGTGCTGAATGGCTTAGTAAATTCAGGCATGGTCTGTACTTGAACTAATAAAATAATTACATTTGGAGGGTATAGTGGCTTTCAGTTTACTCTAAATGCATTTTTATGACCTTACTCATTGGGTATAGTAGAGATTGAAAACACAATAATCCTCCTTCAGTCAATCAGTTTAGCACACTGATTACAATTATTTCAGGATAAAGGCAAGCAGAGATTGAACAAAAGAAAGAAATTAGGAACATGTAGATCAGCTCCATCTCTGGTTTTCAGTCAAACTCCTTTGTTCTCCATGTCTTGCCTCTTTGTCTTGGGTGTCTATGATCAGCAGCTCTTCCAGATGTTGACAGCTGGCAGATTCCTATTAACTCTTTGGGTTCACAGGCATCCCGTTCCTTCTTCAGTGACAATGCCAGGCAGCTATTGAGACAATTGTGAAGTACCTCTAGTTCATAAGGCACTTCAGAAATATTTAAGTATTGTGCTTCAGTTTAAATTGAGTAAATTCTCCCATTCTAGTTTCTTTATTTAAAGGTAAAAAGGGGGGGAAATAAAATTAAAAAAAGAGAGATTATAGGGCCCGATAGGGCCTTTCTGTGGAAAAACAATGGGACTGGACCGAGAAAAATTCTGTGGTGTCTAACTGACTATGACTGTACTTGACTCTTCACCAAAATGCTCCTTCATGGAAGTAGGGCCGGGGTTCCATCATGGCTAATTCTGTGCGGATGGAAGGCAGAATGAGAATCTTACCCCACCACCCGGAACAATTGGGAAAGAAAATCCATGAGGGATTTTCCCTTCCATTAGTACCTCGTGCTAGTTTTATTGCAGAAGAGGATCATCCAGCCTTTATTTCCCAGGAAGCTGCTCCAGAGTTGTTTGAATATTTAAATCTGTTCTCAATATCCTGAGTTACTTAATACCTGTTTTCCTTTCCATGTAGGGTGAAGTTTACAGACTCAAGATCACAGCTGAACTGGAAAAGTATGTAACAACTGGTTCCAACAGAAATTACACATCAGATATTAAAACATTAAATAAATATTGTTGTGTACACTTAATTTAGCCAACTATAACAAAGGACTACAAACACCAAGACATGTTCCATATCAATGAGAATATTTATTTCACTAACATAGGCTAAGCATCAGAATGAATATAAATATTTTGTATATGTCTCTAAGTGGCTAACAACATCCAGATTATGTAGGAGATGGGATAAATTTTGTTGTTAAAGCATTAAAAAAAAAATCACATAACCACTTTCAGACACTGGTATCTACATCTCTATGCACTTTTAGAGGCAAGAGCCTCTAAAGCTCCTGAAATGCAATGTAGCTTTAAAGGAACAAAATTAATTGGCCACTTGGGGGCAGCATAGTTTAAAAAATGAAGATAGGTACCCGAAATGTGAAATAAACCACAATCCTTATTTCTGTAGGAGTTTTAGGCTATGTCTGCACGGCCAAAAAGTGGGTTTTTAAAAAGAAACAGGGCTATAAC
Organism: Emydura macquarii macquarii; assembly: GCF_026122565.2. Classification (NCBI taxonomy): domain Eukaryota; kingdom Metazoa; phylum Chordata; order Testudines; family Chelidae; genus Emydura; species Emydura macquarii. Next base: position 1,252,231 of record NW_027130439.1, on the reverse strand, counting down.
TAACTCATATTAGTTATCTCATTGTAAAATCCTAATGCAGACAAGGTGCCTATAGTTTTCACCGCAAAGTAGCTAGGAGAGGTCAGCATTATATTCCCTGCCTGCGGTTGGCCTGACCTAGTTTACCTCACAGTAAAACTACAGCACCTTATCACTGCTGGGATTTTACAGCAGGATAGCTAATGTGTATTAGTTATTCCACAGTAAAACACCTTTTGTTAGAAATGGATAGTCTTACCACTATTGCAAGTTCCCAGATGGTGTTATTAAGATAATGTTATGCTTCTGTTTATCCAGGATATAAACAGTTCTTGAAGAATTGTTTTTTGATTTTGGCCTCTGACTTCCAACTTCCTCGCTAATAAAAAAAAACTCCTACCCTCTTAGCCTGCTATTTTTTCATATGCCCAGTAACTCTCGATGACTTCTTTTTCTCATCCGCAGGTACTACCTGTATGACATATTGGATCCGCTGGGGCAGGGACCTCCTATGTCTTTGTATTGCAATTAGCACAATAGGTCCCCAATCCTGATTATTATTATTAATTATTATTATTATTATTATTATAATATTATATAATATAATATTAAATAATAATGATACTGAACATTTGTATTTGCATGTTGCAATGTCATCAGTTGTGACTCATTTCTTATGTTCTTGCACAAAAAGCACTGGACAAAACCAAATTGTGTCACTGCATTTTCTTTATTAAGCTTTTCTTTTCTTTGTCATGTTTGCCAGATGCTAAGATTTACCTGTTTTGATTGACAGGCTTGTCCCAGCAGAGAAAATTATGAGGGAAGCTGGGGACCTTCAGCACTAAGATGGCTAAATGCAAACTGTTCAGTCTGTTTCTTCTTTGTGTTACTGTGAGGGATATATATCCATTCTCCTTATCACAGTAAGGCAGCTGGGTTATTTGTACCATAATTCAGGAGAGAGAACAATAGAGTACAACCAGCAATAGGGAAGGGTTGGGATTGGATAGGGGCTGAGAATGGGAGCGGATCACGCTCGATTAAAGCAAGATTGTTCAAAACAGGTATGAGAGCGACATGAGGAACATGAAGTCCATGGTGCAGCGGAAACAAAAAGGAAGAAGCCAGGCAGGTGGTGCTGAAACGGGGGGGACGAATCTTTCCCAGAGAAGTAAGAAACCAACTCATTCCGAGTGGAGTAAATGGGAGGTGAGTGTGCAGCCCTGGAACATAGGATGGGTGGTAGGATTGTCATCTCTTGGGTAGCAAATGATGTGCTATGTTCCAATCAGATAAGCAACAGCTTATTTGAGTCTATGCAAATGCTACTGAAACAGCAGTTTACAAAATTCCCCACTTGTTTCCATGATAGTATACTGTTTTTGCATTTGTATCAGCAAACTCTCTTCACTGCTGTTGTGGATGAACAGTAAAGTCCCTTATAGTCAGACCTGATATGGGGTCAGATCCTGCAATGAGCCAAGCATCCTGAGAGGTGGGATGTGAGGGCATGTTGGATGTCACATAAGGAACTTAGCACCTCGTAGGATCAGGGCCTGACAGAACTTCCAATACAATCTGTTTATCAGATTTGAATCCTATCTTTTTCCTGGACTTCCTTTCTCAACAATATGACATCATAGGTACTGGATTGTGACATCCCTGAAGGCTGCTTCTGTTTGTGTAAACAGTACACTGGAGCACTCCATGATAGTTAAGACAATACAAAGAAAGCAGAGGACCTATGGAAATGTGCCAACATAGAATAGTCTTCTTTAAGAATTTACTGGAATATATTTATGCACCCTTTGAACTTAGGCTCAGCTCTGTGTGCAGCTTATTTGAAATGCCCTTATGCTATGGCAGAGCTGATGATGCAGAGGGATGGCTGATGCACTCCTGCAATGACTGAAAGGTCTGTAGAGGTGGCCTGGTCTGAGGGCCAGAGGCAAAGAGGGCAGAGTTTCACGCAAGACCAACCACCTCCCTAACTCCAATAGCAAATTCAGGAAGTATCCTTGGAGTACTAGGTTCCAGGTTTCAAGTTAGGAGGGAGCCTCTAAATTTGGACCCACAGCACTCAATTTCTGATTCCCATAGCGTGGGAGCGTCAGCTGCTAGTGTAGTTCTCTCTGTGTCTCTGCTGAACAAACTAGTTGGTGCTCAGTTGCCTCTCAATTTCATAGGTATATTTTGTTAAAAAAAATTGTTTAGTTGCATGTAACACACCTCTAGCCAGTTTCTGCTCACAGGCTACCTGGATCCAAATCAGGAATAATTCCACTGCTGTCTTGATTTTAGAGTGGTGTAAAGGAGAGCAAAATCTGGGACCTAGAAACATCTGGAAGTCAATTTAACTAAAATAAAAATACCAGAGGAAAGAAAATACAGGGAGATGAGCAACAGCTCATTCAGCAGAAGGACTGGGAAGTATTTTGGAGCCACTGATCCTTCTCCTCTTTGCATTTAGGAGGGTATAAATAGACCTTGCATTTTTCCTGACTTTGGGACCAATTTAATCTTATTCCCTTGCTTACTCCTCAGGGAAGCTCTTAGTATCAATGGCAGCTAGCATTAAACAAGTTTGTTTTCTTCACCTCTTTCATCTCGGTGTTATGGGAGTCCCAAAGTCTGAATGCACAACCTTGGAATGTGCGTCACAAATACATGCTTACTCTGTCACACTTCCTGTCCTTTCACATGAGCAATGGAAATCAGAACTACTTCAGCAGGGCCAATGGTTTGTGCCAGTTGTGGATATTACCAACTGCAGTAGACACAGCGAATCTGAGGGGAGATCAGGAGATCTCATCACACTCCCTTGTTACTGTTAACAGCAAGGTTCCATTTTATAACTGCTCCTCCTCAGTAGGAACTGCTTCTTGGGACAGGAGGGATGATGCATCTCCCTTGTTAGTGGTTATCTTTAACAACAGTGTGCAGCACACTAAACCATCATGGTTTTATTTAAAAGGTTGAATTGGCCCTTTCTAAGGTGAGGCAGCCTCCTAGGTGTTTGAATTCTCTGTGAAATACAGAGTTCTCCTACAGTTTGCTTTGTGTGAAATAGCAGCAGCCACCTGCAAACATGCTGATAAGCTGGCTCATTGGTGACGTACATGAAAGACTGATGAAAAGGTCTGAGCCAGCTAATCATTTCCCATCCAGAAAAGTACAAACAAAACAGCTAACCATCTACATCAACAGAGAAAAATCTATCCACCCCTGTGGAGTACAAATAAGCAGTGTCATTAGAAAGTGATGACAAATTTGGCAATGTCTCCAATTATCTCACTCTTCGGTTGTCAGTTAAGTTGCACCCATTTGGATTTGGAGTTTTGCAGGACCACTCAACTGATGTCACTTGTGAGGCATTTCTTCTGGAGCCCCTTCCCAAGCCCTCACTTTGCACATACCACAAGTGTCTTATGCAAGTAAGCTTACCAGCTGTCTTTACCATCAATTGCTGGCCTTATCAGAGCATTTGCCATGGTGCATATGTATGTGTAAATACTGATGTTCCTCCAGAGTTTGAAGGAGGAGGTTTTCAAGATATTGTTTCTTCATACAAGTCTCTGGATGCATTCTTTAATATGTGCTGCATGGAAGAAAAGTCTATAAGAGTGAAACATTTACTTCTGCCATCTTTTTTCAGTCACTTTTCTGGAGCACAGTCCTAAAATCATCTCAAAACACTTGGTTTTAGTAACAATGCTGGCCTGAGGGCAAAAAAATCAATCAGCAGAATGATTTTATTCTGCATGATCTTTCTCAAGGAAGATCATCATCTTCTCCCCTTGGGAAGATGTCCAGCAATAACAGGTCAACCTAAGATATCCTCTTTAAAAAAATGGCCAGGGTATCACCACAGATTTACACATGCATTATTTGTGCCATTGCGCTCAGCTGGAGTTTTTAGGTACCATTACCAGGTTCTTGGTGAACTTGTCTTTGAAGCATTGGTCACTGCCTGAAGAAGATACCACACTAGCTGGACTGGTGGTCTAATCCAGTGCAGCCACTCTTAGGTTCCTAAATTTGTGAGCCAGACATCTGAATACTGGGAGACATTTGCTCCATTATCACTTGCCTGAGGAGAATGGAATTCTCAGCTTTAATATGTTCCAGTTAGAGATGGGCCTAAATCAGGGGACACATTTTGGGAGATAATGATACTGAACACCAGCTGGCTTTAATGGGAACTATGGCTGCTCAACACCTAGGATTTAACCCAAGAACTCTGGATCCAAAAGCACCCTCACACGGAATCTTTCGGGACACTTCAGTTGCAGATCAGGCTCTGAATGTCACAGGATAAGTCTGTGTCTACAATGGGCTGAAATTGAAAAATGAGTCCAAATGCTCTTGAACTTTGAGGAGGTTTAGATTTAGACCTAATCTTTGCAATTCCAGTCCATCTCTACAATGTGCTATAAAGTGCCATTGCAACCTGGTCTGTCTCTCCTAGTGAATACAGCACAGATGCTCCTGAGTGCTTTAATCTGTATCCACTCTCTCTCTTTTAGGATTTTCCAATCACTGTTGGATCCAAACACCATTTTAAATAATAGTTAAGAGTTTTCTTCTGTAAATTAAAGAAGGCGCTGTCAATCTTCCCTACAAGTGACCCCAAAACTACATGCGGTGACTAGCTGAGACCCTAAACTCATAATCCCTTTCATCTGCATCCCATAATCCTTTATTATATATTATTTTCAGAGCAATGTACGTTATAGCAAACATTTAGTAACATATATGTAAGATACATACAACTAAGAAAAAGTACTTATTTTAGGAGAACGAGCATAATCCTGTGGCTAGGTCCCTAAATTAAGAGTCAGGATACCCAAGTTCTATTCCTGGCTCTGCTGCATGACTTTGGCCAAGTGGCTTCATCTCTCCATGACTCTGTTTCCCCATTTGTAAAATGGGATAATGATTACCCACCTTTGCAAAGTGCTTTGTCTTATGGATGAAAGATGCCATATAAAGAGCTAAGCATTGGTTACAATGCAATTCCGAATGCACTGATCTTATATTAAGTTATCTTCAGTTCATCCCTAATTCTAATGGTCAAAAAGTATAAATGTAGAAATTGAAACATCATCCTTATTTAAAAATATTCTTATAAAAGAACAAAGTTATGTATGGCTTAGCTACAAACAACAGTTTGTATCAACATATTTAGCAAACATATTTAGCAATTTGTTAACTATTTTCATCAAACACTCTTCTAAAAGAAGCCATCTTCGACATGGTACAGTTCATGACAGTGATCAGCATCCATGTTATCACACACCAGAGAAAGCATTCTAATATCAATCAGGCTGGAAACTTTGATTAAATTTGGAGCCATTGCTGCTTCAAGTCCCTTTGTAAGTCCAGATGGTGTCTGGGTAGGGCAAATGCCTTTCAGTGGATTATGTACTGTGCCCACCCCCAATTTTGGGTCACAGTCTGCTTACAAACCCCACTCCTTTTTCGGGCCATCACTCTTGCACCATCAGTGCAAACTTGAGTTTCCAATCTGTAAATCCCTTTTATCACAAAACTACTGGTGAGCCTGTTTTTGAAGCTTTTTATTTGGTACTGAAAGATACCAGGCCTGATTCTGATTTTATATCTGTTTTACATGGCTGTAACTCCCCTGGTGTAAGTGAAGTTACTCCTGATTTACAGCAGTGTAACTGAAAAGAGAATCAGGCCCATTGTTACTTCACTACCAAATTTTAAAGTTTCAAAAGTTTGCTTACTGTAGTATGCAATGAAAGGATTTATAGCTTCAAAGTTTATAAAGAGAGAATAGTCTGATCCATACAGAGTAAATGCAGTTAGTTGTGAAGTAAGTGATATGGCTGTGAACCCATCCACCTGGAAAGAAATACTCATTCTCACAAACCTTCTTAATTAATTGCTCACCACTATCTGATGCCAACTAATGAACTTATCTCACAAGAGAACCATTAGGAAAATGGAATTATTTTAATTTGCTACAGCAGAGCCAAAAAAGTTACTTGTCTACACAGCACGGCAATGCGCACTAGAGAGGTGTGATTTCTAAATGGCACCCATTTGTTGTCTGCTTGCTGGCATGCACTAAATATTCCCTAGCGCACAAAGCGCTATGTTAACATGCACTAGGAAACATCTAGTGCTCGCTATCAGGGTCTACATGGGCTAATTAGTGGGCAATGCTTTGGTGCATGTTAGAAATCACGCCCCTCTAGTGCATATTGCCATGTTGTCTAGACAAGGTAGAGGCCTGGTCTAATTTTTCTTGTAGTCTATGGAGTCTTTCTGTAGGCTGTAGTGGATGTTGGATCAGGTTCTGTATCCATTGCACAAAGCTAGCTTCCCTAGCTTTGCTATTTGGAAAGCAGCAGACTAAGATGCTTTCAGCACTTTCAATTAAATATTTGATGTATTTGGTCCCCTGTTTCTATGTCTCCCTCTAACACGACTCTTTCCTTATTCTTTACAGTTGCTGGCTATGATTGTCCCTGTCCTCCTTCTGCTTTACATCTTACTGTGTTATGAGAACTTCCATTTCCACGTGGCTCATCTGTATGCTCACCTGGGGTACCCCAATGCCCAGCACATTGTGGGGCAGAGATATCTGCAAGGTAATGTTTCTTCAAGTCAGTGGGTAACTTGCCTTCAGAATAGATGTGGGCGCAACTAAAGAACTTGAGTGTGTATGTGTTACACAATATGTTACCATGTGGATAGATGTTGGCCCTCCCCCATTGTACATTTTACCTGAAACTCTCTTCATTTCTTTTACTTGTCTTTGTCTCACATCCAGGAGCCGGTGTAGAAAAGAATGAGGATATGGCCATGCACTGGTTCAGGTGAGGCGGAGTCAAAGATTACTGAAGTGGCAACCGTCCACACTTATCCCCATGGGACAAGTCCCCAGGTGTCTTTAGAAGATTCTCTGCAGAAGTGGAGTAGGGAAGAAAAGCAAGCTTTACTTTCTCTGGTAGTTTGTTTCTAAACTGCTGTAATTTATGAGAGGGGGAGGTATGGTCTAACTTGGGCACTGACTCCCTCTGTGGCTTTGGGCAAGAAGTTTCACTTCTCTTTGGCTGATTTTCCCATCTGTTATTTCTTTTTTTAAAAATACACAGGAGGTGCTCCAATTCTAAGGTGAGGGGGACATATAAATAGCTACAGAGAGAGATTCTAGAGGCCTCTGAGTGCTACTCCCGCTGTGAATGAAAAGCATGAAGCCTTCTGAGGGACACTAGAACAGCAGGCAGGGGAGAAAAAAAATTAAAAAAAACTCAGGAGCACTTAGGGACATCAGCAACGTGTGATTTTTTTTCCCCCACTGTTAATTTATGCTCATGAAAGCTTTCTGCTGTGAGGACTTGAGGTAACAGTCCCTCTGTAAAAGATGTTTATGCCATGATCAGACAGTATTAAAATGTTTCAGGTAGACTGAGAGAACAATCTCAAAACACAGGTTTTTAAATTGTAGAATGGGTGGAAGAATAACCCAGTTGTTAGAAAGTGAAACAGTAACTTTGGGAGACAGTTTTCCAACCACAGACTGCAATAACTGCTTGTCACACCTACAGATAGTTATATATAAAGTCTGATCCAAAATCTGTTTTTGCACTAATATCAGTGGTCTTTGAATCAGACCCGTAGTTCCCTACCTGCTTCCGAAGGTAGGGAACGTGCCATAAACTGTTACATTGCTCCAGGAACAGTCAATAGTCTGTGGTGGTGTCTGTACTTCCAGGAGCAATTACATGTATTTTCATTAGTGAAACACAGTTACTAATCCAAAGAGTAAATAGCGGATACAAATATCTAAATATCTATATATGCCCTGCTGCAACATCTCCCTTTACTATGGCATAAAATCATCGCTAATACGGCAAAAGACCCAATTCTGCCTTCATATTTTTATGTACTATTGCCTTTGAAGTTCATGGGAGTAGAGCACACAGCTGAAGGAAGAATTTGGTCCTTTGTGTGAAAATTGCCACAGCAAGTGTAACTACAGCAGGTGGTAAATGTTGATTTTTTACTCACTGTAATGTCACTAATGGACTGAGACACCAAATTTTTATTCATTCCACAAACAGCACTCACATTTGGACACCTAAGAAGGTGAAAACAGATCATGTTTTAAGGGGTGAAAAATCCTATTTCTGGTAACAGTGGCTATGATCTGGGAAAAGACTTAAACGTGTGCTTAAGGCCAATCCTAGTGAGGAAAAAACAGTGAAGCTTAAGTGCTTTCCTGAATTGGGGGTCTCAGACTTTAAAAAAGATCCCCACTTAAGAATATAAGTTTACTCATACGTTCTCATTTTTTGCTTTTTTCCTGGGTTAGTGCATTCACACTGATGTCCCTCTTGGGGTTTCCTTCTTTTCTCTTTCCTCTGACATTCCTTTTTTCTGTCTTTCAGGGAAGCTGCAGAGCAGGGCCATCCCCACTCCTCCTTTAATCTGGCTGTGGGAAAGCTGAAGAACATGACTATGTCACTTGAAAAAGGGTAACATTTTCATTTTGTGAATCCCAGTTCCTCCCTCAGGATATGTCCCAATATCACCATCAATAGGAGAGTCTACACTAACATTTTTGTTGAAACTACTCACCATTGCATTGTGAATGATGCAGCTCTGCCAGTAATAGGAAAGTTGGAAGAGTTAGTGTAGACCTGCTGCCTTTTAAAACCAAGATTAGATGATTTGGCAGTTAAAGTGCCAGTAGCTGGTTTCACCAGTAGAACTGCACTCATGATGATACTACAGTATTTTTCTTAACTTTTCCTCACTAGTGTAGACACGGCCAATGAGGGTCAAAATAACGAGGGTCAAATTTTCAGATAGATAATGATCCTTCTGGTGTCAAAGTACTCTCTTTAGGCCTGATCCAAAAGCCACTGAAGTCAATAGCAAGACTCCCCTTGACATGAATGAGCTTTGGATGAAGACCTTTGAGAAAATGTGGATACAGTTGTGAGCTAGTCCTGCTTCTCTCGCTGTGAAATGTTTTCTCCAAGTATGTTGTGTTTGTGAGCATGTGAGCTGCATGAAATGTTCAGAGCAAGATCAGTAACCCAGGGAAAGCTTGCCTGGCTTGGTGTTTTATACAGTCACTGTGTATGAACTGGAGTCCTGTTTTGATTCAATCTAGGATAGCTGAAGGTTTCACATCAAATTCACCTGCTGTGAAACTCAGAAGTTTTGACTGAGGTTTTTGTTTTTAAAAACACACATCTTTTGGTTCATTCAAATCTTAAACTCAAAATAAAGCTTGGGGTGTGCAAACTCAAGTGGCCTGAAACGGGAAAGAAAAAAAAAACTGAACAAAGCAATATGATCTGAAACTACTGTGTGTCATAAATCTCTCACGTTTCTCTTTTAGAGATCCTGTATTAGCGAAGTTATGTATTCAGTTGTATGAAAAGTGTATTTAGAGTGATACAGCTGGGATGAATTTGTAACTCCAGTGAGTTAGAAAAAACAGCAAAGCATAGTTCAAGACGTAGGGGACGTAGGAAGGAAATCGGGCACCGTCCTTTTGTGATGTTGAGAATTAACTCTTAGGAAGTTCTTCAATATTACAGAGATGGGTGCTGTTACAAGAGCCTGAATATAGAGAAAGGCAGAGGGGTCTACTTCCTTCCTATTTGTGTATTTTTGTTTTTTAACATTTATCTTGATAATGACTGCATATTTTGTAGGGAAGTGGAAAATCTCCTCAGTGTGGCTGCAGGTCATGGGCTCCAAGAAGCTCAGGAACTTTTAGAGATCGTCAGGAACAGAAATCTTCCTTGATGGACTCCCAAATTGAGGGCAGCACTCTCGCCTTTCCACTTGGGTACTGCAGCACATCTTTTCTTCTTGGTCTTTGATCAATTTCTGATCATTTAGTTTTGGAACCTGAGATGGAACACTGCATTTCTCTTGTGCTGGATCACTGTACTTAGAATGAATGGCAATATTTATTATATGATGCAGGAAGAAATGCCATTCTATCCAGCCATCTTCCTTTAACATGACAGAACTTCGTCTTGAATCCAACTTGATCACCACAGATTTGCTCATGGCTCAGTGTTAAAACAAGCTGTTGTTATATTTGATCATAGTACAAAGAGTGCTCTGGGGACGCAGAAAGGTAATACAAGTGATCAGCACATAAATAGCTTTCCTTTTGTTTGTAGCACACTACTTTTGTACAATTCTGGGGGGCTGGACAGAATGAACGGTATGGAGAGGAAAAATCAACAATGGACATACAAATGCCAGTAATAAAGACCCTCTATCAGACTACATGCATTGTAACGAGAAAGTTAGTAAACTATCGGTCTTCATTGCAAAGTCACTTTCAAGTAGCGACCATGTGAAGTAGCATGTTGATCAACTGATATTGTTAGATCTGGTCTATTGGTTTAGGATTTGAGACAGAGTTGGTTGTTGATGTGTTTTGTCATGTATTTATATATTGTAAATTGAACAGAGCTTAAGCCATATGCTAATAAGCAAACATGGCATATTTTACAATGCAGTTTAGAATAGAAATAATGGTTTAACAGAAATACAATAGCACCTTCATTCAGTAGCCACCATTGCTTAACAGCCACATCTTTGCCATGCTATTGGCAGGAGAAAATAAATGTAACAGAAGCAGCCTTCATTTTCAGGTTGCTCTCAGTTTAATGCAATGGGGGGGGGGGGAGGGGGGAGGCGCATAATTGCTTGTAAACGAAGGTGCAAGACCAAGACCGAGGGTATTGTGCTATCAATAAACTTTTTTTCCCCTCCATGGGATGTGCCAGTCTGTGCTTTTTTTATTGGTCATCACCATTCAGGTTATTTGTGGCACAACAGGACATGCTTGAATTTTAGGAGGGCGCTGAGGACTACGGTGGCTGCCCTGTCAAGTCTGAGGGCTAAGGGTTGTAGAAGGAGACACAAGAGAAAACAAGGCTGACCAAAGAGTAGGTTTCAATCCCTAACAGCTGCTTTTCTCCTGTGACCTTATAATCAAAGATGAAAATGATTCTAGCAGAGGAGCTCACTCCTTCACGTTCCTTGGTTTGGTTTCCTTTATTTTCAGGCAGTTCCCAAGGCTTGAGCCTTTATACCACCTTCAGGCCTAGTCCTGGACCCAACAAGTAAAATGTGTTGCTGTAAGAATAAAGGCGCTGAAGGCATGTGTACTGCAGAATCCATGTTTTATATATATAAACCATCTTTGGCATGTTTATGACCAAAATCTCCCGCCCCCCTTTCCTCAATTCCACCTTGCAGGCCCCACTTCTGGGGACTACAGCCAAGCAAAGTAATTGGATGTAAACCATTCATTTTCCCCTTCTCCCACTACATTTGGGACCCGATTTTTCCTCTGCACTGCATGTGGTGTAGTCATATACACCTGTGCAAAGGGGGTATTAAGTGCAAGCAAATCAAAGAGATGGGCCAGATATTCCAGCCCACTGAAGTGGTCAGAGGCACCCAGGGAAGAACTGGAGAACTTTCTGCAAGGGAATTCTCCATTGACCAAACAGTGATGGAAGCAGCACAGCTACCGCCTATGCCATCTATCCCTTGCATAAGGGGAAGGAGGCAACAAGAAAGGGAGATGGTATGGAAGACTTTTTGTCAACTGAGCAGCGCTAACTTGTACTGGGTGGCTTGACTCAGTGAATTGCATTTGGTTCCTGCAGCTTTCTCTCATCTATGGCTGAGTGCAGGCTGTGGTATTTTATGCCAAGTTTGCACAAGTGTTCATGACTAAAGATGCAAGTCTATGGTGAATGAGACCTTTGTGCATACACGCACAGTTTGGAGCACTAGACTGAGGGAGGGTTGGCAGTGAAACAAACACTTATTTCAAATCAACCATTTCACTTTGATTTAGAATTGTTTATTTCCCCACCCCATTTCCATCTAGTGTCTTTTCCACAATTTTTTTTTAAATTCTAGAAAAAAACCCAAAAAAACACACAGAAGACAGTAGTGCCTGCCCACTACCTGCAGGGTGTAACAGAACCCAAGGCTCTTCTCCCTTCCCCCTAACATCAACTTAAAAAGGAAAAGAGAAGACAGAAGTAAAAAAATGTTCTCTGGCCCTAGAATCTGAATGGATCTTGTTTCCATTGCATATGACAATTACTAAAGGTAATTGAAGGTGAGGGAAATCTTTCAATTGATGTTTGATCATGCCCCTTGTCAACTGTTAAACCACCATCACCCACCTGCTTTAACTCCACCATTGCATTTCTTTCCTTTCATTCGAAAACTAGATCTCTGCAATATATAAACAGCATGTTGTAAAACTGTGACCTATCAATAAAATACAATAAACATCTAGTGCTACACAGTGTTCCCCAGGAGATTGTTCTTTTTCTATAGCTGTGAGCATAGAAAGCAGAACACAGTGAGGGATAAGAAAGGGTCGGAATGGCTCAGGGTCAGGAATTATATTTATTCTCTATGTGCCTTGACTTATAGATGTCAGAGCAAAAGTAAAACTGCCTCACGCCTGGGTGAGCTCAGATCTGTCCTGATTTTAATGGTCTTCTTAGGTTAAATATCCCTTGCAGTGTTACAACTGATGCTTAATGGAAAAATCATAGCAGTGGCACCGCTCCTAGATTCCCTCTCATACTGTGAGACCACCTGGTGTTCCAGTAGCTAACAAAGCTGCAAAGACAGTAAAAAAAAAAATCATCCCAGCTCAGATTTTCTAAGATGCCCTAGTGTAACAACATCAAAAGGTTTTCAGGCTGTTTCTTGCATCGTGTGTATATGTGCAGGGTGGAATGGCTCATCTGGTCCTGTATTTGTAAAATGATAGGATAGCCTATCAGATAGCCTATCAGATAGTGGGGGAAGCAGTTTCTGAGCAGTGATACATGAACTTACTGTTATTTCCCAAATTGTTAGCTGCTAACATCAGGTCAGAGAAGTGTTCTTTCAGCAGCACTTTCAGAAGCAAAGAATCAAGCAAGTGAGATTATTCTTAAGGGTGAATCTGTTCTCTATGCCTGTGCCAGGTGATAAGACCTGGCGGACTATTTTCTAGTGACAATGGCTGGTTGGCTGGTGCCCAGCTGTGATTTTCTGAGGATGGAGGAGCGAATGGGGTTGAGAGAAAATGAAAGGGAAAAGAGGAGGACAGTGTATACACTGTGATGGTACCCACATTGAAAGGCAAAGCAGAATAATGATGGGATGGCACCACACAATTGAGAGGTGGAGAGAAAAAGGTCTTCCACACCATAAAAACAGCCACTTCTTTAGGTGTCATCCACCCAGTTTTCTAAGGGTTAATCAAGGCAGACGTCTGTCCAGGAGTCACAGTTTTCCAGTGTAGGAGATTCTCTGGTAAGCTAAAAGTGTGAGAGCGGTTTACCTCAAGAGTACAATTGAGCCTGACACCTTTACATGTGTCCCCTCTCATCCCCCATGTAGTGGGGAATTCCTTTCCCTAATGACTCACAATATTAATTTACTTGTGATGCAGTCCTCCTTCTTTCCTTGAGGTATATTTCCACTACCTGGATTCTCCTTGGAATGGAGATTCCTGTTAGTAAGTACAGTAAGTGCACTCCTCCAGTGCGTGCTTGCACACACACTACTTCTACATCCAGCAATTCCATGCAAGTGAGCCACCATATTCCTGAGAACTGCATTCAGGAAAAATGCATATCCCTGCAACTGTAATCATCTTAACACAGAAAGAAGCACTCATTGGAAGAGCAGTTCCAGGCAGGAAATGTGAGTTCCGTTTTATCAAGCCTTAATTTGGCACAGTTCTTTTCCTTTCTTGGTGTTGAGTATTTGAGGCAAACACACTCCCGAACTTCTGCTTCACAGTATTGCTCTGCCTGTGCATGGCCACATCTCCATTAGATTATTTTGCTAAACTTTCCCCATAATTGGAGCTCCAGCTGTGATAATAGGAGTATGCAAACCACCTTGGCATGCACAAGTGCTCCCACGAGTGGAGCTGTAGGAACAACAGTGGGACCAATGGGAAATTTTACAAACAAACAAACAAAATCTAGTCTATACTAGAATGGTCTGCTGGGCATCTCTCTGAATATATAAATCAAGAGCAGGTTTACTTCTACATTAAGAAATTATTCTTCTGAAGTTAGCCTTTCCACGTGTGATTATACCACTACTGCAGTACAGGCTTGGTCTACACTTACCTCCGCGATTCGGCGGCAGTCGACGGGAGTTACGCAAAGTACGCAAAGAACTTGCGTAACTCCCGTTGACTACTGAGGTTCTCTTCTGCGTGCCGTCTTCACTGCACTGCGCCTCTTGAGTTGGTGGATTAATAACGTCGATTTCTGGATCTACTGAGTGGGTCTTCACTGACAGCTCAGTCGATCCAGATAAGTCGATCCGACAGCGGCGACTTTGCCTCCGTCAGTGTAGACATAGCCACAGAATGATAATATTGCAGGATTTGAGTGATATTATAGATGCTGCTTTGCCTAGGATAACAATACCAGACTCTTATGAGGTCACAGGTGAAATCACTAACATGGTATCTGATAAAGATTGATTAGACTATAGCAGGTGAGCTGGGTGATTGACGAGAGTTCATATTCATGCTGATGATGGGAAACAAGTTCCTAACCTCCTGCTCAAACAGTAAAAGGAAAAGGCAGAGCTACATAGCATTTAAGAGAGCACCATGATTATCGAGTCATCAGCCTCACTTGTGCACCAAATCATTATTGCAGAAACTGAAACTTCAGAGAGCACCAGGAACAGTCCAATGATCGCTCCCTATCAACAGCTGGTATGATAAATACCCACCACAGAAGGAAGCGCGTCTTCAGTAAAAGACAAACAGCATTCCAAAGCCTCATTTCCTGTGGGCTCTGCACAGATCCTGCATGGCAGCCTCTGGCTCCAGGAAATCTTCCTGGACAATCAGAATGGGAATCCAGCAGTCCTCAGAGCACATACCAAGAAGGGCTTCATCAATTACCGATGACTTAGTGTCACCTTCTATGCAGGGAGAAGAGGGATCTGGCCAAGAAAATGAACAGCACAATCTCCCTTATAGACAATATCAATGTACCTCATTGATTAGCATTTACCTCTGCTGGCAGAGAAGACACTGGAGTAGCTGCAATCTCAGCCCTTCCCTCCCTCTTGAGAGAGTGCAAGGACCTCTGGCAGCCTACAAGATGCTCTTGCCAATGTCTGTATTTGGTTTGATTGCCTAGGGTCTCAGAGTTGGCTGTGCCTGTAACATTTCTTGTATTGCTGATTGTGACACTGCCACCTAATGGAATACAGGTAGATTGACATTGACCCTTGGTCCTTTATAGAGGGGAGGGGCAGAAGGAGATGGGGAGGGATAGTGGAATGGTGCTGTAAAGGAAGAAAGATTCATAAATATAAGGTTATGATACTAACATAGATGTGTTGCAATTCTTATAGCAGGTCAAAAGAAACAGTGTCTTTCTCATTCAATATATTCTGCCAACTAGTTCTCTAACTTTTACTTTACTGTTTGTAAAGAAAATGGGGAACATAATTTATCTTTAATTTATTTTACGGGGTTACTGCCAATATAAAAGCTATATACTTAAAAAGAATCTTTACCTTGTTACTAACAACTCCTTAAGACTGAAAGAATTATGCATACAATTATTTCTGTTCTATCATTAGATGCTGGTCTCTTCTATATTTCTTTTTGGTTGTTATAAAAACCGAGTCACACTAATAAAGTGTCTGAAACAATTAAAAACTTTCATTTATTGCTCATTATTTCTAATGATGCAAGAATATATTTTACTTTGCTAAAACCCTGTTTCAATTGACAATTTATTCAGTCATATTTCTCCTATTATTAGGGCTGGTTAAATAATATAATATATATATTCAATTCTTCTGTCAACTGGCAAGTGAATTTTTACCAGATTGAATAATATCCATTAAAGTGGGTGTAATGGGCTGCAACCCTGAGCCAGCTCCCAGATGGCCTTTTAAATTATTTCCACCCAGCTCTTCTCAGACTGTCAGCAAAGTCTCTCAGATAAACAAAACTTGAAACAAAAACCTTCACAACAAAACGTTCATTTCTCTCCAGGCGCCTCTGTTGGAAAGCAGTTTTTCCACCGTTCCTCCACAGTCTGGAGATGGAAGCAGAGTCAGACAATTCAGTCTCATTCTCCCTAACATGCAGAGGTTGGCAGGTAACCCTTTTCCCACTACTGTCTCCCTCCCATTATGACGGAAGAGGAAAATTGTATGCTGCACTCTTTCCTAGAACTTGTTCTTTTTGGATGAAAAAGAAAAGAACCGTGCCTCGCCCTATACTACAAAGCTTGCTGTCCCAGGTGCTAAAGAGAATAATAACCTGGGGTTTTTCCAGACACCATTACCCTAGGACCACTTCTTCTCTCGATGTATTCCTCTGCTGTTCTCTGTCTGCTCCAGAATTCATGAAACAAGACTTCCTTCTCTGGCCTTAAAGGAGTAATATATCCTGTTACAAAGGGGTTTTCAAAAGCACCTAAGGGTGCATCCTCATTAGGAAAAAAAGGAGTGTTTGTATCTCATTCAAGCTAACAGGTGGTAACTAACATGATATAAAACTTAGTGAAGACAAGGCAGTTTGTAGTTTTCACACGTTAGTGGGTCAAGTTAAGGACGCTGGAGGAACCTTTTACCAGTGGGAGCATTATAATGTAAGGCATAACAACTCTATCAAGGGCATTTCTCACCCATGGTAGAAAGTCACTGAGAGCACTTGTGGGGAGGGAGGAGAAACAATGGCTGAGATCTCCTAGAGCAGTGGACACAAATGTGGATGAGAAGGGGAGTCAGGAGCCTATTTCCACTGCACTGCCCAAAGCAGACAGCGAGAGCCCCCCACTGGGCATATGGGGGTGCAGGTTTGATGAAGGAGTGCAGGAGAGCTGCTGGTGGTACTGGGGTATCTGAGAGAAGGGATGAGGGAGGTAGTGATGGAGAGAAGCTTGGGGTGACAGGGTACATGGGGCTTGACAGCTAGGGTGGGTGGCAGTGCCTGGGCTGGGGTGGCAGGTCCTCTCCACCATTTACCCCACCATTGCCTCCCCACTCTTCCCAGCTGCTGCTCCATGGTGACTATGAGCCAATGGGGACAGGGGAGTTGAGGCAGAAAGCTGGTGCCCCCAGTGGCTGGGAGGAGTCACTGCATGAGAATCCAGCTGTGCGGCAGGCAGGCGTGGGGAAGGGGCAGAGCCTCTGAAGTTACGAGTGTCATATGAAATGTGTGACATTTGGCAGGTCTGCTGCGAAAACAAAGAGAATGAAATCCTCCATACTGCTATCTGTGCCAGGCCCAAGGCCACTAGAGATTTATAATGCATTCCTGTGGGAGCATGAGTTCAAAAGCATATGGCAGGGGGACATAATCCCTAATACCTACTTCTGATGTGGTTACAAAACAGCAATACATCAGGAAACTAGAACAGGAGGAATATTACAAGAAGTATGCCAAATGATTACCCCCGTTGGATGGGAGAGATTATTAACAGAAAGTGGCTGGCAAACTGCTAAGGAAACTGCATGCCATCCACAACCAGGTCATATATGTCATAACCGCTATGGAGGGGCCACTCCTATAGAAGGTGTGGGACACGTCTATGCAAAATGAAGGGAGGCAGTAGCTTTGTTTCTTGTGGGCTTACAAAAGGCTTCTGACAGTGCTCTCATGCTGACAGCACTAACGCAACACCCCATTCAGTTCCAGGCCCCGGGGGAGGATTCATCCCGGTCACTCTGCAGAAGGAACTGTTTTAAGGACAAGTAGCTGTGTGCTGAAAAAGCCCTGGAGTTACAGAGACAGTATTTACTGACAGGTTAGTCTGTGCTGGTTGTGTTTGGCTGGAATTGGAATTTTATTTTCATTTGATATTTTTATGAAGAGGAGCTGGAACAGTAGCCATTGGAGTCAGTCAATACTGTGTATTAAGCTTAGGTAAAACTGACCCATGGCAAAGAACTGGCACCAGCAATAAAGAGCAGTGTCTTTTCAGTACAACTTTGCGTCCCACCTCTGTTATGGAGGTTGCCTAGAATTAAGTCAATTCTGGCCACAATGGGTTTTAAATTAGACTACAAGCGCTTTGATTTTTTGTATGTCTGTACAGTGCTCAGTATAACGAGCTCCTGATTCAGACTACAGCCTTTGACTCTTCCACATGATAAAGAAAGATAACTTAAGCAGCAATGGCAATAGCCAGACACTCAGCACAGCTATATTTCATTTCATATTGCTGTGCACAACAGCACAAATATTAACAAAGGCATGAGCGCTTATAAATTAAAGGTGATCATCTGGCTTTATGGTTTTTCTCATCCAGTGGAGGAAATGCAGGACATTTGCACCAGCACTCATCCAATTTTTCATCCAAAACTTTTTTCAGCAACAAACACAGATGCAGTGACATGGAAATGTTTTGTAAATTTGTGTACATTTCACTAAATTGTTTCAGTCACCTCCCATGACAAAAATCCAAACACAGCAAAATATTTTGTTTTGACATTTTCAACTTAAACATTTAGATTTTGCACTTTGAAACAACTTCTTGTTTCAAAATTTCCTTCAGTTTTATTTAAAATACAATAAAAAAGATTTTAAAATGGTGAAAATCAATACAAAATGTTTCAATTTTGCCAAAACAAAACATTTTTTTGACCCAAAAGCAACTTTTTTGGGGGAGGGGTTTGCCAAAAAAATTTGAAAAATTTCATTTTGCTTTGACCCCAAATTATTATTTCTTTCCCTATTTTTCAGAATTGCCAGCAAACTGCAAAATCCATTATTCACGCAGCTCTACTCAATACTTTATTGTACAGTCCTCTGAAGTGTACCCTGAATGATTGTGCTGTCCTGTTCCCATAGTGCTGACCTGAAAACTGCACCTTTGATTCATCTTGCAGCTGTCTATCTCCTTATCATTGGAATCGACTCTGCATTGTCAATTAAAAGGATTATCTTTCCTAGCACACAGCTCTAATTATAATCTAATTCAGTTTATTTGAAGTACATTTTGGTAGCATTTCCATTATGCAAATATAAATGTATTATCCACTCATTATGTTTTGACTACAGTGTTGCTAATTAGAGGCAATTTAACTGCCTTTAAAAAAATCCTTTCCTCTCCATGCACTTTCACTAACTTGCAAACTGTACAGAATGCACATCAAGCACAGCAACAGCGAAGAAAACCTGCAGTTAACATCTCCGTTTTAATCACCTTAATCGAGTTTCATTATGTAGAAAGCCACTTATAAAGTACAAATTATTCTGATTGACTTCAGTTTGGTGACAGGAATGTGAAAGATATGGGGCAGTTTATTCTGATCACATTTGTAATGCTATTAGAGACCAAATATTACATAAATTTGGTGCAGTTGCCTAGTTTAAATAATGCATTCACAGGATTTCCCTTTGTAATGATATTTAACCCTGGAGAAAAACTGCTTCAGGAAATTTGGAATAGTTTTGAAACTGGACTGGTTTCAGAATTTAGGCCCATATGCATGGAACAAGAACTCCATAGTTGCCTGCAACCTCTCCTGCCCCCAGCCCTGCTCAACTATGCCAGTAGGGGCACAGAGGAAACAGGAAAAGCACCAACAAAAGCAGCAGAATGTCTTCCTCTGGATCCAAGCTCGGCAGCCTGGAGTGACTCATTTGATAAACGTCTCTAAAGCCACAGTCCCTGCACAGTCAGCAACCCACACCTCACCAATGTGATCTTTCTGGGTTGGGAATAGAAGGAAAGGGGAGAGATCCCAGCGTGCACAGTGGAGTTAATGCTTCTTCAGGCTACACTAACTTTATGCTGCACTCTGGTTTTTCTGGCAGGGAGCATAATGCTTAGCACAGCTCAGCCACAGCTCCTGTGCTCACTCTTGGCCTTGCCCCATGTTTCCAAATCAGCAAAGGGGATTTTTTTTCTGCAGAGGAGAAAGGTAGTGATGTGACAGTGAGTTGGGAGCCACTGTGCCATCAGTAGTCACAAAAGTCTGAATCCCCACAAATCTTTCATAGATGTCTGCAGAGGGAAAGAGACCTATTGGCTTTTAAAACAGTTCCTAATCCATCTGGACATCTCTGAGGATGCCATTTGCTTTTGCTTCTGCTTCTGTTAAGTAATTACCATACCACCTTGCAGTAAATTTGTTAACTGTTCTTTCTTAGATGATCATTTGCTTAAATGCCTTTTTAGTTACTGTTAAGAAAAGCAAACTATACTCCACTGCACTCAATCATTTCTTCTCCCATAGACTTTGTCACTGAATGTCAATATATGCTGTTTCTATCGCATGTACAGGGGCGAGGGAGCAATCCTACTCTATTAGTGCTGGTGTCACTAAGATTTTGCATCCAGAGACATCTCTTTTCACCCCTAGCCACCACCTCCTATTCAGATGTCATTCTTTTAGCCCTTCAAAAAATATGCTTTACCCAAAGGTTTAGGAGTGCTCAGAGTTCCCCAGAAATATTTCCACCCCTAAGTCTCAAAAAAGAGAAAAATCAAACTTTGTTGCTAATATTAAAAGAATATTAAACTATCGAAAGCACATCTTGGAACAGGCTTCTACAGACTTAACCTTCAAATACATGATTCTGTATCCTAGGAACACTAGGGGTCCCCAGTGGACTGTCAAAAACTTGGGGAGAAAAAATAGGAGACTTCAGTGTTCTTGAACTTCTGTTCAGAATAAATCCCAAAACCCCACTCTCCTCCTATGCTAAGCTCTGTTAATACCAGGGGCAAAAACAACAACATTAATGTTCTGATGTAAAGGGAAGAAAGAAACCATAGTGTTGCTCTGATAGGTATGTAGGGTTCTCTGGGAGGGGGTTTACTTTCTACCTAGAACCAAGCTTTAAAGCTTTTTGTCAATTTAATTCATAACCAGAATTATTATTTTGATGTAGTAGGAAGTGGTATTATTTTAATTCCTTTTGCAGATTTTATCTTTAATTTGTTGAGTGAGTTCAATGGTCACGTAATCGAGTGATTTAATAGCCCTGGCTATAATCCAACAGGCGGGCTCTGAGAAAGCTACACCTAAAAGAACCCTTCTACTTAAGGCCTGGGCTTCTGCTGGATAGAAGTTGTAGTTCTGTGATGTCACAAGCACGAGGGAGAAGAGACTATGCCAGAACTCATTTGTACTTGTGATTTGAGTCATCAGACATCAGTCAGATAGCCAAAATGCATGGAACTGCTGCACCAACTAACCCTTGGACATCTGCAATGTCTTTTCACTGAAACATTTTCCAATAGCAACACAATCCACTTTGTATATAAACAGACTAATAAACCAGAGATGGGCCAGAGAGACTGTAGGTCTGAGTTTCCTCTCATCCCAGTTTTATACCAGGATAGCTCCGCTGACTTCATTGGAATTACTCCTCATTTATACTGGTGTAAACCAGAGGAGAATAGGCCCAAATATTAGGATCCACATCTATATTAAGATCTGGCTAAACTTCAGGGTTCAAGGCTAATCATTTCTAAAATTAATGTATGGGTTCAGAGTTCAGACTGAGCAGCTTCCATATCTCACAAGCTATTCACATGAGATTTTCAGCATGTTGAAGAGCAGAAACCTTGGGCAATTTGCAGTTTTTGCAAATTTTGTCTGAAATATAGTGAAAATGGCTCTTCTTATGAAATATTGGCCATATCTGTGCCAGAAAATGATTTTCTTCCCTTTTCCATCTATCCTTTTAGTTTTGGATCCAACCCAGAAACAAAAATCTTATGGGCAGGTTCAGTTTTGTGGATTCTAATCCAACCTTCTCAAATTTGAAGGAGCTCAGATTCAAGGTTCTGGTTTAACTCCAAAACAAAAGAAGCGGGAGGATTGGGAGGGAAAGATACTTATGAACACTTATACTATTTAGGGCTAGATTGTGGCTTTGCTCAGAGAGGCACGTTTCCCTCTTTTTTCCCCCCTTGCTCCAGACAAGAGAGTAATAAAAGTAATTTGCTGTTGGTCTACACAAGCAGCAAATTACTCTAATCTCTCTTTGAGACAGCTCAGCTCAGCCAAGGCTCAACCCCTTTCCCATCTCTTGAGGGGTTATAGCAACTGCATTTATTCCTCTGCACACAGGCCTATATAGCTCGAACAGGGACATAAGAAAGGCTGCCTGTATATTGGTTCCTTTTATGTCCCCACATGGGCATGTAGTCTAAAGGATACTTAGTGTCCAGAACTTTGACACTTCAATCTTATTTGGGCCACCCACTCAGTTTACATTTCAGCTATAAACAATAAAGAGATCACTTCCTCTGTTTAGACAACACAACGTTTCCACGTGCCACCTATCCCTTCAGAATTGTGGTACATTCTCTCAGAGCCAGCTGCCTGAGTGAAAAAGAAGCAAAACATTCTGCTTTTGTCCAAGTTGCAGTCCTTTCAACAGCTCATTAAATTTTTGTTCTCTAATTAATAATGCTATTTAAAGCAGAGTTTTATGTCATTTGATATCGAAGTGATGGGGATGTCATTCAGCTTGCAAGGAGGGCAATGATTTCCATTTCCATAATTAATATAACTTTGAATTTATTTATAATTTTCCCCTGAAACTTTTAATAGACGTACAAAGTCAGAGCCTATGGATATCCCATCTTTGACTTTCCTCTGTAATGTCCCAGGGAATATGCCCTGCATTTAGGATCCAAACTTTGGAATAGCCAAAGGAGAAATGACCCCAGAGAATTCATTCCAGATTTTATATTAAGACCAGCGCATGCAGGAACAGAACTTAGAAAGTTTAGTCAGTGCTGTGTGAACACGCAAATAGAGAGAAATTCACTGCTTTGCAAAGGGTCAGCAAAAAGCTTCTGCATTGGGTAAATGCCATTAAACTCTACTTTGAGATTTAAGTATTGCATAAGTCTGGCATAGAAGTGAATTTCACCCAGCAGGCAGAATCATAGATTAGGGTTGGAAGGGACCTCAGGAGGTCATCTAGTCCCAATCCTCTGCTCAAATCAGGACCAACCCCAACTAAATCAACCCAGCCAGGTCTTTATCAAGCCAGGCCTTAAAAACCTCTTAAGGATGGAGATTCCACCACCTCCGTAGGTAACGCATTCCAATCCTTCACCACCCTCCTAGTGAAAAAGTTTTTCCTAATATCCAACCTAGACCACCCCCACTTCTCCTTTACACCATGGCTCTGCAAACTCCCTCAGCACCCTTGGATGCACTGCATCCAACGCCAGCTTTTCTAAATAGTCCTGAACCTGTTCTTTCACCACTGAGGGCTGCTCAACTCCTCCCCATTCTGTGCTGCCCAGTACAGTAGACTGGGAGCTGACCTTGACTGTGAAGACAGAGGCAAAAAAAGCATTGAGTACCTCAGCTTTTTCCATATCATCTGTCACTAGTATCCCTCCCCCATTCTGTAAGGAGCTCACACTTATCCTGACCGCCTTGTTGCTAACATACCTGTAGAAACCCTGGTTACCCTTCCCATCCCTTGCTAGCTGCAACTCCAATTGTGCTTTGACCTTCCTGATTTCACTCCTGCATGCTCAAGCAGTATTTTTATACTCCTCCCTAGTCATCTGATCAAACTTCCACTTCTTGTAAGCTTCCTTTTTGTGTTTAAGGTCACCAAAATTTTCTTTGTTAAGCCAAGCTGGTCACCTGCCATATTTGCTATTCTTTCTGAACATCGGGATGGTTTGTTCCTGCGCCCTCAATAAGGTGTCTTTAAAATACAGCCAGTACTCTTGAACTCCTTTGCTCCTCATATTAGTCTTCCAGGGGATCCTGTCCATCAGTTCCCTGAGGAAGTCAAAGTCTGCTTTTCTGAAGTCCAGGGTCCATATTTGGCTGTTCTCCTTTCTTCCTCTTGTCAGGATCCTGAACTCGACCATTTCAGACATAATCTATAACATCTATATTTTACGTACCTCACTATTGAATCTCAGTGCCTTATTTAAGCAGCTCCCCAGAGACAGAGGACATAGCATCCATCTTCCTGAAGCTAAAATGAATGTATTTTGTTAAGCAGTTTAACTGTTTAAAGGGCTGTCATTTTAATTCTGAGTATCTGACAGAATTCATCTCCCATAGACTTTGCCACCAATGAACATTATATGATGCCTCTCCAACATTTCCCCAAATAGCTTTTTGCTTTTTTATTTTGTTTTGTTTTAAAGTACAATGATATATCATTAGTATTTTTTAAATGCTCCATAGGGCAGATGCTAAAGAATATTGCATTTACGCTTTATTAGCGCACTATGCAAATTGCTTTCCAGCAGGTGTTCCAAACCAATATTTAGCACCTTTTGCAAAAAACATTGCCTCAGTTACACAGTAGATACTGCCAGAACTCAAGCTTAACAAATCCCAGTTTCCATTTGCAATCCTTTTGAAGTGGT
The DNA here is from genome assembly GCF_026122565.2 of Emydura macquarii macquarii. Taxonomy (NCBI): domain Eukaryota; kingdom Metazoa; phylum Chordata; order Testudines; family Chelidae; genus Emydura; species Emydura macquarii. Next base: position 1,227,830 of record NW_027130439.1, on the reverse strand, counting down.
AATGGCATTTCATTAATGATGGAAACGACAGAATGGACACCACAGAGTTAAGGGCTCCACAATAAAGATTCACACTGAGAAAATCCGTATTTTATACGCAAATCATATTTCTCATTATCTTTTTAAAAGTTTGGTTGGCATTAGAAATGTCAAAGAACAATATAAAGTCAGGCAGGATGATCCTATGGGAAGGCTAAAATGTCGCTTTCGGCACAGCTCTGAGCAAGGGCTGAACCAATCCAGGAGGCACCTTGACTTATTTACTGGTACCATTTCCTTCCCTGCTTCCTCCTTGCTCCTAGAGGATAATAACTGACTGTTGGCCTACACCAGCAGCAAATTATTACAGCCCTACACTGGCTCAGCCACTCTGGCCAGTGAATGGGGGAGTGGAGCCAAGTCTGTGCCTGTTCTCCACCTCTCTTTCCTCACTTGCTCCAAGGAGGAAGTAAGTGGGTGGATAGCCCTGTTTATTCCTATGTACCTAGACTAGGTTGCCTGAGTAGAGATGTTGGGGGAGAGGAGGATGGTGTTTCTTACCGCCCTACACATGAAGTCTGAGTCACCTTTTAGCCCTAACTTGACACGAACATTATATGGTTGTTGATCTGATGGTACAGAACATTTTCATTTTGGGAAACAGGATGCTAGGGTTTAATGGAAATTTTAAAAAAATCTTTTGATTTTGTTTTCTGTGTAGTCACACAGTATGATCATTTGTCTTTAAGATGGAAGCACTACTATTCATTAAAATATGAATGTAACGAGCCAAATCCCGCCTTGGGTTGGCAAGATGAAGGAACAAGGATTAGCAAAGATGCTGGAAGCCACCTTTTCTACAAATAGAATCCTGGTGGTGCAGGTCAGGAATCTACAAGGAAGGGTTGCACTTCGCTACTCCTCTGAGTGAAAGCCCAGGGCACAGTAACTTGTTGCTTCCTAGCCCTTGCTGCTGATGGAGTGTAGTTATTCACAATTGGGCTCAGAGATACCAATGTCAGGCCAGATCTTTGTCTGGTGTAAATGGACACAGCTCCTTTTACTTCAGTGGTTCACTGAATGCCCATTTACACAAGCTCAGGGTCTAGCTGGTCATATTTGTATTATTTCATCTTTATCTTATCACTTGGAGAGCAATATGAAGACACCATGTTGTAGATATTTCTATTCCGATTCTTTTGTAACTTCTAAATAACCTCAGTCAGGGCCAGGTATTTTGAAATTCAAACAGGCAGCTAGTACACACGTTAAAAGTCTTGCTCTTATTGCAATTAGGGAGACATCCCTTATCTCCTTTCAATAGCTAAAATATAGTGGTAGAATGCTGTCACTTCTAATGAAAGAAAAAGCCAGATCCTTGTCCACTACAATTTCCCACTCAGTGATAATGTACTGAAGTATTCTAAATTATGATGATCTTAGGGGCATTCTCAGAGGTAGCAAAGTACATGAGATACAATAACAAAGTCCATGTGATCCATTTCCATCGGTTTGTGTACATACACAGAGTGTATGCAGCCAAAATTCTTACAAATAGTGCAAAAGTCTAGCAATCTGGTAAAAGTTTCAACAGCCTTTCAAGGTTTCTACCTTCAGTTAACACACATTTCTCCAACCTTTATCTGCTAGAGCTTACCTGGAAAATTGCCTTCAAGTATGAAAACTGGCGAATAAGATCCCATCTTGGAAGCACCTTTTCATTTATTATAACTGATTCACTATACCTGAACCCAAGGAGAAAAGTTAAAGATGGAGGATTTGCTCCTGACCTGACTTCCAGTCTATGCCACCCCATCAAATTAATCTGCCTGCAAATTTTAGGGCACAGAAGGCACATCACATCAGATATTAAACTAATACTATGCTTGATCTTAGCCTAAAAGCTCATAAGTGTTAATTTATAGAGGGGAAAGCCCATATAATTTCACTGAGGTACTGCTAATCTTTGAAAGCTTTTTAAAAATCTCAGGGAGGTTTGTCCTCTTTAATGTACTGTATAGTCACAACTATGGAGTGGAGAGTATACCATGTGTGCTGCAGGGTTCTACATATATTTATGTTGTAGTTTGGTTCTTACATGCTGCCCTACATTGAAGTTCTTTCCACACTAAGTTTAAACTTCTTGTCTTGACTTCCAAGGCACTGCACAACTCTCCCCCTGCCTAGATCTCAGTTCTTTTTTCTCCCTATTTTCTACCTGGTCAGTTTACCAGTTCCTCTAGTAGTCCCTTTAGGCCAGTGTTTCTCAATTAAATTTGGCCACGGAACCCTTTTGAACTCGATAAATAATTGCGGAACCCCCCAAACTCTTAACAGTATTTTTACATATGGGGCCAAAAAAAATTTCAAAATAAGCAAATTATATACAAACAACTAGGTCAGCGTTTCTCTATTAAATATAAATTAAATTACACTTACACTCGATACCTTCCGCCGAAAAATCTGGGACATCTTCCCTTTTTCGGCGGCGCGAACAGCTGCTCGCGGAACCCTAACAGTGTTCCCGCGGAACCCCAGGGTTCCACGGAACACCAATTGAGAAACACTGCTTTAGGCTCAAGTCAATGGCAGGTCTACCCCATAGATTTCAAAAGGGCATTAGAAAGGAGGCCCTGTGTCTCCCTTATCAAATGCATTCGTGTACCTATTTAATGCCCCCCGCCTCACTGGGCACAGTCTAAAAAGTCATTGACTAGGACTTTATCCATTGACTTCACAGGGCACTGGATCAGGTCTCTCCTTGAGTGCAAAGCATCCTTTCTCCCTGCCTTTTCCAGTCAGGTTTGCCCATCTGATCTCTCCACTAGTTCCATTTGCTTCTCCTCTCTAGTCCTGTAATGCCTGCTGGCCGAAGCAGGCTAAGAGGGCAGCCTAAAGCAATAGTCAAGTGTGTGCGGGTGGTCAGGTAGCCAGGAGGTCAATCGGTATCAGAAGCAGTCCAAGACAACGGTCAGAGTTCTTGCAGGGGTCAGTAGCCAGAAGATTCAATCTAAGGGGCTGCATCAGCTGGCTAGGGAGGCGAGGTTAGGTGAGGCAGCAAGACGACTGAGGGAGCAAACAGCAGCAATGGTCTTTCTTCCTGGTGGGGTCTTTATATAGTCCAGGTATCCAATGAGAATGCAGTCTGTCCATACAATCAGGGGCCTGGCTCTGTGTGCCTTTAGCACAAAGGCCGTTGGTCAGGAGCAGCAGCTGAGTACACTGCTGTGGCACAGCAGCTATAGCAGCCATTTAAGGACCTGGCAGCTGTGGGTTCACTACTAGGGTCCTGACAAGTCCTTCCTTATTTTCTTGGAAGCTTCTACCATGAACAGTTGTTTCACATCCCATTTATTGTTTCCCTCATCTCCCCTCTTCCCGTCTTCTGCCTTGCTCACTGTCACCATTTTCTGTGTTTGTCTCGTTTAGACTGTAAGCATTCTGGGGGCAGGACAATATTTGCTTCCATCAAGTATCATGAAAACTGATGTCTACAGTGCTGCTAGATAAATAATTATAACATATTTTACAGATATTTAAATATTTAATCCAATAAAAGAGCAGTAATAGTATCCTCACCCAAGGATGGACAGATGTCCTTCTAAATTTCTATGATGCTAAGTGGTCACAGTACAAACCAGGGAATTATGAGCATTCACATAGACTGACTGAACATCCTGGGATCTTTCTTCCCAAGGGATGTGTTGATTGCAGACCACCTTTCTAGTTGATTTTAGCATATCTGTAGTACATGGAACCCTACATCACCTCTATGGCTGCTTTTCCTCCAAGAGAAAAATAGGTTGTTACAGAAGCTAGAATGGGATACCCAAATCTGAGACAACAGTAGCTGCTTTGACAATTTTGAAAGGAACTGAACAGCTGCTCCTATTTTGCATATACATTTACATAACGTTTTTATTATCACAAATACAAGCCCACAACCACGTTTTCCTTGTTGTGTGCAAGGAAGCTTGCAACTGAAAAGCTGTTTATATGGAAGTATGCAAGTGAATTCTACACTGGTTGTATTGCTAGAATGGTGATCTCTAAGTCCTTTTGCAGCTACTTTACATTCAGGTCAATGGTCAAAATCTAGACGTTCTTGAACAAAAACCATGATCCATTCTCAGGTTTAAAATGATAAGTTATCAAAGAACCACCTTAATGTAGTTATAAATAATTGGAGAAACACCTCAAGAGGACCACCTTGCAGGAAAGTTTGGACACTAGGAAAGCCCTATAGATCAGCTTACCTGCTCCAATATAATTAAGTGATATACTGTGTGTGGGTCCTTTAGATGAGACTTTAGTAATAGTCCCATTGGTATGGTGTGGCTATTAAAGGTGCCAAATAATTTTCATAACAGTAGAGGCTTGCCTGGGTGAGTCTAAAAATTTCCCTCCCTGTTATTGTTATATTAGGTACAGCAAGATAGGTGATGCCCTCCCACAGGTGACTGCATTTCAGTGGTTATCACTGTTTATGTAATTTGTGAAACACTTTCCCATGAAAGTCACGACATATAAAATGTAAGATATTATTGCTTTTGCCCTTCAATAACTTTTCTGCATACCAAAATTTATTACTACAACCCTGTGCTCTATGCCAGGCAATTACAACACTCAATACAATGCATATCTGATACAGCAGTTCTATCCCAATTTTCACAATCTCTGGATATACAGTTCCATCTTAATTGGATGACGCTCAGTTATCCAAAACTTCCTATTGTACAAAATAGGTTCACAAACCCAAACATCTATTAGGTACATTGAAAAGTCTATTGATCATCTAAAATCACAATTATTCAAATGTATTCAATTCACTCCTCCATTGGCATTGAAATAATTGAAGCTCATTTTTATTGGCCAGTTGAAAAAATAAAGTGGACCCAATATACACAACTTTGGAGTGGTGGCTTAAAATATTTAGTACTTGGGAAATTATATGAAATTCAAATATAAAATAAATAAAGTTTTTCTTTAGAAGAAATATTGATTTTATTATAGTTTTACTGTGCTAGACAGCATAAAAGAAAATGTTATGCAAATTGGAGCATTGAAGATCAATTCATTTCTACAGATGCAGCTCCAAGGATAAGAGATGCAAATCATAACCCCATGGCAAGAAATGTCTCACTAATACAAGGGCATGCCACATCCTGTATCTAGATCCTCCATTTTGTGGGGAAGGAAGTGGCAAAGCTGAAGCAGTACAAAAATGGAAATTGAGAGCAATGTAAATATTGTAGGCACAAAAAATACAATGCTTTCTATCCAGTATCAGTCACCACTTTGTCAAGATAGCTCCAAGCAAAAGAACGCATATCAGCAGTACAGTATAAGATAAATGCTGTTTGTAATATCTCATCAAGCCCAGGGCTAACACTATAGTAAAACATCAATACTACATTATTACCTCTAAGACATACCCTCATGTCATATTGCACTGAGTCTTTTGTAGATTAAGCATCTCAATAAAGTAATCCAGTGACAAAGAGTCGTTGCAGTCAATTGCGCCACATAAAAGCAACACAAAATATATCATGCTAAAGGAATGGCTTAGTGTCTGCAACTAGTCTGGAACTGAACTATTTCACCCATCTGAAGCCTCATAGCCATTAACTAGTGGAATATTTTTTCCCTTTGATTTATCTTAATGATCTAAGAACAGAGTACTTGGCATTTTATAAGCACAGAATAAGGAAAAGGTCCGTGCCCAGAAGATCTTGTAATAATGTAATTAAGGCAGAGACAATGCAAACTATCAGAAATCAGATGTAAGGATTGGAGCAAACAGAGCTAGATTTGACTAGAAATGGAAGGATGGGGGAAAGGTGAGTTTTATGGAAAAAACTTGAGGGAGGTCACTTGAGTTACAGGAAACTAATTGCCCTACAGAAAACTCCCCTCTGACACTTCAGAGAACAGAACACTTATGTGAGAGAGACAATCCAAAAGCAGTGGCATGGAAAGGGCTGTATTCATATAAATAAAAAGACCACCATATGCACAAATAGTAAACAGTGAAATAATGCCAACAAACAAACAAAAAAACCCCAACCAACCAAAAAACAAACAAAACAAAAACCTCCTCCTGACTTGTTTTTGCGTAGAATAGATCCCATGTTGTGAGATGATGAGCATTCTTAGCTGTAAATGACCAACTCCAATGACAGTTGAGACCCAGTATCTCCTGGGAGAAGCTCAGCTCCTCATAGGTTTGAGCTCATTTTGTGTTTTTTGAAATGACTAAAGTTTGTTTGGAATGCAAAGATTTGTATTGTTATTTTATATGTGTATTTTAAAATATTGTTCCCTCAGTTTAATTTTATTTCATTGTGGCAGCTCAAGTCTGTCTTCATCGCTAACATGACTATCATAGTATCATTGAGCAGCTGCGTAGTATTACAAGAAAGAGCTGTTCAGGAAGGCAGGCAAATTCTCCACCCTATTCCTGGTTTATTTGGGGGTGCTACCTATATTTTGCATGCACTGGATTTCCTTCTGCCCTAGTTCTTTGGTTAGTGCTGGTAAAGAGGTAGGTCTTTTATTGGGGACCTGAAGATGATGAAAGTTTCCTTTGTTCTGCTTTGGCAGCCTGTTGCATAGGTTTTGCCTTCCTCCTCCCAGTCGAATCTATATCTAGGCTCTGCTGGGCACAATGGGGCAGATGCCCATAGCTGTGTGCGGGGGAGGGCGGGGGCCTGAAACAGTATGGACTGTCCCTTCTGGGTCCTACTTCAGCAAAGTAGATGCTTAATTATAAGCACCATATGTAAGCCCAGCCCTATTCAGCAAAACACCTAAACCAATGCATGAATCCCACTGGAGTCAGCCAGTAGAGCTGAACCCATATTAGAATGCTGGGCAATTTTTTAGCTAATGATTTTAGTGCAGAAAGGGCTGTGGGGTCATTCTAGACTCTAGAGTTCACAACCACGAACAATCAGATAGTAGCAAATACTAAAAGGGACTTCTTCCGTCTTCGGCTAGCAGAGGCCAACCATGCTGCTAGTGCAGGAAGGCAGGAGAAGACTGAAGTTGCTTAAAGGAAAGGAAGCTACTCAACCAGTAACATAACACCTGGGGTTTTTTACTCATTTTAGTCATGAATCTTCAGCTGGTCCCATCATAACCTCTTTTGCAGCACTGCACATTCCGCAACACAACAGGCGAATGTGATGCTATTACAGCTCTTCACAAAACATGCTTCTCTTCTTCTGCCCCTCACTCTTTCATTTTTATATGGGAAGGGTACAGAGGGACCTAGCAAAACAGAAGGTGGGGAAGGAAGATGAAGACTGATTGAAATGGCTTACATTCTTCTTTCATTGTGAAAACTCAGGCAAACAAAATAAAGGAAATTGCAAACTGACCTCAGAAAGCTTCAGGTTACATATTATAGGATAAAAACTCAAGAGTTAATGCTGGAAAAAAAGGAGCTAAAAATAGAAAAAAGAAAGAAATCAAAATTGAGGCCTGAATTCCACAAACACTTATAGGTGTACTTAAAGTACATGAGTGGTCCTACTGAAGTCAATGGGAGTACTCTCTCATATACTTCAAGTTAAGCTCATGTGTAAGTGTTTGCAGGATTGATGCCTAAATAAGGAAAAGTTCTCAATCCTGGAACAAACTAATTCTATGGTAGTTCTTTGTAAGAGTTTTGTCATCACAAAACTTTCCAATTTGTCACCAGCATTTGGTTTCAGTTCCTGAGCTTGAGCTAATAAAAATGGCCAGACTTCATCAAAATTATATAGGAGACTCCTCATGCTCAACTCCACTTAATACATCATGCATCTTGGCTTGTAATAATACGGCAACATCAACTTGAAAGTTGGAGAAATCCTATTTTAATTAGATTAATTTCCTGTGATGAGCCTGGGTAACTTTGCCTAGGGTCAGGTAATACTTGAGCTCAATGACTCTAAAAACAACAACTCTTGTTCTTGCAGACTTTGGTGATTACTCTTTCCTTGTTCCAGGGTTATTGAATACAATCATTACAGTGCAACATTTCCTGGGAATAAAACATTTGAGGCTAACCAACTAATAGGAATAGTGATAGATTTAATTATTTCAAGAAAAGAGTCAAATGTCAAATCCAAAATAGCTCTGAGTATTGTCTGCATGTAAATATGTAGCTGTTTATTCATCCTCTCTGACACTCCTCCAAGTACAACATCCAGTTACAACTTTCATGTACATTTTCCAAAGTCTATTTTTCATCAGTGAGAGCATTGCCCTTCATCAAGACACCAGCAAAAGATACCAAGGTGATAGGAGACTTTTCAGTAGCATACATAGATTAGATACAGAAAGCCTTTGAACTTTCCATCTAGGACTTTTTATAAAAAAAGAATATTCTCATTGGGAACTAAACTCAGCTTCCATAAATTTAGCTTTTGCTTCTACTGTATTTCTCTGTAGGAATCAAATTTGGTTTTCAAAGCCAAAGTAGCCTTAAATGTAGGTCAAATTGTCAAAAATAGCTTCTGATTTTGGAAGCCCAGCTTGAGACACTTTAGGACTGAGCTTTACAGCCTTTGGGCACTTGTAGTTCCTGTTGCCTGAGGATGCACAACTGCTCTGAAAAGCAAGCCCTTGAGGTCTCAAATTGGGTGTCCAAAAACTGTAATTACTTGCAGTATTCCTGAGGGAAACAGCAAATATATATGCTAGGCCCTAGCTGGCATTAAAAAAATGGCTTTGGATCTAGAGATGCTGAAGGAATGAAAGAGCCAAGTTTGGAAGGGATGATGAGACTTGTTCTGACTGAAGGCTAGTTGTAAAAAAGATATTTTGGCTTTATATATGGGCCTAGGGAGAAGCTGAGCCAATTCTGACAACAGATCGCATCTCGTGACAATTGAGGCCCTGATCCCGCTTTCACTGACCTCAGTAAAAGCAGGATAGAGCTTTACGCTACTGGTACAGAACTCCATGGCAGCATCTTGCCTGCTCATCTTTTCTCTTTGGTTAAAGGTAAGAAGCATCATTAGTAAGGAAGTTAGAGAAATGGAGTAAATGGATCATTTGGGAATAAAAGGCATTGGGCCAGCTTCTGTTCTTAATAATATTGATGTAAAATCAAAATAATGCCATGGAGTTACTCTTGAGTTTCACTGAGGTAAATTAGAGGAGAAAATGGCCCTTTAGCACTAACCTGGTCCCTCTCTGCAACCCTCTTTCCTCTGTTGTGGAAAAAAATAGTCATGTGTAACAAACAAACAAACAGCCATGCCATGCCATGCCATATGGGACTCTGCTGGTTTAGAGATTTTTCTGAACCTTTGACAAACAACATTTTGCCCTCCTGGGGTACTTCAGAGGAGGTGCCTTTCAAAATAATGGAACAGCCAAGGCTTTAAGACAGCATTTTCCATCTGCTACTGGGTGTATTTACAAAACAGTTGCAGGGAACTGTGGAGAAGATTAGAGGTCTAATGACTGGTATTTAGAGCTTTTTGAGATTATAAGCATTTGAAACCGGGGAATTGCATTGGAAGACAGTATATACTTCAGATAAGTGGTAGCTTGATTCTTTATGATTAGAACCACTTATCTCTCAGTACACACACTGTTCATTTAGTACTGAGAGGTGATGGGCAAGTTTTCTAAAAATGACTGGAGTTTTTTCAAAGTACAAGTTATACATATAAAAAAAATGTATGAACCACAAAATTAGGTGGCACTGAGCAATACAACAAGTGAGGAAAGCCTCTAGTCTAACTGCACGTACAGCAATTATATAGGCCTGCTTATTTGAGACTTGGCCTCTAGTACACAACTTCAAGTAAAGGTTGAATCAGAGCAATCAACCCACTTCGGCACACTAGATCATTAGAAGGGGCAAAACAAGGAATCTTTTAGGTAAGTTTAATATGAGTCACCTAAATGTCAAACACCAAGTGAAGATTTTGCTATATAAGAACAAACAAAAACTCAAATCCAGATATTGCAGTTAGGATCAAATACCTTATAAACAGGCAGAATGACTGGGGGGAAGGTGGGAGGAATCAGTCAGCAAGGTCTTTTCCTTAAAGGCTAACATTTATAACATTAACATAAAATAAATTAACCGAACCAGAAAGTAAACAGAAAATAGTCCCAGCTTGAAGCTCAACAGTACAATAACCTCTGGGTGCAGATCCCTCCCTTCTCAAAGATATTCTCTCCCTGCCATCTGGCAAGCAGCCATTCTTATGGGAGTTCACCAGATCACCTATGGAAGAGGAGGAGAAAGCTCAGCTGGAATTAACTCCTTATGAACCAGGTAGTGCCCTACACATTACAAACACTTAGTAAGAGATAGTCCTTGTTTGTCTGATACAGTATCAAGCATAAGGAGGCCGGACTGCAGCTGGAGCATCTTGGTGCTATTGTAATACAGTCAATAATAAATAATAACATTTTTCAAAAAAGCACAGTTACAGGTAAGGTCGTAACTCAGTTTGCATTGTACGATCTATTTTTGACACAAGTGTTTTGGGGAAATATTTTTAGGCCTGGAAGTCTGTATGGGGCTTGTTTTGAGGAGCAGAATTTCTTTTCATGACTATGTTCAAAGGATGTGAGGAAAGCCATTTGTGAGTTTTAGTTAAGTAGAGATTTCACACTTTAAACCCCTCCTTCTAAGTTCAGGAATCTAAAAGTTTGGATATCTGTAACTCCAAAATACTTAGGCTCAGGTCTGCTGGTGCAGCTACGATGTGTTTGGTGCAAGACTGCAAGTAAGGGTCTGCAGATGGCTTTAAATCACCTTTTTGGCTCAAGTGATCCTGAGGCCAGTCAGGGGCTAGTCTGGTCTCCAGGATAAATCAGAGCAGAATCATGGCCACTTGAAACTATGCCCCACTGCACATGACTCTAAAGGCCAAATCCAATAGTCAGGAATTGCTGGTGCCCTCAGCCATGTCCCTTTCATTGGGATTGGGAAGGTAGATATAGGAACTATTATGATGGTTTTCTCTATACCGCCACCAAGAATTCCTCTGGGTTGGGAGAATCCTCATGGTGGTAAATCTGCCAGATTTATGGCTACCATCTAGCCTCTAATATTTAATTTAACCACATGCAATTTATGAGTGGGTCTCAAGTTATGGTCCACAGACACTCAGACAGTCCATGAAGCTTCTCCTGTCTCATTGGTGGAACTTCCTGCTCATCATAGCCCAGTCTATCTTCTCTGTAAACTGCTTTGGCTCTTTCTTTGTCAGGGGTTTGCTTTAATGTCAACTGCAATGAGTTTTAGAATTTTGAATGGGATGCTTAATGACCAAACAAAAGGATAGAACTGAACTGCAAAGTGACCTGGACAGATTAGAGCTGTGGGAACTTCAGGCAAGCAGAAAAGTTTCGGTGCCAATAAAAACAAACAAACAATCTTACATCCAGGGAGAAGCACTAACAGCAAATGTAAAAAAATGGGGAGGGAGGAGTAAGAAAGGCGCCTCGTTCAAGTATTTTCTCTCTCACTAATAGTGTCCTAATATTCATTTTTCATGAAATCAAGCATTCTAATTGCCACACAGGGGAGTTATAAGCTTGATATAGGCAGTAGTTTATGGAAGGATCTAAGGGGGCCACAATATTAAAATCTGTAGAATCAATGACTTACAATATGTTTTTCTTTAATTGCTAATAGTATAGAGGGGTAATTATGAGAAAAGTTGTAGATTGTTATTTCTAACACATTGGTTAATGCATCTCTGTCACCACTGCTGTCTACTGGATGTATTCAGAACTGCCTAAGTATATATAGATTTGTCACTGCGGGATAGCACCAAGCCAAATAGTTCCAGATTATGGCCTTTTCATACACTATTGCTAGTTTGTTGGCTAAACTCCCCTGGAATGCCCTAGATCAGCACAACTTTAGGCAGTTGTCCGTAGGAAGCCCCTCTCCTTTAAGTGCACCACAGACTTCTCTAGCTGAACTCCATATGAGCTTAACAAAAAGCCCCGTGTAAAATGTTGGGTGCATTTCCAGTCTGCTATTTTCAAAGGGCCATAGTTCAGTCAGAGCTATCTAACTGTCAGTAGAACACACAAAGGCACTGTACCTCAAGAAGGGGTAGTTCCATGAGAAATGTCAACTCCCTGCCCTCACTCACCCTTTTTAGATATAAAGTTGTCCAAAAATAAAGAGGCAAGAATTTTTTTAAATTTGTATGTAGTGGGGCAGTATTTCCCCTCCACACACTTCTCATTTGCCAAAAACAAAAACAGTTGAACCATCTTCGTTCAGTCTACCCCACCACTTTGGCTTTGTGCACAATCCAATTTAGAAAATGTGAGTCCAAAAAGGTAAGAATTTTAGAAAGTTATGAGCAATGTAAGTTGGGGTTAACATGGAAATATTACAAAACTTTATCTGTAAAGACTGCTCTTGCTATACAGATTATTAGTATTCATTGCCAGTCTTAAAGGAGAATTTCCAGATTTTGACCTGTTTAATTTCTGTAGCAATGATATCCTTTCATAACTGTTTTTGTAAATGTAGAATAATTGAGCACCCAAAGTTAACACATTTTTTACTTGAGATATAAATTAATCATCTTGAAAATAGCATAACCAGATTCAGATTACACTGTGTTGTGATCATTCTAGTCAGGTACTCCAAGTGACAAGAAAAGTTAAAGAAACCCTACAGATTTGCATCAAAGGCAGAGAAGGAAGAAAATAGAAAGCAAATTTTTTGGGGGAAGGGAAATAGTCAAACTAAAACTGGTTATCTTCATCTTTACCATGTTTGTCTTTTGCTGCTGAGTTAATGATAGGTCTTGAAATCCATGCACATTGTAAAGATCTTTTTTGTACACATGTGCAGACACACAAACTACATTTTATACTATCTGTATTTTGTAGATACATTCAGTATACCTACAAACTAAGACATTTATTGATAACAAAATTCAGACCGGGAACATTTGAAGGACAGTGAAATGGAGAAATTCCAAAGATTCAAAGAGCGGCTGGGAACCTGAATATTGGGCACAGAGCACTAGTATGAGCTGAACCAAATTTAGCCTAAATGAGTAGGCATGAATTGCTCCTAGCAGTTATGACATTTGTGTTCCTTTACTAACATGCAGCAAGAAGCAACTACTTACAGCTTCTGATTGAGAATGCATCTTAAAAGTCACTTTCACATTTTTTAGGATAAAGTGACAGCACTGTTATTTGCTGCATTGCCTTTTGTAGCAAGCAAATGTACCTTCAGTCCCTTTCTGCCCAATAGAGCATCAATACATGCACTTCTAATTATGCACAGGTGCAGGAACTCTGTCCAAATGGCTGCCACATAAACAAATTCCACCAACCACTTGTACTATTAAAATGCAAGGATTGAATAATGTTTTTAAAATGTCCAAAAATATAAACTGGAACATCTGCTCCCACCTTTCTCTACCCCACATATGACATTTCTGAGGCTTCTTGAATATTTGTTTTGTATCCTCAGATCTTAGTAGTTGCCAATTTCTCTGTGGTCTTTCACTTACCAATCATTTAATTAAGCTACATCAAGAAGTCACTTTAACAAAAGTAGGATAAATGCAGCTGAAGCTTAAAATTGACTGGATCACTTGTATTGCCAATTTGTCTTCATTGTGACTATTTTGATCAGTTTCCTGGGCTTAATACCAAAAGCCAGTGAAAAATGAGAGTTTACTCAGCATTCTGCAACATGGGTTGACAGTCTTTGGACCATTTGTGGCTTGCACCGTAATGTTGTTAACTTTTAAAAAAAACCCTAGATTTTGAAGATGAGTCATCCAGCACAGTGCTACCTTATCCTCATTTGTTTTCCAGAACACCTGTCCACTGCCTTTTAACTCACGCTCCGTAGGATCTGTATTCAATATTTCCAAGCCAAGCATCAGTGTTTCTACACAGACTCTGACCAATCTACATTTAAGATGGTAAGAGGGATTGGCTCATAGAGGACTCCCAAGCAAGAGCTGAGTCCAGCAAATCTCAGTTTGAAATTGTATTCCAGGAGAATTTCACCCCAGGGCCCACATTCAGCAAAGCATTTATGCACTTGCTTAAATGCTTTGCTAAATAAGGTGTAACAGGAGGAGGAGGTCTGTATGACTAGTGTCTTCATTTCATTTGCTCATAAGCTGCTTGCAAAAATAAAAGGAACAACTGTACTATACCCTTTCACAGAAGAATAAACTGAGGCAGACATTTTTTTTCCCCTAATGTGAAGGAGAACTATAATACTAAACAATTTTCTTTCTGGGGCTCTGCTTGTTAGATAAGATTTAGAAAGTTTCTTTTTTCTAATGGAGGGAAAACTGCAGTGTAATGACTGAAAAGGCTATTGTAATCACTGTGTCTAATAATTGTGAAGAGTAATTACAGTAGATCATTTTTCTTGAATCATATAAGAACTGGCCCCTTTTAAGGCCCCATAATCCAAGGAATGAACCTTTGTTGCATTTGGGAGACCTTCAGAATCAACTGCCCCATGTCCAAACAGTTTTCAGTGCTGTAGAAATTTAGGACCAGACCCACAGCTGCTGTAAATTGGTACAGCTCCACTAAAATTAGTGGAGTTACCTCAATTTACATCAACTGAGAATCTGGCCTTTAAATTTTATCAAACACAACGTGAAATGTTTGCTTTGGTGGAGTTTTATCAATTTTAAACAAGAATTTAGAGCACTCATTATGCTTTTTAATTGTATGTGTTTGCTACCATCACATATGGTTAAATATGAAATTGCTTGAATTAAGGGAATAATCTGAGTTTCAGTGGGGATTCTGAAGCATAAATATGAAACAATCACCACGCAGCTTGGAATTCAGAGAGCACACTTCATACTCACACTGGTTATTTTAAGTGTCACATATATATGCTCTTCTTGAGTGATCTAGGTTCTCAGCCTCAGACCGTCTGCTTCACTATTCTCCTGAGAAGCAAGTGATTTAAGAATGGAGAAGCCCTTAATGAATGCTAAACATTAACCCTCTGCTTTTGCCAGACTCCAAGAAAAAGAATTGCTCCATGTTTACAGATAATCCCAGCTTTAAATACTTCCATTAAATGGAGCTAAATTTATTAAAATGCTAAGGACACAAGCCATGCAGTGTGCCTTTCCAAAAGATTAAATACTTGGTTACAGCTATAGCCCTAGCTCTTCAGAAGCACCTTTGCTAGGATAGTACTGGAAACTGGATGGCCTCTGGCATATCATCTGCCAGTCTCAGAGATCAGCTATTTGCTGTGAACATGAACAACAGGGAAATAAAGCAACAAAGAGAGATTTAAAACTAGGCAGAAAACCTAAGGTTTGTTGTAAATTATCCACAGCACACATTTCTACAATTCCAGAGCCAAAGAATTTGCAAAATATAAGGAGCCTTGGCTTTCAAACAATTCCATGGATGTGCAATTTATACCACTGATCATCTTGGGTAAAGACTGCCTCATGGCAAAACAGTGCCAGCGAAGTACAAATGTACGTATAACCGTTGTGTCATGAAAAGATTCACAAAAATACTGGAAATATACTGGAAATGAGCAGGTGTAATTGTAATGCCTGAGCCTTTGGGCTTGATCCTGTATGTTATCAAGGGCCCCCAGATCACTCTGATCCTGGAAGCCGAGGGAGCTCAGCATTTACTGGACGAGGATCCGCACGTCGCAAGATTAAGCCCTGTATTTGTGGCAAGGGAAAAGCACTGGGATATTCTGGCTTCCTCAGAGAGCACGTTAAAATTATATTGATTTCCGATCAGGTTAATACTTTCCACGACTCTAGTAGCTCTTAAAATGTCTTCAGATGTGAGAAACAATGTTCCACTTTCACAAAACTATGAGACAGCAAAATACAGTTAAGCATTATCTTCTTTTTCACCACTTATCAATATCAAGGCCTTCCAGAAATATGTAAATATCTGCATACAAGGAACATTAAGGATTGCTTTAGTTCTTCAGGTATTTTAGGATCAAAATCTTTATAATTTGACATGCCATTAAAATGATTAGTGCTCTACACATTTTTAGGATGGATGAGTTTGCAATACAGAATTTGGATTTCAACTCAATGTTGCATTCAACAAACATACATTAGGAACTCACTCATCCTCCTGTGTAGGGAGGCTGTAAGAGTGTTATTGCTGTGTATTGTTGTGTAAGGTGGCTGCAGAAATCAAAAAGTCACCCTCCAGGCTGGAATGCTCTCTGACTACACAGCAGAATAGAGAATTTCAAGCTGTAGCTAACAGAAAGCTCTGATTTCTCATGTGTCCGATGTACATAAAATAAAATTTAATTGTTCTCCTGACTTCAGTGAAAACAATACATTCACGACCTGTCAATAATGGAGTTCTTGCAATCTGCACACAAATAGCTGACAAAATTGAAGATACAGACCAAAGTTATCCTATTTTTCATATAATGATGGAGCTTTTGACTCTGGTTGTTTTTTTTAATATTCTGTTAGAATGGCAACATATTTCCAGCAAGTGTTCAGTAATGACCACTGGTTGAGTATGAAAATCTTTTAAATTCCCTGATTATTAGCAGCCATAAATTATAGAAAGCACATGCCCTTGCTGTCCTTAGATTCATTTATAAAATAAGAAAGTCACCAGGCCAAATGTCAAGAACGTGGTGCAGGTGGTGAGTGAAATAACATCTATCCACCATGACATCTGGCAAAATTCCTGCTGGAAGGTCATGAGAGGCTTTCTTAATCTAACTTGCTGAGTCAAAACAGTTATTGCAAAAAAGCCATGTAAACATTTGAACTAAATTGTGCCTATGCCTGCAAGGGGTCAAAGAAGGTTGGAAGAAGAAAGGCAGCAAAAAACACAGGTGCTTATCAGTTGTTATATTCCCACCCTATAACGTCGGTGGGGTTCCAGTATTGGCATTTAAAACCTCTTAAGGAGTGAGACGGATGGGTCAAAGACAGGGCCATACTCCTACAACTACACACTGCCCAGCAGAATTAGCCCAGGAGGGGAAAACCACACAGTGCACTTTATGACAAGAGGCAGTGCATGCTCCATGAGGAGCGTCTGGGAACGGCATGTCTCTGTACCCTGTCCATTCTGGACCACAGTCTATTTCTTTCTGAGCACCTGAGAGAGTACTGTGCCGCTGACTTACTCCTGTTTAGGTAATGCCCCTAGAATAACCATACCTGTGAGGAGCTACAGGGTTAGAATCTGGGTCTGCGGGTCCGCGGGTGAGTGTCACATCCATGCCACCACCCAACAGCTCTGGCACAGCAGCAATCGATGGGCTGTGGGCCCAAGCACCACAGGATATGCCACCCACCCACAAAGGGCCTACTTGGCAGTGCTCCTGTGGTGCCTGGTTGGTTCGGCACACTACTTAAGCCTGGTGGGGACACCAGGAAGTTGTTTGTGGAGATCCCCAGCTAGCTGCTACGGCAGTCCCTGCTCCTTTGTCTGGCTACTGGTTCCTGGCCTCCGACTCCAGCTCTGGTTCCTTGCCTCTGACGGTGGTTCCACATCACCGCCCACGCCCTGGCTGTGACAATAGCTCTCAAAGGGGACATCTCTCGTTTTAGTTCCCATGTCCCCCTCACTTGTATTGTTGCAGTTATTTACATCATTAATACAGACTTGTTATTTACACTCAATGAATGAATCCCATAGAATATTGAGTTTCCCCTCATGAATAATTTCTTTGCGTCACTCAGTTTGGGTCTTTGGCCCACATCGCTCCCCACGTTTGGGCCTTGGCCAGTTGAGAGGTATGAAAATGACATGACTCAGGCAGGAGGTAGCATAGTGTAAACCAGTTTAAGAATATGCATACATGAAACCTGGGTTTTCCCACCCTGAGCCTGAACTGAAGCCCATTGAAATTAATGGGAGTCTTTCCTGCTTTGGAGCAGGTCCTCAGAGAGTCAATTGTGCTCTGACAGGGGCAGAAAAGGGAACTGTAGAAAGCCGACAGAGCGAGAAACTGGTGCCAAAGTACCCTGGTGCTTGGGCCTTACATATGCCATATTTAGTTAGTGAGCTGCAGAATTTTCAAAGGTCCTCATCAGTGTAGGATGTGAACACCTCACAAACATCTGTGCAGTTGAGATGACAATCGACTGAGATGCAGCAGATTAAACAGAGGAAACTGGAACTCAAGACATTCAGTCAAATGGTATTCTGGGCATGTATAACATTAGTGAAGGAGGGACTCAGAGTCAGCTGCACCCACAATGCCAATTAAAGTCAATGGAAATTGCAAGGTTTCAGAATGTCTGAAAATTGGCATATAGAATTTGGCATATAGAATAAACACTTTCAGAAGTATGGATGATATGTAGAATAAGATAGAATAAGCACTTTGAGAAGTATGGTTATATAAGAGCTAGATTTGTTTTATTATACTGTAGTGGAGTCAACAAGATAAACTTCTGCTGGTAGCACTGTGGGGAGACACTGATATTCTTCAAAACAGCTTAAGGCACCCAGGTGCCCAATTCCCCTTGAAATTCAGTGGGAGTTGGGTTTTTTGACAAATCCCAGCCCAATCTCATCAGAAGCATTTTGGTGTGAGTACTGTGTCTTCTCTTGCATTTGTATAGTACCTAGCTCAATGGAGGCCTGATCCTGAATGGGCTTTTTAAGCACTGCTACAATACAAACAAACAGCAATAGTTTAATTTACTTTCTAGATATTCTTCTTTAATTCATTGTATCTTATTTATCAGCTTATCTTTCTCTTATTGCACATAAATTACTCGGAAACCTAAAAAGGGTGCTGAAGAGCCTTATGGCTAGAGCCTACTCCCATCAAAGTTGATGGGAGCTTTCCTGCAGAACATGATCAGCCTTATTATTAGTCTGCAGCTAATGAAAAGGGAGGTCAAATTATTCAACACGATCTTAGCCCCTTAGCCCTTTTTAGTCTCTGCTCTACAACACAGTAGATTTTTTAAAAGTCAAATAGCTAACTACTCCCACAGGCACCACATTTTCTCACCTAAAGTAACAGAAATGCTGGTTTTCAACGTAATCGCAACCAAGTGCAGTTTGATCCTCAGGGCATAAAATAGATGGTTGCAGCAGAGTACTGCCTTGGCTGCAATATTTTGTTAGAAAGTCTGCAAAACACTATGGGCATGTAAACTTTCAATAAACAGTCTAGAAAGTCAAGTGTAAATTAGAGGCTTTCACTACTTGAAGTTCCTTTCACCAAACTCATCGTTAATGTTTGTTTTCCCCTAAAAGGAGCCTCCTTTTCATCAGTTTGTCATTCAATTTTATATAATCAATGTACAGTCAAGAAAAACCTAAATTGGCTTACACAAAAGCACAATAGGGCACAAGAACTGCTCTTGAGGAAGCAGGCATAATGCCATTGGCAAGGACTGGAGGGAGTTTTGAGGCTTGTCTACATGGTAAAGGGAACTAAAATAACTACATTGGTTGTAATTTATACCCTTAGTTATCGCAATTTAAATCTGTGTGTGCCCTATTTCAATATAATTTTTGTTGACTTATTAGTTTAACTAAATTGATACAAAGGTGCTTCTGCACCAAACATGAGTGTCCACTCACACAGACTTAAAACAGCAATCACCAACGTACTTATTTTGGTTCCATTTACCATGTAGACAAGTCCATGGATTTTGTTTCTGCTTTGCTTTGCTGGCTTCTGGACTTTACCCCATCCCATCCATCTCTCCCCTTCACACACATTTTATACTTCCCTCCAGTCCTTTGGGCAGGAGGAGGCAGTTGCAAGCTGTCGGCTGTCTCTTTGTCAGTCCAGCTGGTCATTAGCACGCCCTGCCCTGCCTGCTGGACAAGACCAGACTGAGGAGTTTAGCACTGCTTAAGGAAACGCTTAAGAAAACTGGGTTGCCAACATTTTTGGTCAGGACAGGTCACCCAATGGTCCAGGGGCTGCTAGACCACGCACTTGCCTTCACTTATCATTTGTTTTCCTCAGGCCAATGCTCTAAAATGCTGGGAGCATAGTGAGGGTGAGGTTGCTTTATAGACCCTGGGGTCTTCTCGATGAACTTTAATGTAATCCATTAATGTCCAGGGACTCTCAGAACTTGGTTCAGATAAACAGCTAGAAATTTGAATTCTTATCTGAACTTAAGAGTGCTCCTCACAAGATCCTCTGTCCCCAAACAATCCCATTCCCGCAACAGTTTTTTCCAACCTACTGTTGTCAGTGGCCTGCTACCCTCTTTCTGGTATCCTAAATAGAAAATAGCAGGCCTGTTCCCCTCTCTAGCCTCTTCAGGGGAATCTTCCAAATGCTCTCTCCTTCAGGAGCGAGAGGCTGCAGACTTTTCCCCTTTTCTTGCTTCATTAGAGGATGATGAGGTTTGGGTTTTCCCCATCTCTTGGTCCAATCCATGCATTTTTAACTCCCAGTGAACTCCATGTGGGCTCTCTGAGTTTCCATCACTTATTGTATTCTCCATCCCTCAATATGTCTCCTGTGCATCACCCCCTCTGCCCCCACCAGCCACTTACTGTGTACATTTCCCTCTGTCCGTTCTGTGTAATCCAGAATATTTTCCATCCAACCCCTTATTTGTATTCCCCACCCTTTGTGTTCCTTGTCTAACCCCCAGTAAGCATGTTTCTCTCTCTTCTCATCTGGTTTGTGCCTTTGCATCCCCCCAGGAGTGTCCTCTTCAGCTTCCCTCAGTATGTTGTGTCCCATTGAATGTGTCCCCCATGTCCCAAGGGTCCCCTTCCTCAATGTCTCTCTCTTGCTCAGATATGGGACAGGGGGAGAACTGAGCTATTTGCTGTCTCTGTCACACGAAGGCCAGGCTGGATGGACAGAGGCTTCTGCTTCTCTGAACACTTTAATTGCTGCCTCTGCTGTTCTCTGGCCAGTTATTATTGCCCTAGGCAAAAGGCAAAGCAGCTCAAGTGAAGAGAAAGAGGGAATAGGGAGGAAGATTGGGCATGTGGTTAAGGCATTAGACTGAGACTCAAAAGATCCGGGTTCATTTTCCAGCTCTTTCAGACTTTTTAGGAAAGCCTGAGTCTTCCTGTGCTTCCATTCCTCAACTGTCAACTGGGCATAAAAGTACTTTCCTACCTCACCTGGTGGTGGGAGGCTAAATCCATAAATGCTTAGAAAGCTGCTTAGATATTATGGTGTGGGGCCAGTCAGATAAAAGTTCAGGCAGGCTCAGGCCTACGGTCTTCCCCCACCACAGCCACTCAGCAAGAGGGGAGCTTAAAAAACCCCCCACTTTTGCTAACTACCTGGCTGAGACGCAGAGCTCTCTAGGGTGGGTTTAAATACCCAGGGCTGGCACAGCCAAATGAAGGGAATAGCAAGTACTATTGTGACAGAGTTAAAGGAAGAGTCACTTTCTTTCAACACCCAACAAGGGATTTCAGTATTATCACTGAAACCACTCTTTCTTCCTCTGCTTCTTTGTGAAGTTTCTACCTAGAACCTTCCCCAGATTCCCTGCCTGGCTTTCTTTTACAGACACAAATCCTCAGGAATATGCTATTAAACTGAGCAAAAAATGTTCCCCAGATCAGCAACCAACCACCTTTGATGTAGACTTGTGAGTTTCAGAAATGTGTGTGAAAAATAATATGAATTGGATAGAGCAGCACAGACTGGCCTGATAAAGTTGTGGGATAGAAGGGAAGCAGAAAAATAGTCCAACAGTGCAGATACTCCTGCTTCAGGTGGAATTTGTGGCAGGCCTAGGGAAACTGAATCTTGTCCTGGTATGGGAAAGACCTCTGCCATCTAAAAGATGTCTTCTATCTCTAATTAGCATGATCCTAACACTTGCAGAATAGCATTCTCTGTCCTTCTAAAGAATTGAAACAAAGCGTACCACCCTTGGATGCTATGTAGAGATGTGCCAGACACTGTGGTCAGATGCATGAGGGGGGTCAGAGTTCTCTGCCACTGTTCACAGTGCAGCAAAAAATTATTGTTTCATTGTGGAGATTTGCCTCAGTAAGGAGGGAGGTGTGAGCCAGCGTTCCCACAAAGAAGCCTGCTCCTCTGCTGTTGTAAGGTGGTTTGCCATTGACTTGAATGGGGACAAGACTGAGACCCAAATATGTAAATGGATAAAATAGCTATCCATCCCCCTTTTTTTTTTTTAAAGTTAACACAGAACAATGGTTGCTTCTAGCAGGAGTGCCAGTAATGGTAATGAACAAATCATTGACTAAATGTCTGAAAGCTTTCAATGCCCTGCACACTGATGAGTCTGGGAATTCTTTTAATGATCTACTGTGAAATGCCCCATGAATACAACAGATTATTCTTAAGCATCACATATGGCACTTATAAACTTATGAAGTGTACAGGCTACAGATTACTTTGCCTGTGTCCATGGAGCAATTACCAACTGTCTTCCTTTTCTTTGCAATTCGCTCTAATCCCAATTTTTAATCAGGGAGCAAAACAACTTTAACTTTAATGTGCTTCATCCAGAAAAGTGGCCGTTTTGTGATTTGCCACTTGCCCTCCCTCCCCACTGCATTTACTTAGTGACTAGGAAGAACATATATTTGTTTGGAAAGAAAGAAAAAGACAAGCAAGCACGGCAGATCTCACTGATAGTTCCACAGATATATGTTTTGTTCAACAACAGTGTAACAGTTCATATTAAGTTAAAGCTTTCTGATCATACATTTTACAGATATTAACATTATCAACCCTCCTCTTCAGACATTTCTATGGCTGGGCTGCAATTCAAAACATTGGATTTGCCCTTCAAAGGAGAGGCATGTCCCAGAAAGGGTTAATGCAGAAGTGGTGTTTGTGTTCACACTATTTCATTATTGGTTTGTAATGCAGCACAAGCTGTTGGCAGAGGCAGTAAGTGGAATGTTTTTCTACATTCTTTTCAGGATAAGCCACCACAGACACCTACTTGTTAGAATACATGGAATCCTGATTTCTGCTTTTGTTTCAGCCACTGACACGGCATGTGATTTTAGGCAGGTCATTTAGGCAGGTCAATTCTAGGAGGTGCTGGGCAGCCTTGACGCCATGACCACTGAGGGCACTCTGGCAGGATCAAACCCTTAACCTCCCAGAGCCTTGTTGGATTTAATGTTGGGATACTTTGAGTTCTTTGAATAAAAGCTACTGTAGGACACCGAACTATGGGCTGGCCCAGGGTTTTTGGATCACACCCGATCTTATATTATACTAACAAAAATAAAATGTAGACGTTTATATCACCCTTCATCTCAAAGAAACCCAGTGCTTAATTTGTAATGAAAGGTGCTGGGGCTCAAGCAATTTTTTTTACTTCCATAACTCACGCAGCAAGCCCAGAGGTACTGGGGATATGAACTGCCAAGCCTAGAGGTGCCAGGGCTCAGCTCCGGCACAAATTAAGTCCTAAAGAAACACAAAGCTCTTTACAAAACTATGCAGATAAAGCACTACTGAGATGCAGCTACCTCTGGGAGAAGTACGGGTAGATAACTAACACAGTGTGCAAGAAAATACATTGGGAAGTCAAAAGAACAGTGCCATGGAAGCTTTAACATCCATACTGATGGAGCCTGTGGCTCCAGAGGTTTTCAGACTTGAGCTTCAGACTCAAGAGAAGAGAATTATCTTCTCTGAAGTGTCTGGATTAAAGGTCTTGGATAGTTCTTCATCAGAAACTGGGGTAAGAGTGTCAAAAATAACTAATCAATAATGAATGCTGGGCATAAGAATACCATCTTGCAAATGATATAGGAGAGAGAACCAGGAACGAAACTAAGTCGTTTTCGGTACCATACTATGAATGAGAAAACACTCTGACCTTAAGTGATATCCTTTACAGTGAAGAAACACAGAAGTTGCCATACTGGAACTAATCATCAGTCCATACAGTAGATTGTCTTGTTACATTTATGATTTTATTTATGCTCAGTCCCTGATGCTTCAAAAAGGAAGAGAGGCGGGGAAAAAGACTCACTGTGCATTTTAAGGTGTCATGCCACCTCTCCCTGTCCATCTGGGAGGGAGGCCACACCTCCTCACTACAGTGCTCCTGTGGGTACTGGAGCTGAAAGAGGAAATTAGCATGCAAGGGGGCGCTCCAGCCCCTCTGGCAGAGGAGCAGGAAGACAACAAGCAATCTGTGGCCCCAGGCCCTCAGACAGGGCAGGACAATTAAGGAGTCTCTTGGGGCTCACAGGCAGAGTTCAAGTGCCAGCAACGTTGAGGGGCTCACAGGCAGAGGGTGAGCAAGCTGTCACCCCAGGGGGAGGGGTTGACAGCAGGGAAGGATGTAGGGAGACTCAGCCCCACCCTATTCCACCAGGTCCCAGCCCAGGACCCTCACAGTGGTGGAGTGGTCCACCATTGGGTCAACAGAGCTCCAGGCAAAAATGCACTGACACAGCTTCAGGCCACAAAATAACCAGACTAATGTTTGTTTCCCCTGGGCTCCTTCCTACCCCCTTCCCTGAAGCACCCGGGATCACCATCCAACTCTCCAGGGTAAACACAAGTGGTGATCCTACCAGCTCCTCAGTGTCACCAACAGCAGACAGCTCCACACCACAATGACAGAGCTTGACCAGCATTAATGTAAAGACACCATCCTTCTCCTCCAGCCACTCCCACCCAACTGAGCTAGAGGGCTTGCCTTTTATACTTCCTGTCCCACCACTCTGCTTCCAGTAGGGCAGGTGTTGGTGTCCTGGCTCCTCCCAACAGGGGTTGGCAGTCCCTCCCCATCCATCTCCAAGAGAGGCCATGCCCCCTCGCTACAGCATCTAGTTAACATCCATTGATTTTAATTAGAGTTGAGCATGCTCAGCTCTTCCTAGAAGGTGCTCAGTGCCCTGTGGGATCAGGCCTTTAATCAGCATTTTGAGGTGAACTAAGACAGGGTTAGACAAATATGCTCTACCCTTTAGTTTATCCTTTCAGGTTAAGGTACCAGTCAGTAGATAGCCACTTGCAGAGGGAGAGGTTAGGGTGTGGGAATGACGAGAATCAGTTTTCCTCAGAAGTTCTGAATGAATAATAATAAGAAAACGCCAAGCTCACTGAAGAGATCTGGAAGGGATGCCAGCTTCTGACATGGCCCGAAAGATATTCTTTCAAGAACTGCTCAGCCTATCCTTTTGTGGAGGTCTGAAGGGGATTACATTAAGAGGAGGCTCATCTGTGAATGCATAGAGACAGGTGTACAGGGGATCATGGCGGTAAGGAGCATCATCTCTTTTAGCCAACAGAGACAGCTCCATTTCCCATTAAAAAGAAAAAGTAGAGCTTTTTTGCCATCCTGAGCTAAGGTGTGTTGGGGCATGAAGGAAAGTGGTGTGTGTTTGTATATGTGTGGGGGGCAGAATATGATCTGAGGCTTTGGAGATTTCTTTTTGGATGGAGAACAGAAATTATCAGCAATGATAGTCGCCTTGGAGAGGAACAAAACCCACACTGTACATGCAGCTGCTGGAGTTCTCTTTTCTTTTGTAACTTGTCCAGCACAACTCTATTAGCCTCAGTTAGAAGATTATTGATGCCAACAGGGAAAAAAAAGTCTCTCTCTCTCCTCTCAGATCAACCTCTCTTTTAAAAAAGGTCCACCAGTGACAGGTGTGCTGGACTCCTTGACTGAAAGGCAATGTCCTACTAAAACCAGCCCGCTCTTTACAGCAGCCCCTTAGAGTGATGGTGGGAGAAATCCAATCCAGGATTATAAAGCAACCAATCTTATGCTGCATCTAGAAACGAAATGATACCATGGGCACCAGAAGACAGTGTGTAAATAGATTGCATCTTTTGTTTCTGTCTCCACAGCTGGCTCAATGGAGCAAAACCTGCAGTCCTTACAGATTAGTAAATGAATAAATAAAAGTCTTGGAGGTTGTTGCTAAAAAGTGCTTTGTGTACTCTACTGTATTTGTAAAAAGTTACTTTAAAAAAAGAAAATCAATCTACCCTTTATTCATACTTAGCATTAGTCCCTGCTACATATTTCTGCCAGGCTACATAGCTAAATGAGAGCCTTTGTGTGTATTTGGGGGGGGGGGGGGGGGGGGGTGTGTGTGTGTGTGAAGGATGATGGATTGCAATTTATCAATTTCTTTCTATACTGGTGGTTGAAACTTAGGCCTCTCAGTACTTAACAGTTCCCAGTGATTGATGGGATTGTTTACTACTTTTCCCTTTGGTCTGAAGGATACTGAGTGGGTTTTCTGCCAGCACATGCGAAGGGTTTGGCTTAGTCCCAGGCCAAAAAGCTCTGCAGCCTAAGCTTTGTTTACACCACTGTAATCCTGGGGCATTTTTGGCTTTTAATAACAGATACATTTCTGTTCACTAAAAGCAGAACACTGAAGCTGCACCCAAGTTTTTTAAACCTTGTCCTGCGTGTGCAGACTATAAAACTGACCTTATTTAAAAAATAGTTTTGAAAACAGAAATGGTGCTGCCATTCGTCAGGTTCCTGTTTACACAGTTGTATTTGCTGAGCGATGTAAAAAAATGCACGTCTCATCTCACAGTATTAATAACCCAGTTACTGCTGGATGACAAACATTAAACGGAATTAACTAGAACTGGTAATAAATCTATAAGCAGCAAGTCTCAACAGACTGTTTGCACATGCTATAATAAAGGAAATAGTGTAGGATGCACATTAATAATTGCACACACAAACACAGGCACTGTTCTCATTATTGGACAAGGTTCAAAGGGTTTGACTTAATTGCAAACTTTGGCTCTTATGCAAAAGGAAACTTACTGGCAATTTTGTTGCACTATCATGTGCAGCTGTGATCTGGCCATAGCCTGAATTAAGGCAGATATTAAAGAAAATGGTTTCATTCTTCTAGTCATGGGTCTTTTAACTCAAATTCTGTTGTTTTGGATGGGTGACAATGTCTGTAACCTCCGCTGTATTGTTTGCACTTCCTCATGACATTCGTGGAAGCAAGATATTTATATCGCATTGAAATTTTCCTGGTAAAACACGTTATAAACAAATAATCACAGCCAACAATGGAAACTGGGTTAGATATATGCGTAGCAGCTACTTGCCAGTAGGCAGATTAGTATGGAACTGGGTGTAGAGAAAACATTAGACCTAATATAAGCAAGCACATGTCCCACTGATTTCAATGGTGGAGAGGAGGAACTGGAAGCCAAGGACCCCCTGGATGCCCAGGAGGGAGACAAGGAGAGTAACAGAGCAGCTCTGGTGGGCATGAATGTGAGTCTAATTGCACAGGGCCACAATTGAGTGGTTTAGTTTGGGGGTCAGCAGTGATTTATTCAAAAGGATGGAACGGATTCCTGACAATGCAAAATTTATTTGTGGGGAGAGAACTGTTGTGAAGGAGGCAGTATCGATTCAGCTTCTTATACTGAGCCGCTCACTGTGCTACCTAGGTGCTTTTTAATGCATTAAGCAACAAAGCTAATGTGACACTTCTCAGGGTACCCAGGACTCTTGTTCCGCCCCGTCTCCCGTGAGAGAGAGACTAGCTGGCACTTAACTGGGTGTTAGCTCCCTGCCACCTCCAGTCTATTAGCCACTCAAACAATCTCCTCTAGCAATGCTAGCCCTGACTTTATTTTGCAGGTTAACCCCTCCCTGAGCCCTTTTTGAAGCATTTTCCTGTGATATCCAGCCCGTCACTGGCTATGCACAGAAATACCAGGTCTGCTCTCCCCAAGGGGCATGCGTGCACATCAACCCATTTCATTCAACTGAGGATCCTGAATAACATTACAGCACTGAGGTGTATTTATAGTAAAAATAATCCTAAATTATCATCAAAGGTTAAGATTTAAAAGATAGTGAGTAAGGATAATGGAAACAGAAAGGTTACATATAAAACAAAATCCATACACACTTTCTAGA